>NC_141878.1:514541566-514844596 GCF_056163025.1 Triticum urartu
AAACTGTGATTTTAATACTACAATATTTGTCAAAACACTGTTTTTTCTCTGTTTTATAAAAAGAACCCAGAACCTGTTTATTAAAAACAGAGCAGACGAAAAGAACGACGTCGCACGTCGTCAACTTCTTCCCTGCTGATGACTCGCCTCCCTCTACAAAAATTATTCACGGCCGCCGCCCTGTGCTCTTTGTAGATGCCGTCGCACGTCTTTCAGCTACGCTCGTGTTAGGATGGACAACTCACTCCTGTTGCATGTAGACCTCTCTCCATGGCTCGTCGTTGTCCCATCTGCTACACGTGCAGCTCCGCCGTAGATGCGGAAGGAGGCCAAGCAGCCAGTCCTCGTGCAGCTCTGCCGCTTGGTGCCGCCGGCTACGCGGTGCTGCCGAGTGATTTTTTTGGTCACGGCCGTTCAGCGGAGTTCTCAGTGCAAGCTTTCTTTCTTATGCATGCTGATGGTAACAGGCTACTCTATGGCCATGTGCATGGCCGTTCTTTGGCCAATCACTTTGTTGCATGCAACGGCTAGCTTCGCTGGAAAAGCAGACGTGTTTGCACTGTTAACGCTGCAACTGATTTTACGTCGCTGCGTCAAACATGTCCTGTGTATTATCAATACTACAAAATACTCTGTTTTCTCAAAACCACGGTATATTATACCTACATGCAAAATTACTGTAGTTTGTTGATACTTCAGTTTTTACAATACTTTACTATCAAACATTACCTGCGTGTGTTTTGTGCAAAAATGAGTCGGTCATGCGCCATCACTCACTGAGAGGTGAGGCCATACACCCTGATAAGTCCGTATGCGTATTTTGTGACTGTATTTGTACGTGATGTCAAGTTAAGTGACTATAAATCTGTATCTCAAAGTTCTAGCATCAAACTAAACATCAACCATAAGTTCTATGACTTCCGGTGATATTACCTCATCCAAATTTGATCGCAACTGTGCAGTATGCACTTCCTTCCGGCAACACCCGGTCAGTGCTCGTTGGGAAGTCCAGTGTATTTGTTTTGCAAGTTCATTGAAGTCCGTGGAAGAGGTTTTATTGACACAAACAGTTCTGAACTAACAGAATGCATGTGAGCGATCACAGCAACAACTGCGGCAGATCCACAACAATATCTTCCGTTTTACACTCTAGGCTCAGCAAACAAAGGGCAGTACTAGCAGCATCAGCAGAGGTATTTTTTTTATTATTGTCTGAAAATTTACCGGTTTTGCTTGAAATTTACCAAATCTAACACGCTACTGCAGAATTTAGCGGTTGCAAATTAGAGTACATTCCATGAACATGCCAACAACAGCGTGATTCTAATTACACATTCCTTGAAGATGCGTGCGACAGCGCACCACGTTGCTATCGGGCAGGCAACTCGTGCAGAGACAGAAACAAAAGAGGCCGCTACTGATTTGTCTGAAATTTTATTAAATTTCAGTCGCATTTCTAAGTAACACACACCAAAAAAAAGAGGCTGATGATCAGCAAAATCGGAAGAAAAAATAGACAGTGCAGGCGAGCAGGACACAAATTCCACGTTCGTATTTACATGTTGGATAACAGGAAAAGTGCAGGATGAAAGTGAGCGAACTTACAGGAGGAGCAGTAATCAAATCCTACTATGTTCGCTGGCAATTCCAGCCTATAAGTCCCACTGGCTACGCAGAGAAATTGACAGACAAATCGAAGGACCAGACTTGCGCCGACGATACCGTGTCAAACGCACACCGTACCGACGCTCCAATCTAGACCTTATCGACCTCCCGGAAGCCGCTGCGGCCGCGGCGGCGGCGCGCGCTGACCACGGCACCGTCGCCGCATATGGAGGCCGCGTGGTTCCCGAGGAGCTCGGCCAGGAAGCCTCCCTTCTTCGCGCGCGCCTCGGGGCTGCTGGCCGCATCGGCCTCGGCCCTCTTCCGGCGGCGGCGCGCGTCCGCGCGGGCGCCGGCGCCAACGGTCTCCCTGCCGAGCAGCCGCTCCAGCTCCCGCGTGATCCACTCCACCTCGTGCACGTCCAGCAGCGTCGTCGGCTGCGCCGTCTTCGCCGCTGCCTTCTCCATCTCCATGGCGAGGCGAGTCAGCGAGATGAGATTGACAGATTGTGGCTTGTGAGAGGAGGAAGTCAAGTCGGTGGAGGAGAGGAGGCGAGGATGGCATGCCTGCCGGTTGCTTAAAGTAAGGCGACGGGGGCGCAGAGGCTGACGGCGTGGGGCCGGCGGCATTCATGATCATGCCGCGCGAGGACGCGTGGTCAACTCCTCTGAGCTCCCCCAGTACGTAGTTATGGTTCCCGCGGGTCGTGCGTGCGTGGCAGTAGAGGGGAAGGAAACTCGCTGTTTTGGTTACACCGGCACCTGTTTCTTCTCTGTTTCTTGTTGCAAGTTGCAACAGACACTGCCGCGTGCAGCTGCGACCTCCGTTTGGCAAATTCAATTCAAATCCAGACAGATCTAGCGTCCGTACCCCCCTATGTGCGAGGAGTGCCAGCATTTGCAGGCATTCAGAGCCTCCAGTTCGTAAGAACCTACAATCAAATTTGAATGACAAGGGTTTTCGTGGATCGCAACCATCAGTTTGGATAAGTTATGGGAAGCACTCTGTCAAAGTTAAGGTTAGTTGCTACTGGCTGCATTGGTGGATGGTAGCTCGTACGATTGGTCGTTAGCTTAGCCGCATTCACGGGGAGACACGACGTGGTCAAGGGGTCCATTTGTGGGTTGTTTGTTTACAGCGTCTCAACGTGCAGACAGGTAAACACGACAGGCGCAATGATTACATTACACTCCGAGATGGTTAATTTAACTCTTAATTCAGCCCAGTGGTGACTGCGCAGAACCGGCCGGCGCGCCAGACTCGATTGGTGCCATCAGCTCTCGCGCCATCGTCGCCGTGTGCGCTCCGAGTCAAACTACTGCACTACACCAGCAAGTGGTTGTGGAGTATTCTCGCAAACTGAAGAAAAAGAGAGGCAAGTAGTTGTACAGTATTAAAAAAAAGGTAAATACCTCACTGGTGCTTGAACTTGCCTTGAATGTGCACTTTGATGCCTGAACTTGCAAAATACATTGAACTGCTTTCATAACTTGACATGGGCGTGCATATACGGTTCACATCTTGTTTTTACACGTCCATGATGCTGACTAGGCACGCCAGCGACTAGGCACGCCAGCAGGGCAGGGGACTTGTCATATGTCAGGGAAAATGGACAAGGCATGTGGCCTTGGTTTTTAAGGAAACCCTCTGAAATATATTTTTCTTATAAAAAGGCCCTCAAAGAGAAACCGATTTACTGTAATGAAACTATATTAATTAATAATCTATTAATAGTTAAAACGGATCCAGGGTTCAAACCAGCTAGCTGACGCATGCAGGTGTTCGTGGCTAGCCAATTGACCCGTTAAAATTTAGTGTCATGAAAGGATTCATACACTTTATAAACATAAAGTTGAACAACATAAATTGAAAATTTTATTCCAACAATATAGTGCTGTTGAGTTCAACCTAGAACCAGTACAGCGGCCGCACATACCGCTCCAACCAAGTACATCGATTGGTAAAATGATAAATCTAGGTTTTTAACATAACAAGCCCGTGTGGCTAAAATGGACCACAGTGTGGTGCACTTTTCAACGTGTTTGTTTTCTTATTTGATAATTCTGTAAAAAAATATGTAAATTATAATCATGTGTTACAAACAATATACATATATTTAAAATAAATTACATTAAAAGGTTCATAGAATTTCATAAAATACCTATGCAATAATTTAACAAAAATACACATAATATAATTAATAATTAATTATACACTTTATAATATGAGAACAAAAATCACATTTTAATAAAATATTAAAATTATTTTGAAATTTCAATATATTTAAATAAATTCTCATATAATTTCAAAATTTTCACATTTTTAATAAAATATTCATGTGCTGTATAAATGTGTTCATGCTTTAAGTAAAAACTGTGTTGTATTAATACAAATGTGTTCATGCTTTCAGTAAAAATTGTGTTGTTTTATAAATTTTATATAGTATATAAAAGCTTGTATGTGTTCTAAAATATAAATACAAGCCTAGTGCACCCTTAGATTACGGATCCTCACATGAAGAATACTTGATTTATATATATGTTTTTATCATTCGTAAATATTTTTCAAATGCATGAATGTGTTTCAAAATAACATGTGAATTCATTTACAATGATACGGAATAGTTTTTATTTTACAATTTGTCAGTTTCTCTCAGAGGGCCTTATGGTAAGAAAAAAATTGCAGGGGTTTCTGAAAAAAAAATAGGCCACACACCCTTATAATTTGTCAGTTTTTCTATGAGGGTCTTATGGTAAAGAAACAAATTGTGGGGGTTTCTGCAAAAAAGTCAGATCACACACCCTTGTCACTGACAGCGGGCCTCATGCCATGCTGGCTTGCCTTGTCAGCGTCACATACATATACAAACGTCATTTGAACCGTATATGTAAATCCATGCCAAGTTATGAAACCAGTTTAATGTATTTTACAAGTTCAGACACAAAGTATACATCCATGTCAAGTTCAAGCACCATTAATGTATTTACCTCTTAAAAAAAACGATCGAGGAATTACGCGTGTAGAGAGGGGTTCTTGACTTGACCTTCCCACGCACACAACGTGGATGTTTGTTTAGGTACGAGAGCTACCGACGGAGGCGGCACGGTCAACATGTATACATCAATCGGTCGATATATACATACGCCAGTGCCGTGATCATAGTATCATACACGTATCAAGTAGTATGAATATGTTATCTTGCAATCAATATCCTTCTACTGTCTTGTTCTGTTGTTCATTTTTTTTCATTGCGGAAAGGAACACACCCTGCCGGTGGAATATATAATGCGAACTTGCTTTTGGGCGGCTGAATATATAATCCTGTCTACGCTCGCAGCACTACATGTTCATTTTTTTGGCGGCACTATATGTTCAGATTGTTGTATTTTTTCTACTATAAATGACCATTTTTACTACTTACTAGATTATTGATGACACGCATTGCTGCGTCTGTCTAATTTTTTTTCCGAGTGATAGGGATTCTGATAAATATAAGAGAAATGAAACATGGATTACATGTTCAGTAATCAAGATAGGGTTTTACGTGGGGATAGAGGCGGAGGAGGCCGGAGCAGAGGCACCGGAGGAACGCTCGGTTGGCCGCCACATATGCCTCCTCTTGGATGGACTCCAGGATGGCCTGCTGCTCCGTCATCTTCTCTGACTGGGTGACGGCGCACTCCGTCTCCGCCTGCTCCATGTTGAAGCCCGGCAGCTGCTGCTCCGCCTCCTCCACCTCCATTGGAGCCATCTCCTTCTCCTCCTCTTCCCCCTGCTGCTCCGTCATCTTCTCTAACTGGGTGACGGCATCCGCCTCCGTCTGCTTCATGTTGAAGCCCGACAGCTGCTGCTCCGCCTCCTCCATCTCCATTGGAACCATCTCCTTCTCCTCCTCTTCCCTCGCCCGCTCCTCCTCCTCCTCCGCCGGCTCCGGCAAATCCGGAGGCGGGCGGCGCGGGCGGCTTGCCTCGCGCCGGATCTCCTGCTTGATCTCGTAGCGGCGCCCCGACATCAGCGTCGCGTAGTAGGTGATCTTGCTCCGGACCATGCCGGAGTGCCGGAGTGTGGGCAGACCGCCGGATCGGGAGAGGGCGGAGATGGATGGGCTCAGCCTGGCGATGCGAAGAGGGGAAATGTGGATGGGTTAGGGTTGCGGGATGCCGGCCGTCTTAAATAGCCGGATTTGGTATTGGGCGGCGAGCCGGAGCAACGCCATGTGGCGTTCACACCGCGACGTTGGACCGCCGGGTTTCCGGGCATTTCTACATGGGACCCCGCCGCCGATGTGGCGAGCGTGGCCGGACGCCCCATATTGGGGCTGGATATAAAGGGTGCCAGTCAGTCCGGGCGTTTGAGACCCATTTAACGAGCCTGTCTGGGTAAAAAATTATGATCAGATAGTAATTGGACGATTCGTCGGGACGTATGAGGCGGATTTGAAAGCACTGGCTGTAGACGTTTTAATAGTGCGAAATTTGTTTTGGGCGGCTGATGTAGGTAGCACGGTCTCTAGTCTTAGCTCTATGGATCTAAGAGGGGTGGGTGGTCAGGACTTCAAAGCCGTGTCTCAGCCTTTCGCGCAGGCTAGGCCTCTGTTACGTTTTTTTTGAAAGGAAGGCCTCTGCTACGTGTTAGTACAAGTCATTTGAGCATGGGGAGACGTTAATGTGGTTACATGGAGCTCCAACCCACACACAAGCAGACCTGCAACTGCACTTAATACACAGGACACAAAAGCTCTGATGCATCGTAGTAGCTCGCTGCTGAAGATCCGCCAAAGAACAACAGGCACCGTCAGAGTGATCAGATAGACAGATGGTACTGCTTGCATTGACAGGCAGGGCATTTTCAAAGAAGATGCGTGGAACTTGCTTTTTTTTCTTCATCTGTGCGGATTTTTGGAACATGGGTGTAGGCGCACCAGACTAAGCAAAAAATAAAGAAAAAAAAATAAAAAAGTAAAATCTTTTTGCGACAAACATAGTTTAGCATAATACTCACGTTTAAATTTCAGGACAAAATGAGCTATGTCGTATTCTGAGAGAAAAAAACAAAAGCACAACAACAAAAACCGTGAATAGTGGCGTTTATATAGCGTTGATTCTGTTGTAAGGCTCAAGTTATTTTGTCCCCAAAATTTAACCGGGCGTAGTAATGCTAGATCAAGTATGTTGCCAAAAAAATCAAAAATATTTGACTATTTTACTAAAAAAAATTAAAATCAATGCTCTATAAAAGTATGGTGTGGCGAGTGCAATTGTATTTTTTGTAACACGGTACAAAGCAGATGCTCACATACACCACATACACCCACCAATGCGTGAAATTGCACTTTGAAGGGCGAGTGCGCAACTATTAGGATTTTCCAAAAAGAATAAAAAGCAGCCAAAAAACGAAAACACCAGCGTTTACCCGGCTGATTTTCGTCTCGTTGCCTGTCGCCTCGCGCGCGTGACGCATGTCCCTTGTGGGAGGTCAACCGGGATTGCAACATTCCACATGTTGCAGTCGCAACACATGCCTTGTTATGAAGGACGTGTCTGTAAGTGCATCTAGTGCCATCCCTAATTAGTTTTGGAGTATTGACGACAAACCTGGTTGAGGGACTAATGTGTTTGTGAGAATTGCGGGATAACACAGGTAGAAGTCCCTAATTGATTCGGTTTTCCTACCTGAGATGACCCCTAAAAATGTATGAAGATATTGAAGTCAAAGGTGGTATGTGAAGACATTCACATTGAAGACTATGACAAGAGAAGACATCGCGTGAAGACTATGGAGCGCGAAGACTTAGTTGTTTCGTCGTTCTTTTTCTTCTTTGTTGAGTCATAGAAACCACCGTACTGTTAAGTGGGGTCCAAGAGAACCAGTCAGAATGACTGAAGTGATGCTTAACCAAAATCCTATGTCTTCGAGTGAAAACTATGAGAGCAAATCTTATTCAGAGTTGGATAAATCAGCTTTGCTTGTAGCCCAAGTAAAATTGTCGTGTGTGTGTTTGAAATCTGACCGTTGGAACACGTGTTAGTTCCTTAGTGACCCAGGGTCATTTCGTACAAATCAGGTCGGGTTGCCTAGTGGCTATAAATAGCCCACCCCCTACAACCATAAATGGTTGGCTGCTCAGAGTTAGTGTACGGCTTTTGTCGTTTGAGAGCAACCCACCTCGAAGCCTTTGAGAGAGAATTCCTTGCGAGGATAAAGCCCTAAACACCCAGAGCCAAAGAGTGATAGGCATCACTTAAGTCTTCCTGTCTGTGTGATCTGAAGACTTATTACACTTGAGGACTGTGAATCCTCCAGCTGGTTAGGCATCGCGTTTTGAGCATCCAAGAGTCATTGTGAATCGCCGGTGAACGAAGTCTGTGAAGGTTTGGAAGTCTGCCTTGAAGACTTACCAGAGTGATTGGGCGAGGACTGGGTGTCCTTAGCTCAAGGGGAATAAGGTGAAGACGCGGTCTTCTGAGTTGAATCTCAGCCTCCCTAACCAGACGTAAAGTTGTCACAGCAGCTGAAACTGGTCCAACAAATCATTGTCTTCAACGAGCCACTGGTTCTATCCTTCCCATCTCTTTATTTGCAGATTGGTCCTTGTGAAGTCATTGCCTGTTTGCATCATCTATTTGTCTTCACTGTGTGACTGCTTGTTCTGATTGGCTTCATACTATCTTCCATCCTGATCTATACTGCCTAGCTGCTATCAGTCTTTGTGCTTTCATTTCATTGAATACTTGATTATGGCTTGCTTAGTGTAGTTTACCTTCCGCTGCATGGTAATAGGTTTATTTCTATCGTTTGTCTTCGAAACTTCCATGTTTTGAAGACTTCCATAAAAATCGCATATTCACCCCCCTCTAGTCGATCACTAACACTTTCAATTGATATCAGAGCAAGGTACTCCCTTGTTCTATGTGATTCGGTTTAACCACCTAGAGTTTTAGCTATGTCGACTGCAGGGATAATCAAAGTCTCCGCTGCGTGCCCAGTATTTGATGGAACTGAATATCCCTACTAGAAAAATAAGATGCGCATGCATATTGAAGCCATTGATGTCGACCTATGGTATGTCGTCAAGAATGGCGTTCCCAAGGCGGGTGAAGGTGTCACCGCTGCTGATGTCAAGAAATTTGTTCAACTGGACTCCATTGCCAAGAATATTATTTATGGTCATCTGACCAAAGGACAGTATGACCGTGTGAGTGCTTTAGAAACATCTAAACTAGTCTGGAACTGGCTCTCCAAGGTCAACAAAGGCGTCTCAACCCAGAGAGATCAAAGAATCAGTGTCCTTCGCAACCTCTTCAACCGCTTCAAGAGAAACGGCAATGAGAATGTTCAGCTCACGTTTGATCGACTCACTGACATCACAAATGAACTTCAAGCCCTTGGCGCTACTGAGATCACCAAGCATGAAGTCGTCAAGACACTCCTGAGATCACTTGACAACTCGTTTGACACCCTAGCCCTGATGATTCAAGAACGTCCTGATTTCAAGACTCTCGATCCGTCTGACATACTTGAGAGGCTCAACACACATGAGTTTCAGCTTTCTGAGAAAAGAGACATCTACGGTCCCAACTATGGGCGAACTCGTGCCCTGAAGGCAAAAGTTGTCTCTTCATCTGAAGAAGAATCTGCCAGCAGTTCTGATGATCCTGAAGACATTGGAAAAGAGCTTGCTATGCTTGTGAAGAAGTTCCAAAAATTCACCAAGAAGAAAGGCTTCAGAAAGTCTTCACGATCAAGCTCAAGGAATGATGAAGTTTCTGCTCATGACTACAAGAAGAGAACATGTCACAAGTGCAAGAAACCTGGCCACTACATCTCTGAGTGTCCACAGTGGGAAAATGAGAACAACAAGAAGAAGAAGAGCAAGGAGTATGATTCTGACGACAAGAAGAAGAAGAAATATTCAAAATCTTCTTTCAAGTCTTCCTCAAAGTCTTCATCTCACAAGAAGAGCTCATCTGGCAAGGCTCGTGCGTTCATTGGCAAGCAAATGGATTCAGAGGAGGAGTCCGCTTCTGAGGAGGCGGAGGTGGAGTCTGAGGAGGAGTCCGATTCTGGCGTTGCAAGTCTGGCTACAGCATACGTTGCCAAGTCCATCTTCAACACTGAAGACAATGGCTTCATCACCGACGCCGATGCAAATGACAAGGACTACTCCGCTCCCACCTACTGCTTCATGGCACGTGGTGCCAAGGTAAACACACGCACTACTCGCTATCAAACATCCAGTGAAGATAACTCTGATTGTGGTTCCAAACCCAACTACAAAACACTTGCTAAAATTGCAACTGAACAACACAAAACTATGGAACATATTCAAAAACTATTAGACAAAAGCGATGACCTGTTAGACGCTGAAATGACTCGATCTCAGTCCTTAATTGAAGACATAAAAAATCTTCATGTTAAGTATGAGGAACTTGAAAGTCGTCATGAAACACTCTCAACAACTCATAAAAAGCTTTCCTATGATTATCTTCAAAGGAAGCAAGATCTTGAGAAATTGAGAGCGGCTCATGAAGATCTTCAAAAGGAAAACGAGTCACTTCGCGCCAAACAGATCAGTTTCGCTCAGGGAGGATTTGAACCACCATGTATTAAATGCATTGAGCGTGAGAACGCTACTTCTATTGCTGGATGTTCTACTGCACCTACTATTGCAATATCTTCAACTGTTGATGTGGTAACTAACCCCTCTGCTGTGGATACCACTGCTATTGCTGATGAAAATGCTAGGTTGAAGACATTGCTTGAAACAGGGATGTATAAAAGTCTCAAAGGGCATCAGACACTATGTGATGTCCTCAAAAGGCAGATCCTGAACCGAAACCCTAGGAAAGAGGGTCTTGGGTTCGAAAGGAAAATAAATACTGATGGCTCTTACTGGAAACCTGAGCAGTACCCCAAAACCACATGGGTTGCTGCAAAGGAACCTTCAGTGGATCCATCCACCCTGTCTGGCTTCACTTGTGCTAATCCCATTGTTATTGATGAATCTTTTGATGCAAACTATAAACTGTTTAAGAATCAGAATGGTGAAGTGTTTGCCAGGTATATTGGTACTAACTGTAGGAATGGGCCACCTATGAAGAAAGTCTGGGTGCCGAAAAGGTTGTTGGAGAATCTTCCTGTGAATGTCGTCATGACACCACGAGTGAAGAGGACAAACCCTAGACCACAGGCTTCATATGGTCCAAAGGCTTCATACAGCCAAAGGACTCACCTGAGTCGCACTAATGCAAATGTTTTGTAGGGAAACCATACTCAGGCCTATGAATATGAGCGCGTTTCATCAAACCGCCATGTTCATAAGACCAAGAACTACTCTGCTTATTCTTATGAGTACTATTGTCCACCCGCAAGACTTTTTGCTAGGGCTCCAAAGCCAAAGTTCTCAGATGCTGCACTTAGACTCACTGCTTCGAAGCCAACCTTGAAGATGTGGGTGGCTAAGAAAGCTTAACTCTCTTTTGCAGGGAAAGGTCTCCAGCCGAAAATAAAATTCGCCTGAAGCTATTGCTGGGGACCTTAAACATCTTGTAGGGCGCAAGATCAAATGCCCAAATGGTCTTATTATGTACTTTGTTCCTGAGTCGCTTGCTACTTGCCCTATCAGTCCTAACCTCGATCTAAGCTTTCATAATCCACTTGCTCGTCAAATGTTTATGCTTCACAATTCTCTTCGTGAAGCCTATCCCCCTAACTGCACTGTAGGGTATGACACCAGCTGCTTCAGAATGGATTATTGATAGTGGGTCTACTAATCATATGACTGGCAAGCGAAGTCTTCTCATGGACTCAACTTTACGTCCATCTAACAAGAGTCACATCACATTTGCTGATACTGGTAAAAGCAAGGTATTGGGTCTAGGTAGAGTTGCAATCTCGAGGGATCAACACATGGATAAAGTAATGCTTGTTGAATCCCTTGGTTTCAACTTAATTTCTGTCTCAATGCTTTGAGATTTAAACATGATTGTGATATTTGGAAAATATCGTTGCCTTGTTCTAATGGAATCTGACAAGTCTCTAGTCTTTGAAGGGTATCGGAAAGATGATTTGTACGTGGTAGATTTCTCAGCAGGACCACAGCTTGCCGTATGTCTTCTAGCAAAAACTTCAGAATGCTGGCTCTGGCATCGGAGGCTAGGGCATGCTGGCATGAGGAACTTGCACACTCTTGCAAAGAAGAAGCATGTCATAGGCATCGAGGGCATCAAGTTCGAGAAGGATCACTTATGCGGTGCCTGTGAAGCAGGAAAGATGACAAGGGCCAAGCATCCCTCGAAAACAATCATGACAACGACTCAACCCTTCGAACTGCTTCACATGGACCTCTTCGGTCCCACTCATTACTCAACTCTTACTACTACTGCTTGTCTCTATGGCTTTGTCATTGTTGATGATTATTCAAGATATACTTGGGTGCATATAATCCTCTACAAGACTGAAGTGCAGGATGTCTTCAGATGCTTCGCCAATTGAGCCATGAACAACTATGGCATCAAGACCAAGCACATCAGAAGTGACAATGGCACTGAATTCAAGAACACTGGCCTTAACACTTATCTTGATACTTTGGGCATCACTCATGAATTCTCAGCTCTGTACACGCCGCAGCAGAATGGCGTCGTGGAACGCAAGAACATAACACTTATTGAGATGGCCCGGACGATGCTCGATGAATACAAGACTCCAAAAAAGTTCTGGCCTGAAGCCATTGATACTGCATGCCATATCATCAACCATGTTTATCTTCACAAGCTTCTGAACAAGACATCCTATGAGCTCCTTACTGGCAAGAAGCCAAATGTCAGTTACTTCAGAGTATTTGGTGTCAGGTGCTGGATCAAGGATCCACATCACACTTCAAAATTTGCACCGAAGGCACATGAAGGTTTTATGCTTGGATATGGAAAGGATTCACACTCCTACAGAGTCTTCAACCTCTTTCACTATAAAGTGGTTGAAACTGTGGATCTGCGGTTCGATGAGACTAATGGCTCGCAAAGAGAGCACCTGCCAAATGTGCTAGATGAAGCTCTATCCAGTGAAACCATCAAACTCATGGGAACTGGAGAAATCATACCGTCTGAAGCTCAGCCTGAAGAGGAACTCATCATCTCTGCACCAGATCAACCTGAAGACAATGCTCAGCCTGACGACAATCCTTCTAACAATGACAATGATCAGCAAGAGCAAAATCTTCGTCCTGTTCATCCTCGTGTTGCAAATGAAGTACATATTAAGAGAATAATTGATAGCATCAATGCACCAGTTCCACTCACTCATTCAAGGGCAACACAGCTAGCAAATTTCTGTGGGCACTTCGCATTCGTCTCAATGTTTGAACCCAAGAAAGTTGATGAAGCCTTCATGGAACCTGAATGGATTCAAGCTATGCAAGAAGAGCTTCAACAGTTTGAGTTGAATAATCTATGGGAACTGGTTAAGCGTCCTGATCCTCGTAAGCACAATATAATAGGCACTAAATGGATATATCGCAACAAGCAAGATGAACATGGTCAAGTTGTCAGAAACAAAGCTCGTCTCGTTGCTCAAGGATACACTCAAGTTGAAGGAATTGACTTCGATGAAACATTTTCTCTTGTGGCCAGGCTTGAAGCTATACACATACTGCTAGCCTATGCAAATCATCATAACATTCTTCTGTATCAAATGGATGTGAAGAGCGCTTTTCTCAATGGCAAGATTAAAGAAGAAGTGTATGTTGCACAACCGCCTGGGTTTGAAGATCCAAAACATCCTGACATGGTCTACAAACTCAACAAGGCACTGTATGGCCTTAAACAAGTCCCTCGAGCTTGGTATGACACACTCAAAGACTTCCTGAAGAGCAAAGGCTTCAAACCTGGTTCCCTGGACCCCACTCTCTTCACGAAGACATATGATGGTGAACTGTTTGTGTGCCAAATATATGTGGATGACATTATCTTCGGCTGCACTAACCAGAAATACAGTGAAGAGTTTGGATATATGATGCAAGAGCAATATCAGATGTCCATGACGGGTGAGCTGAAGTTCTTCCTTGGTCTTCAAATACATCAGCAACGCAACGACATCTTCATATCTCAAGAGAAATACCTCAAAGATTTCCTGAAGAAATTCGGAATGCAAGACTGCAAAGGCTACACGACGCCAATGCCAGCCAAACACCATCTGGGTCCCGACGACAATGGTAAAGAGTTCGATCAAAAGGTATACCGCTCCATGATTGGTTCTTTGCTTTATTTATGTGCATCTAGGCCAGATATCATGCTTAGTGTTTGCATGTGTGCCCGGTTCCAAGCGGCACCAAAGGAATCGCATCACTTAGCTGTGAAGCGAATTATTAGATATTTGGCTCACACCCCAACACTAGGATTATGGTATCCAAAGGGCTCAGAGTTTGATCTAGTTGGATTCTCGGATGCTGATTATGCTGGTGACAAGGTGGATCGCAAGTCTACATCAGACACATGTCATTTTCTGGGACGATCACTTGTATGTTGGTCTTCAAAGAAGCAGAACTGTGTATCTCTCTCCACTGCTGAATCTGAATACATTGCTGCTGGATCTTGCTGCGCTCAGCTTCTATGGATGAAGCAAACACTCAAAGACTATGGCATTCATCTGAAGCAAGTGCCACTCTACTGCGACAATGAAAGCGCCATCAAGATTGCCAACAACCCAGTTCAGCACTCGAAGACAAAGCACATTGAAATTCATCATCACTTTCTCAGAGATCATGTTATGAAGGAAGATATTGATATCATACATGTCAACACTGAAGAGCAATTGACAGATATCTTCACAAAGCCCTTGGATGAGAAGAGGTTTTGCAAGTTACGGTGTGAGCTAAATATCTTGGAATCCTCAAATGTCCTGTGATCAGGCACACTTCCTAACACTTGTGCATGTTGATAACTTAGATGTGCAACACACGAAGTAACGTATGTCTTCAATCAATGAAGACTTACATTCTGAGTGTGAATACATTAACGTGGAATTTGACTTCAGAGCGCCACGAAAGTTGTACGCCGTGTCTGGGTCTAATACTTCCTATACGGTGGGTAACACCACCACAAAATTCTTCCCTAAGAAGTGTTTCTCACATGGCGTTACATCTGCAAAGTCTTCGCTTTCTGTTTGTCTTCAATGTTAACATGACCTCATGTTTATCTTCAACGTACTAATTTGGTTTCTGTCCTCTACATCATTCATTTATAGCTATGGCTTCTTGCTGAATCTTTTGAACTAAGTGAATGTGATCGGACCCTAACCCCTCTATGCTTCTTTCCTAAGCCTATCTGTCCAAATCATATGCATTCTATTGACACTGTCAAAATGTCTTCTCTGCATCCTTGTCAGCAGAAGACACAGAGACAAACATTAATCCGTTTTCAATGCTAAATCCTTCCACATGAAACCCGGAGAAGTGGGAACGACCATCCGACAATCCAGGCGTGCATGGGAACGTGGAACAACCTCCGATGTGTTGCATGATAGCCACGTGTCCTTCAGATGTGAACCGTCAGGGACACCTGTGTAATAACACTGTGCCGTACCTGTCCCTATAAATACACGCCTCACCACAGTCATTTCCTTTCTCCCACTCCCGCACAAACCCTAGCGCCACCGCTAGCCCTCGACGACGTCGGCGATGAAGCGCTTAGCTGCCGCAACCTCACCAACGCCGTCTTCACGCCGGCCACGGACATCGTCTTCTCCGCCGTCACAGTAGGTGTCCTCCGTCGCCAAGTTAGGGCACGGAAGATCGAACTGCTCGGTCTCCTCTCCCACTCTGTCTAGCAGTTCCTCGTGTGGTAAATAAAACCTCATTTTTACAGTCTCTTTGATCCGATAGATTCATCCTTTTCTACCACAAGCAATTTCTATTCACACAAGTTGGATCTATTTCATACTGCATCTCATAATATGCCTAGTATGTTCACTTATGCTTCACAAAGTAGTTAGATTCCTCACTTGTACTTATTCGTGGATTCGTACAAATGTGGAACCAACTCTCTATCTATGAGTGAATGTCTTCGCACTATGAGGTCAATGTCTTCTAAACTGATTTATCTTCAAAATCTTCTGAGAATGCATATGACCTCTTCCCCTTCCCTCGCACCTTAATGCTGTCACAGGTACATGTCCATGGGAGAATCCCTTGGTTCTCATAGTCTGCATTCATTTGCAGAATTCTTACAATATCATATAAATTCCCTTGAAGCCAGTTCTTGTCTGACCAGTAGACGGAAGACTTTGACAGTTTTGAAGCCTTTCAGTCTAAACTTCATGGCACCAGAAAAATCTGCAAGGAAGGGTGGCAGACAGCGTCGTGGTAACACCTCAAGAGATCTGCCTCCTGACCTCTATGAGTTGTACAAGACAGATCCGTAGGAGGACTACAATCAGCGGAAAACTCGAATCCAATGGATTCGAAGATATTGGGCAGAACAATGGTTCAAGTACAGGTTCGTGACCCAGGAGTATGCTGAGAAGAATGCCATCAAGCGACCGTGGGGAGACATCCTATACAAAAATCTTCAACCCAGGTCCATAGCTGAAGCCATTGAACAAGGCTTCTATCCTTGCATGGTCCGTGGACCACAGCCTGCAGATGCAGACCCATCTTCATTGCTATGGTGTCGTGACGACAATCTTTTCAAGCGCAACCTTCAGTTTGCCAGGAACTCGGCCAAAGAAAACAAGAAGTCACGGGGATTAGACTTCAACCCAGGTCCCTCTGCTCCTCGTACCGATGGCTCACGCGAAGCTGAACCCAATCTTGTTGGGCCCTTCTACAAACTGGAAGGTCTCATCACTCATATTATGGTTCAAGGGGGAGTCGTGGATCAACCTGCAGACGATGCTGAATCTGACGAAGCGCCTGCACCACCGAAGCCAAAGAAGCTGAAGAAGCCTAAAGCTTCAAAGCCTGCCCCTGCACCAAAGGTCTCACGGGTGAAGCCCCTGGCCACTGCACCTCCTGCACATAGTGTGCAGTCTGAAGATCACGCATCTCCAAGCCCTCCAAAGTGAAGATGCCCATGCAACCCACCAGCCAATCACTGACCCCTGCTGCTATTCTGCGAAATGAGAATGACGCCATTGATCTGTCCAGAGACGACGATCTTGGCGATGACGCTCTTGAGCAGTTGATCAAGAGCAAGCAAGAGGCAGAAATGTTCAATGACCTTCCTCTCTTTGATGTTGAAATCATCAACACATTCATTGATGGGTGGTTTGACAACCCAAATGTTAGTTTTGATGATCTTCAGCTTCCCGTTGGCCTCAGCGTCGCCTTCCACGGAGCCATTGCTGTTGAGCTGGCTCTAGCTCAAAAGATTGTTGAGCTGAAGCATAAGATAGATTATGAAAAGGCTCAGTTCAAGAAGCATATGGCCAAGCTCAATGTTGAAGACATTCAGAACTTCCAGACCATGATGCATGAGCTTAAGGAAGCATTCCGAACCAAACGCGAAGAAGCCAAAGGTTCTCGTGAGCGCATGAAGGATCTTGCTGCTAAATGTGTCCAAGGATACAATGAAGCTGAAAAGCGTAAGGCCTTGGGACAACCAGGAATCGACCCCAGAATGGCGGCCAAGAAAAAGAAGTAGCCAGCTGTGGCAGAACCCGGAGCACCAAGGAAGGAAGTACATCCAATTGTCTTCCCAATCAGTATGACAGGCTCGAAGCCTAAGGTCCCCACAGTGGCTTCAGAACTGAAGAAAATAAGGGTAGCTGAAGCTGAAGCTAGAAAGCGCAAAACCAAGGGCACCACTGATGATGCTCCTCCAACTAAGAAACAAAAAACCAAGAAGAGAGATCGGGCTGCTCCCACAGAGCCCCTTGAGGTCGAGCCAATCTCAGTGGCTCATCCTGCGTCTGAAAATCAAGAATGCCAAGTGATAGTTTATGAGCCTGCTTCCCCAGAGGCTCCTGACGCTGAAGACAATCCAGCTGTTGACCCCACCGCAGCTGAAGACATTGGTCCTCACGACAATGTTGAAGATGATGAAGTCCTTCCTCAGATCGAGCACCAATTGGTATCATCGCATGTGCTCACGCACAGCGAACTCATCAGCATTGGTCGTCCTCTGACGCTAACTGCTCAGGATGCATCGTGGGCTGATCACCCACAACGACAAGACACTCCAAGTTCTCCCCAACCGCAAGCTACCTCACCAGTGCAAGATGACGATGACTTTGAGGCCCAGCACACTCCATCTCCGCAAGCGTCGCCAGCATTACGCAGGCTTCGCAAAGGACCAAGGCCCCAAGTCACTCCCACTATGCACGTATCTAAGTCTGAAGCCAAAATGGCTGAAGATATTCCGGCTGCATCAGCCGATGAAGAAGAAGAACCAAGAGTTGAAGCATACAGAGTTGCTACACCCCCGTCCCACCAAGATGTTGTTCTCGAGGAGAACATGTCCGACCCTCCAGCTTCTGAAGTGGAGGTTAACAATCCTGAGGCGGCCACCAATATCACCGCTGAAGCCAATGACGTTGTCATGGCTGAAGCTAATGCGGCGCCTGAAGCTACTGCGGTGCCAGAAGTTCAAGCGCCTGACACCACTGCAGCACCTGAAGCCAATACTGAAGCACCTGAGGTACAAGCACCTGAAGCCAATGTGGTCCCTGAAGCTCATGTCAACGACAATGCCAATGCTCATGTTCCCCCTCTAAGACCTCATACAATTGAGATGGCATTTGATCGTGGTTAGCCTGTTATGGTCCGCTGGCCCATTCTGGTTCTTCCACCTGCTGCGGGTCCACAATTTGAATATCATGTCGAGCACATACCTTAAGTCCAAAAGCCCAAGCCAAGACTTTCACGATTCCCAGGCATTGCAACTTCACCTGGGGTCTTCAATGTGAATGGCTTCATGGCACATAACACCTTCAACAGCGCCAAGAACCCTTATACCAAACCTCGCATTTCATCAGATCGGTTCTGGAGCTATCAGCAGCGTAGCTACTATTCCTGCGTCCTATACAATCAAGGGCGCATATTTCCACATATGCGCCTCGACTCTGAAGCTATAGCTGGCCTGCCCTGCCTTGAAGAAGCGTTGGATTGCTTCAGAGATGCTGGACTGCTGCAGTTTGTCACAGATAAGGAACATTGGAATGAAGAGCTTCTGCTACAGTTCTATGCAACTCTTCACATTCGAGGCTACAACAGGGATCCAAAGACTTGGGTCCTTGAGTGGATGACAGGCAATGTCCATCATGAAGCCAAAGCTCTTGATATCATTGAGCTCACAGGCCTGCCCACTCCTGGTGAATACTATGAACCAGGTTGTCAACAACACCAGAATGCCTTGGAAAGCATTTTTCAGAAGCCAGAACCCAACATGAGTCAAATGCTGAGCATGATGAAGCCTCTGCCTCATGACGCTGAATACCCGTCTGAATTCTTTGTTGAAGACCTAGAGTACCTGCCCTGCACCATTTACCATATCTTCAGGAAGACTCTATGGCCTGTCAAAGGACATTCATCTGCAGCGAAGCTTGAAGGAGCAATGAAGACTTTGGTTTTCTATATCTTCAATGGCATCAGCTTCAATGCTCAAGACTTCTTCATCAGGCAGTTGGCTGCATCTGGCTCCGACATTTTTGGGTTGAAATTCTATGCCCCATGGGTCATGCGTCTTATCAAGCGTCACTCTGCTTTCAACTATCAACCGTCTGCGTGCAATCATCTTATATTCTTGCCAGAGGTTGATCTGTCAGTTGAAGCTATTTACCCAGAGCCTGCTAAGGATCCCATTTATCTTCACAATGTTGATCACCAAAACTTCACCCAGCCTATTGAAGGAGTTCCAGCAGTTTCTCGTGTTTATCCCCTTGCTGGCAACACACGTGCCCCTCGTGCTCAAACTGACGCCACCGGTAGCACCATTGCGCAAAGGCCTCGAAGGCGATCTCGTGTCCTAAATGACCGAGAGCTTCTCGTTGCGCTACACCAGAAACAGGACAAACATCACAACTGGCTTAAGCGTCAGATGCAAAGCCTCTTGGTGGATGTCAACCGCATTCGCAATCTTGCCACCAAGAATGCCTTTGTCACTCACGAAACCTGTCGAAGGTCATGGAAGAGTTTGACATTACTTAGTGCTGAAGCTGATCTGCAAGACGATGGCTTCACCAAACGGTTCAAGTTTGACTCAACTCCTCCCAGGAATGCTCACTTGTGTCGGACTCCCTCACTTGAAGACTCTGACTATTCGTCCTCAGCTGCGACAGTGAATGCCAGAGTCATTGATGACCAAGATGATGCAACTTCACCTCCTCCAACTTCAACGCGTGTTGACACTGCACCAAGTTCTTCTGCACCACCGGACCTCAACGACGACCCTGCTGCCTCGCCTGCACCTCATGGGAATGAGTAGGCGCTCTATGTCTTCGAACCTTTTTGGTCCTTACTGACAAAAGGGGGAGAAGTATATGAGTTGATAGTCTTCAAGCGGGTCCATATGGGTGGTTGCTTTACCTTTTACTACTTTTGCCAAGTGTTTACAACTCTTGCTTTTTGATACATTTGGTTCTTTGAGCTGTAACACTTAAACTCGATGGTCGTCTGCTACTTATTTGCTATTCTGTGATGCGATGATAAATTCCGCATGTGCGATGATAAATTCCGCACTTAGGTCATTTTGCAGATGTCCATTTTCCATTATGCATGTCATTATCTTCGTTACATCATATCATGCATGCCGAATTGTCATCATAGGCTGAAGAGGATCTCCACAAGTACAACCTGCCATGTGCATTTGCATTCCAAGAGCAAAGTACTTATATGCACATCTTCAGGGGGAGCCTTTGCAACTTATGAAGACAATACCCTATCCTTTACAATTTCACATATTTTATTTCCCATTGAAAACTTCAACCAGTTTGTCATCAATCACCAAAAAGGGGGAGATTGTAAGTGCATCTAGTGCCACCCCTAGTTGGTTTTAGAGTATTGATGACAAACCTGGTTGAGGGAGTAATGTGTTTGTGAGAATTGCAGGATAACACAGGTAGAAGTCCCTAATTGATTCGGTTTTCCTACCAGAGATGACCCCTAAAAATGTATGAAGACATTGAAGTCAAAGGTGGTATGTGAAGACATTCACATTGAAGACTATGATAAGAGAAGACATCGCGTGAAGACTATGGAGCGCGAAGACTTAGTTGTTTCGTCGTTCTTTTTCTTCTTTGTTGAGTCATAGGAACCACCGTACTGTTAAGTGGGGTCCAAGAGAACCAGTCAGAATGACTGAAGTGATGCTTAACCAAAATCCTATGTCTTCGAGTGAAGACTACGAGAGCAAATCTTATTCAGAGTTGGATAAGTCAGCTTTGCTTGTAGCCCAAGTAAAGTTGTCATGTGTGTGTGTTCGAAATCTGACCGTTGGAACACGTGTCAGTTCCTTAGTGACCCAGGGTCATTTCGGACAAATCAGGTCGGGTTGCCTAGTGGCTATAAATAGCCCACCCCCTACAACCATAAGTGGTTGGCTACTCAGAGTTAGTGTACGGCTTTTGTCGTTTGAGAGCAACCCACCTCGAAGCCTTTGAGAGAGAATTCCTTGTGAGGATAAAGCCCTAAACACCCAGAGCCAAAGAGTGTTAGGCATCACTTAAGTCTTCCTGTCTGTGTGATCTGAAGACTTATTACACTTGAGGACTATGAATCCTCCAGCCGGTTAGGCGTCGCGTTCTGAGCATCCAAGAGTCATTGTGGATCGCCGGTGAACGAAGTCTGTGAAGGTTTGGAAGTCTGCCTTGAAGACTTACAAAGTGATTGGGCGAGGATTGGGTGTCCTTAGCTCAAGGGGAATAAGGTGAAGACGCGGTCTTCTGAGTTGAATCTCAGCCTCCCTAACCAGACGTACAGTTGTCACAACAACTGAAACTGGTCCAACAAATCATTGTCTTCAATGAGCCACTGGTTCTATCCTTCCCATCTCTTTATTTGCAGATTGGTCCTTGTGAAGTCATTGCCTGTTTGCATCATCTATTTGTCTTCACTGTGTGACTGCTTGTTCTGATTGGCTTCATACTATCTTCCATCCTGATCTATACTGCCTAGCTGCTATCAGTCTTTGTGCTTTCATTTCATTGAATACTTGACTATGGCTTGCTTAGTGTAGTCTACCTTCCGCTGCATGGTAATAGGTTTATTTCTATTGTTTGTCTTCGAAACTTCCATGTTTTAAAGACTTCCATAAAAATCGCCTATTCACCCCCCCTCTAGTCAATCACTATCACTTTCAGTGTCACTGAGAAATGTGAGCATCGACCGTCTCGGTTGTGTGCAACGCGTCACCTCTGTACCCACACACCACTTCCACAGCTTGCCACGCATCCATGTGGGGCCCATCATCACTCTTATCCTTATCCCGCATAATGAACGACCGTCAAAATTTTATTCCCTCCCCGTGTGTTGCATCATGCATCCCCTACCTCACGCCTCATTGCTTTCTCATCTGTAGCTTGTGAAAGAACCGAGAAGAGGTATCTAGAGGGGGGGGGGGTGAATAGACTCTTAGCAAGAAAAGCTACATTTTTTAATTTCTTTAAGTTGAAGTGGAGTTTTGGCACAAGTTTGAACATTCACAATACATATCAAGCAAGCATGACAAGTGTATATAAGCAGCGGAAAGTAAATCATGCAAGTTACAAGAATGTAAAGAGACGGGATTGGAGTGTGCAAACATAATTGGAGACACAGAGATTTTTGGCGTGGTTCCGATAGGTGGTGCTATCATACATCCACGTTGATAGAGACTTCAACCCAAGAAGGGTAACGGTTGCGCGAGTCCACGGAGGGCTCCACCCACGGAGGGTCCACGAAGAAGCAACCTTGTCTATCCCACCATGGCCATCGTCCCCGGGTGATTTTGGTAATTAATGTCAACATATCTCTTGTTGGACTAATACTTTCATCTAGCATATTTCAGATAAGTCCAACAGTGGAGTGGCATGGACTAGAGGATGTGGGACCCCTTCAAGATGATGAAGACAAATGATTGGCTCAAGCTCAAAGCTCAGGACTCTACATTTTTCATTTTAGTGATCCAAGATCACATTGAGTCCATAGGAAAGCCAATACTATTAAGAGGGGATGAGGTGTTGCTTAATGGCTTGCTTGCTCAAAGTGCTTAGTGATATGCTCCAAAGCCCTCAACCACTTTCTCATATTCACATTTATCCCAAACCAAAAGTCAAACTCGCCCCCACCGAAACTTTCTATCTGGCGCCACCGAGTTCTCTTGACATAGCCACTGCCAGAAACCCTAATCACTTTGGTCTCATCGATGGGATCTTGGTCTCACCGAGATGGGCTTGCAAACTCTCTGTTGCCTATTGCATTAATTTTGGTCTCACCGAAACATGACATCGGTCCCACCGAGTTTGCTTGGCCAAATCTCTGTTTAGCTTATTACCAAAATCGGTCCCACCGAATTTGTGTAATTGGTCCAACCGAGATGAGGCTTTACCCTAACCCTAGCACATCGGTCCCACCGAGTTAATCATGTCGGTCCCACCAAAAACCCTAACGGTCACATTATGAACTAAATCGGTCTGACCGAGTTGTATGATTTGGTCACACCGAGTTTGGTGATTTGTGTGTAACGGTTAGATTTTGTGTGGAGGCTATATATACCCCTCCACCCACTCTTCATTCGTGAAGAGAGCCATCAGAACATCCCTACAGTTTCAACATATATTTTCTGATAGAGAACCACCTACACTTGTGTTGAGGTCAAGATACTTCATTCCAACCACATAAATCTTGATCTCTAGCCTTCCCCAAGTTGCTTTCCACTCAAATCATCTTTCCACCAAATCATATCCTATGAGAGAGAGTTGAGTGTTGGGGAGACTATCATTTGAAGCACAAGAGCAAGGAGTTCATCATCAACACACCATTTGTTACCTCTTGGAGAGTGGTGTCTCCTAAATTGGTTAGGTGTCACTTGGGAGCCTCTGTCAAGATTGTGGAGTTGAACCAAGGAGTTTGTACGGGCAAGGAGATCGCCTACTTCGTGAAGATCTACCCTAGTGAGGCAAGTCCTTCGTGGGCGATGGCCATGGTGGGATAGATAAGGTTGCTTCTTCATGGACCCTTCGTGGGTGGAGCCCTCCGTGGACTCGCGCAACCGTTACCCTTCTTGGGTTGAAGTCTCCATCAACGTGGATGTATGATAGCACCACCTATCGGAACCACGCCAAAAATCCATGTGTCTCCAATTATGTTTGCACACTCCAATCCCATCCCTTTACATTCTTGCAACTGGCATGATTTACTTTCCGCTGCTCATATACTCTTGTCATGCTTGCTTGATATGTATTGTGAATGTTCAAACTTGTGCCAAAACTCCACTTCAACTTAAAGAAATTAAAAACTGTAACTTTTCTTGCTAAGAGTCTATTCACCCCCTCTAGACACCTCTTCTCGATCCTTTCAATTGGTATCAGAGCATTGGTTTCCATTGCTTTGGTTTAAACACCTTTGGAGGAAGATGGATGAGTCTATATTGGGGAGTCTTAGACGTAGAGTGCCTATTCTTGATGGAGAGTATTTTCATGAGTGAAAAAATGAGATGCTTGAGATCTTCAATGAATATCATTTGACCAAATACATTACTACTCCTTGTGCTCGCATTGTTGATCCTTTGCATCCTACCCTTGATGAGTCTATTGACATGATCCGTAGTCTTAGAACTATCAATTTAATCACTAGAGGTTTGCTTAGAAACTTGCTTGCTAGCTTGCTTAATTTTGATTGTGTCTACACCTTATGGAGATTCCTTGAGGAACGATTCCCAAATTATTTCTTGAAAATTCTAGATGAGATTCTTCATAAGTCTATTGCCTTGAGTAAGATGAGTACTAGTGATCCTCACAAAGCTCAAATAGACAATCATCGGACTTAGGGTTTTCGTGGATTACTGCACCATCAGTCGCCTGTCAGTCGCGGTTGATGTAATGTAATCATTGCGCATTTAGAGCCTCCACTTCGTAGCCTATATCCAAGCGGAACCTGTCGTGGAATTGTCACGGCAGATGTCCTTAGTGTCAGGACTTAGTCGCGAGGCCAACGCATCTATGCGGTAGCTTGAAGGGGTTGGTCGGAATCGAGAGACGCAACACACAAGACAAGGATTTAGACAGCTTCGGTCCCCGGGAAACATCATCCGGTAATAGCCCTACATGCTGTTTGTGGTTAGGTCTCATTATGCTCATGAGAGAGTCGCCGGTAAGCCGGCTCTTTGTGTCTAGCCCTAGAGATTGTTTCTTCTTCCCTCTCCCTCTTTGGGGAGCCCTGCCCCTCCTTATATAAGTTAGAGGGGCGGGTTACATGTGGAGTCCTAGAAGGACTAGGATTAGTCTATCTTCTCTTACAAGTTGGTTACAAGTCCGGCTCTTGCTTCCTCGTAAAGGAGACATTTCTCACGCCTTTCCTCTTAAGCCGGCCTACCATAACGTAGCCGGCCTTCTGGGCCTTGAGCCTGTTGGGCCCCCGGGTCTTGTCGCTCCTTTGATCCGCTTGCCAGGTCACCCATAAGTCGCCAGGCTCGGGCGGGTCACTTAGTGAGTCGTCCAGTCAGGGCGGGTCATTAGTGAGTCGCCAAGTCCGGCCGGGTTATACATCTGGCCGGGTCATACCGCAGGGTATATCCCCGACATTAGCCCCCAAGTTTAATTTGGATTTATCCATGTTAAACTGATCTGCAACATAAACACAAGAACAAACTGACAGGTTGTACTCCGGGTTAAATATTCTTATAAGCCGGCACTTGATCATCCTTAAGTCCTTGTCATCTCCTCCTTCTGGAAAATCTGGGTCAATGGACCAACTTCGTAGTCAATTTGCTTGTAGAAGAAATATTGTAAATAAAGCATCCATTTGAGTTGGCCTTCAATGCTCTAACTTGACAAAAATATTGGTCTTCAAATATTCAACTTATATTCAGCCGACTTGAGATATAAAACTTGCCGGTTTATGATTACCAAAATTGCCGGGTTATAAATAGATGATGCCGAGTCATAATTGTCGCCGACGCCGGTTTATGATTTTTGCAGACACCGGGTCAATCTGATTTACTCAAACTGAAAATTTGAAGATATTTCTCCCTTATATCCATAATACCTGTAGCCCCCAAGGGCCGGTTTAATCAGCATGAATAAGCCGGGACTTATCACCATGGCTTTAAATGAATCCAGTTGTGTAGCCCCCATGAGTCGGCTATAGTCATAGTAGTGTAGCCGGGTCATCCTAGAATTGTCTTAAGCAAAGAGCAATATGCATTAGCCCCCAAGTGTCGGGTCATTATGTAATAATGAGCAGGGACTTTGTAAATATGATGATGTAAATTTGAGCAGTAACGTGTAGCCCCCAAGGGCCGGCTTAGTAAGATAATACTAAGCTGGGACTTTTCATTGAAAATAATATCATATGATGTAACCCCCATCCTGGGGCTTGAACCCACGTCCACAAGGTTAAGAGCTTTATGCTTTACCAGCTGAGCAGTGGATCCTTCAATATATAATGGAATAAGGCTTGTGTATCTTGAATTTTAACAGGAGCAATTGGTAGCCCCCAAGGGCCGGCTCATTACAATGGGATGAGTCGGGTCTTCAATAAGGCCAATAAAAATGACTTTGCATTAGCCCCCAAGTGTCATGGTGCATGCTTGCAGCGACATGAGACTTGCATATTTGATGTAACCTCAACTTGAATAATGTAGCCCCCAAGTGCCGGGTCGTAAGCCTACAGCGACTCGGGACTATTTCCTCCATTGTAAAATAAATCATGCCCATTGATAAAGATAATAGCTGTGGCGCTAAAGCGACTTTGAAAACCTCAATCATAATACTGGTTATTGATAATCATAATAGAATCCAGCCATGTTGGCTATTCAAAATTTGAATAATATAATCCGGTATGAAAACCTCAATCATTCAATATCATCATTGAAAATCCAGCCATGTTGGCTATTTTAAAGAATTCAAATACCTTATCTGTTGACAAGTAAATCCGGAGTTTAAATACCCGGCGGCTCTTGGCCGATGGCGATTCAATACGCCTTCATTGTAAACCGGAATTTTCATGACCCGGCGGCTTATAGCCTTTTGAGAAAAATCCAGAACGGATAATCATTTTGAAGCATCAACTTTGGTAATGAGCTTGAACTTAATCATTTACATGTCATATTTCTGCAAATCCTGCAGAGAGTTTAAACAACATATGCCCTGGCGACTTAGCGTCAAAACCAGGGCGGGTCATAATATCTCACATAACTACTGTGATATTGAATTTGTACTGCCGGCTTACATAACCTGTGCAGTAAGGGTGATAACCCAATCCTTAGAAGCCAATGCTTCCACATAGATGATGATTGTCATAAACTGGCGACTTATAGTCAAAAGTCAAGCCGGTTTATACATAAGACACTTATATATATTTGAGATATAATCCCAAAAAGGTCTCAAGTTAAGTAATTGTGGCTGCAATAAACTTTACCAGAGACAGAATAAAACTTTTTGAGGCTTCTGATTCGGATACGATCAGTAAACCATTTCAAAGGGGTTAAGCTAAGATTCGAATACGATCATATAGCCCCCAGTGGCTTTGGCGATGCCGATCAAGAGGGTATCGACAGCTATGTTCTCTTTGGTTCGAATACGACCTATGTTTGAACAGGAAGCCCCCAAATGACCTTGAGAGTTGTTTAACGACGCTGATTCAAATACGATCCACGTCGATTCCCAAAGGGGCTGAGCTATGATTCGGATACGATCAAGAAGCCCCTAAGTAGGTTCGGCAGTTTGCCAATCAAAAGGGTATCGACAGCTATGTTCTCTTTGGTTCGAATACGACCTATGTTTGAACAGGAAGCCCCCAAGTGATCATATAAATTTTGGCATTGCGCCGATCAAGAGGGTATTGATAGCTATGCTCGATGAGCAGGAAGCCCCCAAGTGATCATAATAAGATAAGCCGTAAGGCAGGATATCCAAGTTTGATCTGCGCATCATGGCAGCAAGTTCTTTTGGCAACCTTTAATTTTTCTAAGAACTCGAACTTGCGAGAGATTTAAATCTTTTTGAATCCGGAAATTCTTAAACCGGATATTGATAGCTCCAAAGCTTTGTAAGAAACAAATTTACCTTGAGCCGGATGTTTCAACCGGATTTGAGAGCTTCAAAGCTTTGTGGGAGAAAGATGTCTCTTGAGCCGGATTCTAAACCGGAATAGTTATTTTGAACCGGCAATTTCCTGACGGCTTTTAGATTTTCATCAATATGGCGGTAGCCTCCAGAATCGGGTTATTATTCCCTCCAATGACCCGGAGTTCCCGAGTCATGTCATTGTAGCTCCCGAGTCTCAAGACGACTCAAGGAGTTGTCTTGAGATTCTCCATATTTGACCGTGATATAAACCGGTATGAGTCAGTCAATAGCTCAGTGATATAACTTGTCCTGCATTGGAGAACTTGCCAGCCAGAGTAATTGCTCTTTTAAAGAAAAGCAACATATAATAAAAATATACTGGAGGGATTTCACCTGATATGTTAGGCCAGAAAATATCCACCGCAGAGTTGATGATCACCACGGTGAAGCTGAAATCAATTATGGGCGAGTCGGCCACACAAGCAGACAGATGAATCGGTCACGGCGTTGTAAGCCGGCACGGACGGGTGAGTCGGCCGTAGGTTGATGTAGACCGGACTGCGGGGGTCAGCGGCCTGTGCGCGCTTTATTGGATAATTCGCACGGTCCTGACGAGTTAATGAAGGCTGGACCGTGGGAACGGTGGCTTGTACGCATGTCTGTCAAGCAGCATGGCATGGACGAATGCTAGTGCATGCACTCCGTATCCGAGGCATAAAAAATTGTCCTGTGTAAAAATATTACAGGGCAGAGAAAATTGTTCTTTGATGAAAAACAATAAGTGTTTAATAGATAAACTTTAGATGGATATCACCTGATGTTTGTGAATGACAGATGATCTGTGCGTAAATTCTGTTTAGTCAACCCGGCACTTTCAATAGGCCACACCGCAGGGCAGACAGTAAAACGACTGCAGCATCAGAAGCGGCTTCGGAGAGATGAGTCGGTCGCGGCCTTGTAAGCCGGCACAGACGAGCCAGTTGTGCTCTGCATTATAAACCGGTGCCAATGCGTGAACCGCCATGAGGGCAGATGGACGAGTCGTCCATGGCGTTGTAAAACGACACGCACCCCTTAGGTGACATCTTTTTGTAATGGTCCTGCGAAAATATTATAAGACCAAGTAATTGTTCTTTGATGAAAACAATATATATTAATAAAATAGACTTGAATGGATATCACCTGATTTGTTTGGACGACGGATGATCCGTTTATCACGACAGAGGTGGCTCAGGCAGACCAGAGACTCAATATAGCCCCGGCGGCTCAACGCGGCGGGGGCGGCTCGCATATCTCCATTGGCTCTAATTTATTGATATATATATGTCGGAGTTAACTGCAATATTTAGAAGATGGAGCGGACACGTGAGTCGGCCGCGGTATTGTAAGCTGTGCGGACAGACAAGTCGGCCGTGGACGCGGACGGTTAAGTCGGCGCGGGCACGGTTAAATAAACCGACTATAGGCACAATCCTGATGAGTTGATGTGACTTTGTTTTGATCAACGTGGAAACCGCAGCAGTCATAACGAAAGTCAGAGAAAAAAGCACAGGAACCAGCGACTCTTCCTCCATGTACTAGTATCGGCAGTATAACGACGACTCGGTGGAGATAGGCAGTAGAGGCGGCCAGCGGCTCAGCGACGGGCGTCTTGGCGCACCGGCAAGGGGAGCAGCAGGGCCGCGCTCTAAGGCGGAGGCACAAGGTTACAACGGATGTTGTCCCGCGTGGCCGAGCGGCTCGCGAGGTCGCGTTACACAGAGACGACGAGTGCTGCAGAGGCGAACGCCGCGCCGGCCTGGGCAAGTGTGATAGCTTGAAGTAGCAGCTCAAGGCCGTGGTGGCATGGCGGCTCAACCGTGATTGAGTGGAGACGGCTCGATGCTGGACCATAGCAAAAGAGGAGTTGACCCGGCTCAGAGCGGCGGCTTATAGTGTGTTCGGTTGCTGTCACCAGATGGAATGGCATGGGTCCGTCCCGTCCCGAGAGCCCATTCTCACGTTCGGTCAGTAGATAGAACCAGAACCCACCAGTCCCAGAAAAGGGAATATTCGGTCTATATGCGGAACCGACGCATACCTCCGATTCTAGCGGACGACAAGGAACGCGCCTCATTCCCCTCGCACCCGAGCCCTATCCTCTCCCGTCTCTCCTTCCCAGCGCCGCCACCCTCCCGCATCTCTCCCTCCCTCTCGATCTGCCACGCCCCCGCTCCTCTCTCAGCGCCGCCCCCCACACACCTCTCCGGCGCCGGCTTCCCTCTCCTCCCCGTCATCTCCCCCCTGCGATGGCGCACATCCCGGGCTTGGCCGCGACCTAGCAGCAGCGGTGACCTAGCAGGCGGCGGCAGCGACGACCTAGCAGGCGGCGGCGGCGGCGACCTAGCAGGCGGCGGCGGCGACGACCTAGCAGGCAGCGGCGGCGGCGACCTAGCAGGCGGCGGCGGCGGCGATGACCTAGCAGGCAGCAGCGACGAACCAGCAGGGCGGCGACCTAGTAGGCTGCACCGACGAACCAGCACGGCGACGACCTAGCAGGCTGCACCGACGAACCAGCAGGGCGGCTAGCAACATAGGCAAGGTACAGTTCCATTCCCTTCTCTGTATATACATGCTGATGCTTAGGACAGATTTATGTTTCTGTGTGTGCAATGTTCTTCCCCAATTTCTTCCATATATTGTTGTCAGATCCATGGTTATAAGTAATTGGTAGCCATATTATTGATAGTATGTATCATTGTAGATGGTCAAGATAAGCAAAAGAAAAAGGATGGCTAGGGGAGCAGCTATTTTTGTTGCATTAGCTGCAATGGCAGTCATTGTTCGGGCTATAATAAGGAAGAGGAGACCACGTATTACCTATGGCCCAATGCATGAAAGAGATCGAATCAGATTTGATTATCTAAACCAAAAAATTTGGCAAAGCGATGTGTTATGCAAAAACATGCTAAGGTTTGAAAGAGCTGCATTCTTTCGTTTGTGTGGTATATTGAGGGATCGCAATTTGCTAGAAGACAGTCCACATCTTAGTGTGGAGCAACAATTGGCAATGTTTTTGCATACAATTGGGCATAACCTTCGGAATAGAGTTGTTTCAGCCAATTTTGGTAGATCATACGGCACAACAAGCATCTATTTTAGAAAGGCTCTTCATGCCATAGGCGAGCTTCGTAATGATTATATAAGGCCACCATCATTGGAAAACCCCGCAAAAATTGCAGGAAATCATCGATTTGACCCATATTTTAAGGTAATTTCAGAAACTATTCCTTAGCTATCTAGCCTATATGATATGCCATTTAATACTGGTCACTATATAGGATTGTATTGGAGCTATCGATGGTACACATGTGCGAGCAGGTGTTACCAAAGATGTGGAGCCTTCTTTTCGTGGTAGGAAAGCCTTTACCACTCAAAATGTGATGGCAGCAGTAGATTTTGACCTCCGCTTCACATATATTTTGGCTGGATGGGAAGGGTCCGCACACGACGCGGCCGTCTTAGCTGATGCATTAACTCGTGAGAGGCTTACAAGTACCACCTGGTAAGAAGTTGACGTAGATAGAAATTGTCCATATGTTACTGCCTTAAGAAACCATTATAACCAATATTTATTTTTATTTTTTAGGAAAGTACTACCTAGTTGATGCTGGTTATGGAGCCAAGCCAGGGTTCTTGCCACCTTTTCATGGCGTGAGGTACCATTTGAATGAGTGGGGCAATAATCCGGTCCAAAATGATAAGGAGCTATTCAACCTTAGGCACTCATCTCTACGGGTGACGGTAGAGAGGGCTTTTGGATCTCTCAAGAGGCGTTTCAAAATTTTAGATGATGCCAAACCGTTCTTCACTTTCCCGGTCCAAGTCGACATTGTTATAGCTTGTTGTGTTCTTCATAATTATGCACTATCACAAGGGATCGATGAATTCATTATACCGGAAGTGACATGGACCACCCAACCAATTCGAACATCAAGGCAACAATTAAGTGACAATAGGGCCTTGGTAGACCATAGGCTACAAATTGCCGCCCAAATGTGGGAAGATAGGCAACTCATGTATGCAAATTTATGAGTGCACCGCACTATGTATTTGTAATGTTTAAGGAACTACCTTTGTATTTATTTGATGGCTGGACAAGTTGTGGTATTTATTATGTCAAACAATATATTTGTGATAATATCATCCATTTTATTGTAACATTTTGATGGCTGGGCAGATTGTATCTTATATATGTTTAAATCATGTGCTTGTGATGCTTTAATCCATTCTTTTGCAATTTTTTGATGGCTGAACAGAAATGGACAATGTTGAAGTTACCTCTGCAAGTGGGATCTCTGGGAAGAGTGGGGTCATGGTATGGACCACTTCCATGACCAACACTATGCTAGGTTTTTTGGCTGACCTTGTTGCTAAAGGGAAGAGAACTTCTAGTGGATTCAGGGAGACACATCTCAAACAATGTGCTGCTGTTTTGAACGAGCAATTCAAGCTAGCTATCACCTCTGATCAAGTTAGAAACCATCTCAAGAAGTGGAGGAAGATTTGGGTCAGGGTTGTCAATTTGAAGAATTTAAGTGGAGCTCTATGGGATGAAGATACTTACACAATTAGGCTCAGCGAAGAACACTATGCAGGTCATTGTATGGTAAGCTTCTTGTAATATGAACAATATCATCCCATTTTCTGCCTTCATTATGCTAATGACTTGCAAATTTTTTATAGACCCACAAACCTGATGCTCCCTTCTTGAATAACCCAATTGAACACTATCATGCCATGGCGACCATTTTTGGAACAACCGGGGCTAAGGGGATGAATGCAAGGTCTGGAAATGATCTCCTTTCTATTGACGTTGATGATGAGGAGAATGGTGAGGTGAATGGTGAGATCAACACGTCACCGCAAGTTGGTGAGTCTTGTCACCCCAAAGCACCACCAAAAAAGAAGGCCAAGGTGGTGAAAGTTCTAGAGGATCCACTAGGTGCCATTCTCAAAGATGGTTTTAAACTTGTGGCTGAAGCTCTTGTGAAATCTGGTGGAGATGATGATGATATACCCGATGACCTTTGGGATGTAGTCTCTAGTTTGAAAGAATTTGATGAAGAGCACCTTGCCCACTACTATGCTCATCTCGTTGACAACCCCAAGACGGCAAGAGCCTTCATGAAGCTTTCCGAAACCAACAAATCTGTTTGGGTGAGTAGGTATGTGAAGAAGAACTTCTAAATTCGATATGGTTGTATGATTGTCAAGTATGTGAACTTGACTTGTATGGCTGTAGTGCCATTGGGTTGCTTTAGGATATTTGGAATGTGAACTTGTATGGCTGTATGTGAGAGACATGTATTGGCTGATTGCTTTTGGATGTGCCAAATGAACTTGCTACCTGATTCTACCTTATGATATTATTGGCTGATTGCTTTTGGATGTGCCAAATGAACTTGCTACCTGATTCTACCTTATGATATTATTGTTGATAATTGTGTTCTATGTCAATATATATTATTGTGTTGTTTTTCTTGGAAATACAAATGAAATGTTGCCGAATTTTTGAATTTCTGTTATTCAATTTTTCATTCCATTCTTTCAAACCAAACACTAGAACGGAACCAACCCGTTCTACTTTTTTGCACCTACTAAACACAGGAACGGAACCGACCCATTCCTCTAGAATGGAACCATTCCATTCCGTGACAGTTGGTTCCTCAACCAAACACACCCTTACTGGCGCCGCGGGGGACAAGGCGAACGGCACGGCGGCTCAGGCAGCGTGAGGTGCACTGGCAACGACGAAGGCGCGGTCGTTCATCGAGGCGGGTCACAGGAGAAGACCGAGTCCGTGGACCATCGTGGTTATTGGATCCGTATTGATCAAAGCTTGCAGGGCTTTCGCTGATAGCTTACCCCTGACCTGATTTCTTTGATATTCACGTGTTAATCCCACATAGTAACTTTTCCTTCCTTTAATCCTTGAATTAATCTTGCAGCGGTGGCCACTCGGCGAATCAAAAATAACCACAAATTGGTCGCTTGATGTAGACGCGCTGGTAGCTTTTGCTGGATTGATTGCATAGGACATCGAGTTGAGGCTGACCTCCACCATAATGACCCGGCCAGATTGATTTTTGTGGCAACCGTCTAGAAAGCAATTGGACCCGGCTGTCGAATCCGTAACAAAATTCACCAATGACTGCGGAAACGCTCCTACCAATCTCGGCGACTTACGGAAGACGATCATGTCGCAGCCTTATTTTTCTTGAATTTTCAATCTCATAGCCTATAAACTGGACTGATGACTTGAAGCTGATCCAGCTCCTTCCAAACCGGCTCTTCTTCATCCGGAAACTTGCGAACTTTTAGAAACCCTAGATGAGATTCCTTCAAGAACTCAACACCACCGTGCGCGAGCCCCACGGTGGGCGCCAACTGTCATGGAATTGTCACGGCAGATGTCCTTAGTGTCAGGACTTAGTCGCGAGGCCAACGCATCTATGCGGTAGCTTGAAGGGGTTGGTCGGAATCGAGAGACGCAACACACAAGACAAGGATTTAGACAGCTTCGGGCCCCGGGAAACATCATCCGGTAATAGCCTACATGCTGTTTGTGGTTAGGTCTCATTATGCTCATGAGAGAGTCGCCGGTAAGCCGGCTCTTTGTGTCTAGCCCTAGAGATTGTTTCTTCTTCCCTCTCTCTCTTTGGTGAGCCCTGCCCCTCCTTATATAAGTTAGAGGGGCGGGTTACATGTGAAGTCCTAGTAGGACTAGGATTAGTCTATCTTCTCTTATAAGTTGGTTACAAGTCCGGCTCTTGCTTCCTCGTAAAGAAGACATTTCTCACGCCTTTCCTCTTAAACCGGCCTACCATAATGTAGCCGGCCTTCTGGGCCTTGAGCCTCTTGGGCCCTCGGGTTTTGTCGCTCCTTTAATTCGCTTGCCAGGTCACCCATAAGTCGCCAGGCTCGGGCGGGTCACTTAGTGAGTCGTCCAGTCAGGGCGAGTCATTAGTGAGTCGTCAAGTCCGGCCGGGTTATACATCTGGCCGGGTCATACCGCGGGGTATATCCCGACAGAACCTGCATTCAAATTCGAATGGTAAGGGTTTTCGTGGATTACTGCACCATCAGTTACAGTTAGTGCGTGCGTGGTTTGGATAAGTCATGGGAAGCACTCCGTCAAAGTTAAGGTTTGTAAGTTAGTTTTTTTAGAGTAACATTAAGGTTAGTTGCTACTGGCTGCATTGCTGGATGGTAGCTCATACGATTGGTCGTTAGCTTAGCTGTATTCACGGGGGGACACGACGTGATCAAGGGGTCCATTTGTGGGTTGTTTGTTTACAGCGTCTCAACGTGCAGACAGGTAAACACGACACGTGCAATGATTACATTACACTCCGAGATGGTTAATTTAACTCTTAATTCAGCCCAGTGGTGGCTGCGCAGAACTGGGCGGCGCGCCAAACTCGATTAGTGCCATCTCTCGCGCCATCGTCGCCGTGTGCGCTCCAAGTCAAACTACTGCACTACACCAGCAAGTGGCTGTGGAGTATTCTCGCAAACTGAAGAAAAAGAGAGGCAAGTAGTTGTACAGTATTAAAAAAACGATCGAGGAATCACGCGTGTAGAGAGGGGTTCTTGACTTGACCTTCCCACGCACACAACGTGAATGTTTGTTTAGGTACGAGAGCTACCGACGGAGGCGGCACGGTGAACATGTATACATCAATCGGTCGATATATACATATGCCAGTGCCGTGATCATACACGTATCGAGTAGTATGAATATGTTATCTTGCAATCAATATCCTTCTACTGTCTTGTTCTGTTGTTCATTTTTTTCCTTACGGAAAGGAACACACCCTGCCGGTGGAATATATAATGCGAACTTGCTTTTGGGCGGCTGAATATATATTCCTGTCTACGCTCGCAGCACTACATGTTCATTTTTTTGGCGGCACTATATGTTCAGAATGTTGTTCTTTTTCCTACTAAATGACCTTTTTTATCACTTACTAGATCATCGATGGCACGCGTTGTTACGTTTGTCTATTTTTTCAAGTGATAAGGACTCTGATAAATATAAGAGAAATGAAGTAAAGAAATTCAATTACACAAATAAAGTTATATCATTCAGTAATCAAGACAAGATTCTACACGGAGATAGAGGCGGAGGAGGTCGGAGCAGAGGCGCCGGTGGAATGCCCGGTTAGCCTTCACATATGCCTTATCCTGTATGGACTCCAGGATGGCTTGCTGCTCTGCCATCTTCTCTGACTGGGCGACGGCGAACTCCGCCTCCGCCTGCTCCATGTTGAAGCTCGGCGGTTGCTGCTTCGGCTCCTGCTGCTCCGCCTCCTCCACCTTCATTGGAGCCATCTCCTTCTCCTCCTCTCCCCCCGCCGCTCCTCCTCCTCCGGCTCCGGCGAGTCCAGAGGCAGCCTGACAGCGATGCGGGAGGCTAGGGCGGCTTGTCTCACCCGGATCTCCTGCTGGATCTCGTAGCGGCGCTCTGACGTCAAGATGGCGCAGTAGGTGATCTTGCTTCGGACCATGGCGGAGTGCCGGAGCATGGGCGGACCGTCGGACCGTGGGCAGAGCGCCGGATCGGGAGAGGGAGGAGATGGATGGGCTCGGACTAGCGGTGCGGAAAGGGGGAAGGTGGATGGATTAGGGTTGCGGGATGCCGACCGGCTTAAATAGCCGAATTTGGTATTGGGTGGCAAGCCGGAGCGGCGCCACGTGACGTTCACACCGCGGCGACGGATGCGGTGTCCGTTGGACCGCCGGGTTTCCGGGCGTTTCCGCATGGGACCCCGCCATCAGACCGACGTGACGGGCGTGCCCAGGCGCCCTGCTACCTCTTTTAGCACCGCGTTGGTTTTCCCCGAAGAGGAAGGGATGATGCAGCAAAGTAGCGTAAGTATTTCCCCTAGTTTTTGAGAACCTAGGTATCAATCCTGTAGGAGGCTACGCACGGGTCCCTCGTACCTGCACAAAACAAATAAATTCTCGCAACCAACGCAAATAGGGGTTGTCAATCCCTATAGGGCCACCTACGAGAGTGAGATCTGATAGATATGATAAGATAATATTTTTGGTATTTTTATGATAAAGATGCAAAGTAAAATAAAGGCAAAGTAAATAGCAAAGTAATAGGAGATTAATATGATAAAGATAGACCCGGGGGCCATAGGTTTCACTAGTGGCTTCTCTCGAGAGCATAAGTATTCTACGGTGGGTGAACAAATTACTGTCGAGCAATTGACAGAATTGAGCATAGTTATGAGAATATGAGGTATGATCATGTATATAGGCATCACGTCCGAGAAAAGTAGACCGACTCCTGCCTGCATCTACTACTATTACTCCACTCATCGACCGCTATCCAACATGCACCTAGAGTATTAAGTTAAAAACAGAGTAACGCCTTAAGCAGGATGACATGATGTAGAGGGATAGACTCATGCAATATGAAGAAAACCCCATCTTGTTACTCGATGGCAACTATACAATACGTGCCTTGCTGCCCTTACTGTCACCGGGAAAGGACACCGCAAGATTGAACCCAAAGCTAAGCACTTCTCCCATTGCAAGAAAGATCAATCTAGTAGGCCAAACCAAACTGATAATTCGAAGAGACTTGCAAAGATAACCAATCATACATAAAAGAATTCAGAGAAGATTCAAATATTATTCATAGATAGACTTGATCATAAACCCACAATTCATCGGTCTCAACAAACACACCGCAAAAAGAAGATTACATTGAATAGATCTCCATAAGAGAGGCGGAGAACATTGTATTGAGATCCAAAAAAAGAGAAGAAGCCATCTAGCTACTAACTATGGACCCGTCGGTCTGAAGTAAACTACTCACACTTCATCGGAGAGGCTATGGTGTTGATGTAGAAGCCCTCCGTGATCGATGCCCCCTCCGGCAGAGCTCCGAAACAGGCCCCAAGATGGGATCTCGTGGATACAAAAAGTTACGGCAGTGGAATTAGGGTTTTGGCTCCGTATCTGATCGTTTGGGGGTACGTGGGTATATATAGGAGGAAGAAGTACGTCGGTGGAACAACAGGGGGCCCACGAGGGTAGAGGGCGCGCCTGGGGGGGGGGCAGGCGTGCCCCCCTACCTCGTGGCCTCATGTTAGTTGGCTTGACGTAGGGTCCAAGTCTCCTAAGTTGTATTCGGTGAGAAAATCACGTTCCCGAAGGTTTCATTCCGTTTGGACTCCGTTTGATATTCCTTTTCTTCGAAACCCTAAAACAGGCAAAAAACAACAATTCTGGGCTGGGCCTCCGGTTAATAGGTTAGTCCCAAAAATAATATAAAAGTGGATAATAAAGCCCAATAATGTCCAAAACAGTAGATAATATAGCATGGAGCAATCAAAAATTATAGATACGTTGGAGACGTATCACGCTCCATATTTGGGCTGGATATGGGGGTGCCGGTCAGTCCGGGCGTTTGAGATTCGTTTAGAGCAACTCCAATGGGCCGACCCAAATGGACGGCGATTTTGTCCGTTTGGGTCGGCCAGGCGGACACGGACGTCCGCTTCCGCGTTTGGGTCGGTGCGTGCGCCCAACGCCGCGGCTCCGGGTCGGCCTTGACGCGGCGTCGGGGAGGGGACGGCGGGGCCACAGGCGGCACCACGCAGTCGCCGGCCGCGGAGAAGGCAATGGCCTACGCCATGGCCTCCTCGCACGGGCCTCCTCTTCCTCCGCCGCCTCCACCCTGCGCCGCTCGTCCTCCTCGCTCTCACGGTATATCGCCGCAAGGGTCGGCTGGTCCTCCTCGCGGACGACGAGCGGGGGCGGCGGCAGGCTGCGGTCGACCCCACGCATGCCTCGGTGCCTCGCCTCCTCGTGCTTGAAGGGGAACCACCGCTTCTAGTTCGGCGAGTCAATGGCGTAGGTGTCGTCACGGCGCTGCTCCGGCATCAGCAGCGCTTGCCGGCGCCGCACCTCTTCCTCGTGCGCCCTAGCCAACCGCGACGCTGCCGGCACCGGGATCCTCTCTGGATCCAGATGCCAGTCGTGCGGCAGGGTGACGTCGCGGTACGGCAGAGGCACGCGGTGTTGCCAGTGCCACTCCGCCTGGTGCACTGGCATGTTCACGCGTTGCCTCTGCCGGCGAGCCGGTGCTGGCGGAGGTGGGAGGAGCTCCGTTGGGAAAGGGACAACGGGGCCTTGCTGCTGCCGGCGCTGGAGAAGAGCCCCATCTCGATGTGGTGGTGGTGGCTAGGGTTTGCCGGCGACGTGGGAGCAGAGTTGGCTAGATGTGGACGCAAGTTTGGATGAGGACGACCCCGCAGCACGACCGGCTTAAAAAAGGACGACCGCCGTCGCTAACGCATGGGCCTGTGGTCATAAATTAAGCTGACCGCGTGAGCAGCGGGTAGTTGGACGGCCGTCAGGTGGGGACGAGGCGTACGCCGAGAAGGCGCGCGCGACGTCCGTTCCACGTCCGTGGCGACGCATTTGGGGCGTAAATTTAGGCCGCAAATGCATCAGCGCGGACGCGAAGCGGACGTGATTTGGGTTTGAATCGATGCATTGGGCCGTCATTTTTGTCTGCATCATCCCAAACAGACACAGGTGGACGAAATGGGTCACCCCATTAAAGTTGCTCTTAAAGAGCTTGTCTGGGTAAAAATTATGACCGGACAGTGATTGGGCGATTCAGCTAGACGTATGAGACGGATTTAAAAGGACCAGTTGTAGATGATCTAATAGTGCGAAATTTTGTTTGGGCAGCTGATATAGGTAGCACTGCCTCTAGCCTAGCTCTATGGATGCAAGAGGGGTGGGTGGTCAGGACTTCAAAGCCGCGTCTCAGCCTTTCATGCAGGCCAGGCCTCTGGTACGTGTTACTTCTTTCGTCCGGAAATACTTGTCATCAAAATGGATAAAAAATATATCTAGACATATTTTAGTTTTATTTAGATTTTTTTTTATTCATTTTCATGATAAATATTTTTGGACGGAGGGAGTACAAGTCATTTGACCATGGGGAGATGTCAATTGTTGGGGAACGTAGTAATTTCAAAAAAAATCCTACGCACACGCAGGATCATGGTGATGCATAGCAACGATAGGGCAGAGTGTTGTCTACATACCCTCGTAGACCGTTTGCGGAAGCGTTATATCAACGCGGTTGATATAGTCGTACGTCTTTACGATCCGACAGATCCAAGTACCGAAAGCACGGCACCTCCGAGTTCTACACACGTTCGGCTCGGTGACGTCCTCGCCTTCTCGATCCAGCAAGAGGGGCGAAGTAGTAGATGAGTTCCGGCAGCACGACGGCGTGGTGACGGTGTTGGTGAAGAACAATCTCCGTAGGGCTTCGCCTAAGAACTACGAAAACTATGAAGGAGGATAAACTAGAGGGGACAGGGTTGCCGACACACGACTTGGTGTTTCTTGATGTGTCTTTGGTGCTAGCCCTGCCCCTCTATTTATATGTTGAGCCCTCGGTAGCAAAAGCCTCCTCAAAGTCAGTTTTGCCCGAAAGGCAAGAGTCCCACTCGGACTCCAGGACCAAACGCCACAATCATTAGCGTCTGGCCCAGACGCCATGGGCCTCGGCTTCTGGCCCAGGGCCAGACGCCAGGGTCTCCGGCGTTTGGCCCCCTGGCCACCGCAAAACTCCTTTTGCACCGACTGATAGCCCCATGGGCCTGACCCCTTGGCCAAACCATATCATCCAATATATGAATCTTTACCTCCGGACCATTCTGGAGCTCCTCGTCATGTCCGTGATCTCATCCGGGACTCAGAACAACATTCGGTCACCAACATACATAACTCATAGTACTATATCGTCAATGAACGTTAAGCGTGCAGACCCTACGGGTTCGAGAACTATGTAGACATGACCAAGACACCTCTGTGGTCAATAATCAATAGCGGGACCTGGATGCCCATATTGGCTCCTACATATTCTACGAAGATCTTTATCGGTCAGACCGCATAACAACATACGTTGTTCACTTTGTCATCTGTATGTTACTTGCCCGAGATTCGATCGTCGGTATCTCAATACCTAGTTCAATCTCGTTACCGGAAAGTCTCTTTACTCGTTCCGTAATACATCATCCCGCAACTAACTCATTAGTTGCAATGCTTGCAAGGCTTAGGTGATGTGCATTATCGAGTGGGCCCAGAGATACCTCTCCGACAATCGGAGTGAAAAATCCTAATCTCGAAATACGCAAACCCAACAAGTACCTTCGGAGACACTTGTAGAGCACCTTTATAATCACCCAGTTACGTTGTGATGTTTGGTGGCACACAAAGTGTTCCTCTGGTAAACGGGAGTTGCATAATCTCATAGTCATAGGAAGATGTATAAGTCATGAAGAAAGCAATAGCAACAAACTAAACGATCAAGTGCTAAGCTAACGGAATGGGTCAAGTCAATCACATCATTCTCCTAATGATGTGATCCCGTTAATCAAATGACAACTCATATCTATGGTTAGGAAACATAACCATCTTTGATCAACAAGCTAGTCAAGTAGAGGCATACTAGTGACACTCTGTTCATCTATGTATTCACACATGTATTATGTTTCTGGTTAATACAATTCTAGCATGAATAATAAACATTTATCATGATATAAGGAAATAAATAATAACTTTATTATTGCCTCTAAGGCATATTTCCTTCAGTCTCCCACTTGCACTAGAGTCAATAATCTAGTTCACATCGCCGTGTGATTTAATACCAATAGTTAACATCATCATGTGATTAACACCCATAGTTCACATCGACATGTGACCAACACCCAAAGGGTTTACTAGAGTCAATAATCTAGTTCACATTGCTATGTGATTAACACCCAAAGAGTACTAAGGTGTGATCATGTTTTGCTTGTGAGAGAAATTTATTCAACGGGTCTGCCACATACGTATTTTGCAAATTTCAATGTCAACAATGCTCTGCACGGAGCTACTCTAGCTAATTGCTCCCACTTTCAATATGTATCCAGATTGAGACTTAGAGTCATCTGGATCAGTGTCAAAACTTGCATCAATGTAACCCTTTACGACCAACCTTTTGTCACCTCCATAATCAAGAAACATATCCTTATTCCACTAAGGATAATTTTGACCAATGTCCAGTGATATACTCCTAGATCACTATTGTACTCCCTTGCCAAACTCGGGGCAGGGTATACAATAGGTCAGGTACACAACATGGCATACTTTAAAGAACCTATGGCTGAGGCATAGGGAATGACTTTCAATCTCTCTCCATCTTCTGCCGTGGTCGGGTTTTGAGTCTTACTCAACTTCACACCTTGTAACACAGGCAAGAACTCCTTCTTTGACTGTTCCATTTTGAACTACTTCAAAATCTTGTCAAGGTATGTACTCATTGAAAAACTTATCAAGCATCTTGATCTATCTCTATAGATCTTGATGCTCAATATGTAAGCAGCTTCACCGAGGTCTTTCTTTGAAAAACTCCTTTCAAACATTCCTTTATGCTTTGGAGAATAATTCTACATTATCTCTGATCAACAATATGTCATTCACATATACTTATCAGAAATGATGTAGTGCTCCCACTCACTTTCTTGTAAATACAGGCTTCACCGTAAGTCTGTATAAAACTATATGCTTTGATCAACTTATCAAAGAGTATATTCCAACTCCGAGATGCTTGCACCAGTCCATAGATGGATCGCTGGAGCTTGCATATTTTGTTAGTACCTTTAGGATTGACAAAACCTTCTGGTTGCATCATATACAACTCTTCTTTAATAAATCCATTAAGGAATGCAGTTTTGTTTATCCATTTGCCAGATTTCATAAAATGTGGCAATTGCTAACATGATTCGGACAGACTTAAGCATAGATACGAGTGAGAAACTCTCATCGTAGGCAACACCTTGAACTTGTCGAAAACCTTTTTGCGACAATTCTAGCTTTGTAGATAGTAACACTACTATCAGCGTCCGTCTTCCTCTTGAAGATCCATTTAATCGCAATGGCTCACCGATCAATGGGCAAGTCAATCAAAGTCCATACTTTGTTCTCATACATGGATCTCATCTCAGATTTCATGGCCTCAAGCCATTTCGCGGAATCTGGGCTCATCATCGCTTCCTCATAGTTCGTAGGCTCGTCATGGTCAAGTAACATGACCTCTAGAAAAGGATTACCGTACCACTCTGGTGCAGATCTCACTCTGGTTTACCGGCGAGGTTTGGTAGCAACTTGATCTGAAGTTACATGATCATCATCATTAGCTTCCTCACTAATTGGTGTAGTAGTCACAGGAACATATTTCTGTGATGAACTACTTTCCAATAAGGGAGTAGGTACAGTTACCTCATCAAGTTCTACTTTCCTCCCACTTACTTCTTTCGAGAGAAACTCCTTCTCTAGAAAGGATCCATTCTCAGCAACAAATATCTTGCCTTCGGATCTGTGATAGAAGGTGTACCCAACATTTTCTTTTGGGTATCCTATGAAGACGCACTTCTCCGATTTGGGTTTGAGCTTATCAGGTTGAAACTTTTTCACATAAGCATTGCAACCTCAAACTTTAATAAACGACAGCTTAGGTTTCTTGCCAAACCATAGTTCATACGGTGTCGTCTCAACGGATTTAGATGGTGCCCTATTTAACGTGAATGTAGCTGTCTCTAATGCATAACCCCAAAACGATAGTGGTAGATCGGTAAGAGACATCATAGATCGCACCATATCTAATAAAGTACGGTTATGACATTCGGACACACCATTACACTGTGGTGTTCCAGGTGGCGTGAGTAGTGAAACTATTTCACATTGTTTTAACTGAAGGCCGAACTCGTAACTCAAATATTTTACTTCTGCGATCATATCATAGAACCTTTTATTTTTGTTACGATGATTCTCCACTTCACTCTGAAATTCTTTGAACTTTTCTAATGTTTCAGACTTGTGTTTCATCAAGTAGATATACTCATATCTGCTCAAACCATCTGTGAATATCAGAAAGTAATGATACCTGCTGCGAGCCTCAATATTCATCGGATCACGTACATCAGTATGTGTGATTTCCAACAAATTTGTTGCTCGCTCCATTGTTCCGGAGAACGGAGTCTTAGTCATCTTGCCCATGAGGCATGGTTCGCAAGCATCAACTGATTCATAATCAAGTGATTCCAAAAGCCCATCAGCATGGATTTTCTTCATGCGCTTTACACCAATATAACCTAAACGGCAGTGTCACAAATAAGTTGCACTATCATTATTAACTTTGCATCTTTTGGCTTCAATATTATGAAAATGTGCATCACCACGATCGAGATCCAACAAACCATTTTCATTTAGTGTGTAACCATATAAGGTTTTATTCATGTAAACAGAACAACAATTTATTCTCTTACTTAAATGAATAACCGTATTGCAATAAACATGATCAAATCATATTCATGCTCAACGCAAACACCAAATAACACTTATTTAGGTTCAACACTAATCCAGAAAGTATAGGGAGTGTGCGATGATGATCATATCAATCTTGGAACCACTTCCAACACACATCGTCACTTCACCCTTAACTAGTCTCTTTTCATTCTGCAACTCCCGTTTCGAGTTACTACTCTTAGCAACTGAACCAGTATCAAATACCGAGGGGTTGCTACGAACACTAGTAAAATACACATCAATAATCTGTATATCAAATATACCTTTGTTCACTTTGCCATCCTTCTTATCCGCCAAATACTTGGGGCAGTTCCGCTTACAGTGACCAGTCCCTTTGCAGTAGAAGCACTTAGTCTCAGGCTTAGGACCAGACTTGGGCTTCTTCACTTGAGCAGCAACTTGCTTGCCGTTCTTCTTGAAGTTCCCCTTCTTCCCTTTGCCCTTTTCTTGAAACTAGTGGTCTTGTCTACCATCAACACTTGATATTTTTCTTGATTTCTACCCTCGTTGATTTCAGCATTACGAAGAGCTTGGGAATCGTTTCCGTTATCCCTTGCATATAATAGTTCATCACGAAGTTCTACTAACTTGGTGGTGGTGACTAGAGAATTCTATCAATCACTATCTTATCTGGAAGATTAACTCCCACTTGATTCAAGCAATTGTAATACCCAGACAATCTGAGTACATGCTCACTGCTTGAGCTATTCTCCTCCATCTTTTTAGCTATAGAACTTGTTGGAGACTTCATATCTCTCAACTCGGGTATTTGCTTGAAATATTAACTTCAACTCCTGGAACATCTCATATGTTTCATGACGTTCAAAACGTCTTTGAAGTCCCGATTCTAAGCCGTTAAGCATGGTGCACTAAACTATCAAGTAGTCATCTTATTGAGCTAGTCAAACGTTCATAACGTCTGCATCTACTCCTGCAATAGGTCTGTCACCTAGCGGTGAATCAAAGACATAATTCTTCTGTGCAGCAATGAGGATAATCCTCAGATCACGGATCCAATCCGCATCATTGCTACTAACATTATTCAACATAATTTTTCTCTAGGAACACAATAAACTGGGAGCAACATCGCGAGCTATTGATCTACAACATAGATATGCTAATACTATCAGGACTAAGTTCATGATAAATTAAAGTTCAATTAATCATATTACTTAAGAACTCCCACTTAGACAGACATCCCTCTAATCTTCTAAGTGATCACGTGATCCATATCAACTAAACCATGTCCGATCATCACGTGAGATGAATTAGTTTCAATGGTGAACATCACTATGTTGATCATATCTACTATATGATTCACGCTCGACCTTTCGGTCTCCGTGTTCCAAGGCCATATCTGTTATATGCTAGGCTCGTCAAGTTTAACCTGAGTATTCCGTGTGTGCAACTGTTTTGCACCCGTTGTATTTGAACGTAGAGCCTATCACACCCGATCATCACGTGGTGTCTCAGCACGAAGAACTTTCGCAACGGTGCATACTCAGGGAGAACACTTGTACCTTGATAATTAGTGAGAGATCATCTTATAAAGCTACCGTCGAACTAAGCAAAATAAGATGTATAAAAGATAAACATCACATGCAATCAAAATATGTGACATGATATGGCCATCATCATCTTGTGCCTTTGATCTCCATCTCCAAAGCATCATCATGATCTCCATCGTCACTGGCATGACACCATGATCTCCATCATCTTGATCTATATCAATGTGTCATCACATGGTCGTCTCGCCAACTATTGCTCTTGCAACTATTGCTATCGCATAGCAATAAAGTAAAGCTATTATTTGGCGCTTGCATCTTATGCAATAGAGAGACAACCATAAGGCTTTTGCCAGTTGCCGATAACTTCAACAAAACATGATCATCTCATACAACAACTTATATCTCATCACGTCTTGACCATATCACATCACAACATTCCCTGCAAAAACAAGTTAGATGTCCTCTACTTTGTTGTTGCAAGTTTTACATGGCTGCTACGGGCTTAGCAAGAACCGTTCTTACCTACGCATCAAAAACCACAACGATAGTTTGTCAAGTTGGTGCTGTTTTAACCTTCGCAAGGACCGGGTGTAGCCACACTTGGTTCAACTAAAGTTGGAGAAATTGACACCCGCCAGCCACCTATGTGCAAAGCACGTCGGTAGAACCAGTCTCGCGTAAGCGTACGTGTAATGTTGGTCCGGGCCGCTTCATCCAACAATACCGCCGAACCAAAGTATGACATGCTGGTAAGCAGTATGACTTATATCGCCCACAAACTCACTTGTGTTCTACTCGTGCATATTACATCAACGCATAAAACCTGGCTCGGATGCCACTGTTGGGGAACGTAGTAATTTCAAAAATTTCCTACGCACATGCAAGATCATGGTGATGCATAGCAATGAGAGGGGAGAGTGTGTCCACATACCCTCGTAGACCGAAAGCGGAAGCGTTAGCACAACGCAGTTGATGTAGTCGTATGTCTTCACGATCCGACCGATCAAGTACCGAACGCACGACACCTCCGAGTTCTGCACACGTTCAACTCGATGACGTCCCTCGAACTCCGATCCAGCCGAGTGTTGAGGGAGAGTTTCATCAGCACGACGGCATGGTGACGATGATGATGTTCTACCGACGCAGGGCTTCGCCTAAGCACCGCTACGATATGATCGAGGTGGATTATGGTGGAGGGGGGCACCGCACACGGCTAAGAGATCAAGAGATCAATTATTGTGTGTATGGGGTGCCCCCTGGCCACGTATATAAAGGAGTGGAGGAGGGGAGGGGCCGGCCCTCTCTATGGCGCGCCCTAGGGGAGTCCTACTCCCACCGGGAGTAGGATTCCCCCTTTCCAAGTAGAACTAGGATCCCTTCCAAGTAGTAGGAGTAGGAGAGAAGGAAAGGGAAGGGAAAAGGAGAAGGAAGGAAGGGGGCGCCCCCTCCCTGGTCCAATTCGGACCAGCCCATGGGGAGGGGTGCGGCCACCCTTTGAGGCCTTTCTCTCCTTTCCCATATGGCCCATTAAGGCCCAATACGAATTCCCATAACTCCCCGGTACTCCCGAAAATACCCGAATCACTCGGAACCTTTACGATGTCCGAATATAGTCGTCCAATATATTGATCTTTACGTCTCGACCATTTCGAGACTCCTCGTCATGTCCCCGATCTCATCCGGGACTTCGAACTCCTTCGGGACATCAAAACACATAGACTCATAATATAGCCGTCATCGAACTTTAAGCGTGCGGACCCTACGGGTTCGAGAACTATGTAGACATGACCGAGACATGTCTCCGGTCAATAACCAATAGCGGAACCTGGATGCTCATATTGGCTCCTACATATTCTACAAAGATCTTTATCGGTCAAACAGCATAACAACATACGTTGTTCCCTTTGTCATCGGTATGTTACTTGCCCGAGATTCGATCGTCGGTATCTCAATACCTAGTTCAATCTCGTTACCGGAAAGTCTCTTTACTCCTTCCGTAATACATCATCTCGCAACTAACTCATTAGTTGCAATGCTTGCAAGGCTTAGGTGATGTGCATTACTGAGAGGGCCCAGAGATACCTCTCCGACAATCGGAGTGACAAATCCTAATCTCGAAATACGCCAACCCAACAAGTACCTTCGGAGACACCTGTAGAGCACCTTTATAATCACCCAGTTACGTTGTGACGTTTGATAGCACACAAAGTGTTCCTCCGGTAAACGGGAGTTGCATAATCTCATAGTCATAGGAACATGTATAAGTCATGAAGAAAGCAATAGCAACAAACTAAACGATCAAGTGCTAAGCTAACGGAATGGGTCAAGTCAATCACATCATTCTCCTAATGATGTGATCCCGTTAATCAAATGACAACTCATGTCTATGGTTAGGAAACATAACCATCTTTGATCAACGAGCTGGTCAAGTAGAGGCATACTAGTGACACTCTATTTGTCTATGTATTCACACATGTATTATGTTTCCGGTTAATACAATTCTAGCAGGAATAATAAACATTTATCATGATATAAGGAAATAAATAATAACTTTATTATTGCATCTAGGGCATATTTCCTTCAGAAAGCAATAGCAACAAACTAAACGATCAAGTGCTAAGCTAACGGAATGGGTCAAGTCAATCACATCATTCTCCTAATGATGTGATCCCGTTAATCAAATGACAACTCATGTCTATGGTAAGAAAACTTAACCATCTTTGATCAACGAGCTAGTCAAGTAGAGGCATACTAGTGACACTCTGTTTGTCTATGTATTCACACATTTATTATGTTTCTGGTTAATACAATTCTAGCATGAATAATAAACATTTATCATGATATAAGGAAATAAATAATAACTTTATTATTGCCTCTAGGGCATATTTCCTTGAGTTTCCCACTTGCACTAGAGTCAATAATCTAGTTCACATCGCCATGTGATTTAATACCAATAGTTCACATCACCATGTGATTAACACCCATAGTTCACATCGACATGTGACCAACACCCAAAGGGTTTACTAGAGTTAATAATCTAGTTCACATCGCTATGTTATTAACACCCAAAGAGTACTAAGGTGTGATCATGTTTTGCTTGTGAGAGAAGTTTAGTCAACGGGTCTGCCACATTCAGATCCGTAAGTATTTTGCAAATTTCTATGCCAACAATGCTCTGCACGGAGCTACTCTAACTAATTGCTCCCACTTTCAATATGTATCCAGATTGAGATTTAGAGTCATCTGGATCAGTGTCAAAATTTGCATCAATGTAACTGTCGTGGTTTTGTCACGGTAGATGTCCTAGAGAAAGGACTTAGTCGTGGAGCCATCGCGACGGGTTAGCTTGAAGGGGTTAAAGCGGACACAAGGACGCAAGAGAATTTATACTAGTTCGATCCCTTCAATGAAGGTAAAAGCCTACGTCTAGTTGTGATGGAATTGATGGGGTTTGGATGACTAGGGAGCAAACAAGCTTCGCCTATGTCTCGAGTTGTTGTCTGTTGTCCTTGAATCGCCGCCGGGTCCTCCCCTTATATACACGGGTGACTCTCGTCGGCTTACGGAGTCCCAATACCGGCTCATAGATGTGTCCGGTTTGGTCTCTTCTTATTCATAACTTACAATACAGGTTAACTACTAACGCCGGTTTACGGCTACAGGCCTTGAGCCGACCATGGGCCTTGAGCCCTCCTCTGTCTTCTTGGGCTTTAACTTACTTAACTACTGACGAAGTTAACCCGGCCTAGATAGGCCGGTTTACGCCCAGTAGTAATATCCCCAACATTAGGCCCCAGATTGATTTGAACGGGTTCATGTCAATCCTTTAATAAAAGCTTCATCTTCAACATCTTCTTATAAATTGGTAAACCGCCATGATGTCATCTTCTCTGATTGCTGTAAACCGGAGTGACGTCACGTGTCATAACGAAGCTATCCATTATGCTTCTTTGTTTAATAGATCGGCGGAAATCGAGGCGACAGCTCTGTTTTGTGGCCCCTTGATTGTCGTGCCTGACTCATGTTCTTTCGCCTTATAAATAGGACCGAAGGGTCATTTCTTTTCTCCTTCCGTGCCTTCTTCATCTTCCTCGCGTCGCCAGCCTCGGAGCTCCGCCGCCGCCGTCGACCTCTGCCTCATCCTTGGCCGCTGCATCAACCTGAGCGCACCAGAACATCGCGGCAACCTTCCGCATCTTCCTCAGCTCCGGTAAATCTTCTATCTTTTCCCCCGCAGATCTGGCCCAGGGTTTCGCAGTTCTTCAGTGTTCATCGTCTGCCTCTTGCTCATACAATAGATCTTTAGATGAATCCACAAATCTTTATTCTATGCAATGATAGTTGTTTGACCTTCGCCTTTACTTATGCATCTCAAACCATGGGTCTATATGAACGTTTTGCTCATTGGTTCGATACTGCTCCTTTGAACCTCTAAGTATTTATCTCTTCTCTGAACTTTGCTTCAGATCCAATGCTGTAAAGAAATCTTGTGAAACCTGTTTGTGCGTACTTGTCCATCCGCAATCTCAGCTTTTCAATGCTTAGATCAGGCGGTTTAACCTTATAGAAAATTTTCCAAACCGATATATGCCATTAGTCCCCTTGTTGAACCGCCAGATGTTGGTTGCTTCATGAAACTCCGGTTCAGATAGTTCTGTCTCCGGTTTAACAGTGCCCATACCAACGTACCTTGATCAAATGCATTTTTGAACCGGGATCTTCTACCTTGTAGATTCCATCATGGCCAAGCAAGTATATGAGTGCAATTGGGTTCCTTCTCGCGTCACAGAGGATCAACTGGACGATTTAGTCCTGATTGGCGCTTTAGGCAGCAAAGATACCATCCATTGGAGGGCTCCTGGCAAAGAATGCCCTCCCACACCTCGAGAAGGAGAGGTTGTTGTTTTCGTAGATCACTTAGCCCGGGGCTTTAAGCCGCCCGGTTCTAAATTTACCGGGATGTTTTAGCCGATTTCCAACTCCATCCGCAAGGCACTGGCCCCAACTCTGTTACAAATATGTGCCACTTCCAAGTGCTCTGTGAGGTGTTATTTCAAGAGGAGCCCACAGTGGAATTGTTCAGAGACCTTTTCCATCACCGTACTGATTTTACTGATGGCTCTAATACGGATTTGGGTGGCATGGCGATTCAGAAAAGGAAAGAGGTCACATACCCTCACGCCAAGCTGCACAGTCACCCCAAGGAGTGGAATCAGACATGGTTCTACTACAAAGACACCTCCCCTGCTGGTGAGAATCCCTTGCCTGGCTTTCGTTCGGAGCGGCTCAGCAATACACACCCTTTTCCTCAAAGATTGACTGCCCAGGAGAGAAGCAAATATGCTCCCCAGCTGTCAAAGCTCAGAGCCTTTATGGCCAACGGTTTAACAGGGGTTGATCTTGCTCGCTGTTGGATATCATGGAGCATACTGCCCCTTAGTCAGCGCTCTGGTTTGATGTGCGAGTATACTGACAGTGTTGATGACCCACTGCGACATTCAAAACTCCAGCTCTCTGATGAAGAAATCACAGAGGCTGTGCATAAGATACTGAATGAACCGGAACACGTCTGCGCTAGAACCGGCCTGCTTCCCTTCTATGCCACCAACAAACCGCCAGCTGTAAGACTTTGATTTTTCTCTTTGCTGAATCTGTTATTGATATGTCTGGTCATTGTTCTTAATATCAATGTCTGCATAATCAGGGCAATGATCCGTTTTGGAGCAAAAAACTGCCGCAGGAGAAACCAGAAAAACCAGACAAACCGGAAAGAGCAACCCGGCAAAAGACTAAAGCTGTGAAGAAGACTGCCCACAGGAAAAGAACCACTGCATCTTCTAATCCGGCCGCTGATGATGATGTGGATAATCCAGACTTTGAGGTAGAGCTTGACTCACTTGGTTTATTTTTCATACGTCTTATTGATGATGATATTTGTCAGGATGATGCCGAAGCCAGCCACGCGGATGTTGCAGAGGTAATTATTCTCTCTTCCGATTCAGAAACTTTGCCTTCACAAAAAATCCACCAGGCAAACTGGAAAGTTAAATTTTCTCATCCTCTTGCTTATTTGGATCCTACATTTCTTATGAAGACCCAACAACACGAAGCTCGTCGCACAACCCGGCACAGCGGCCAGGTAGTTAACTCCGCTGGTTTACCGAATAGTCTAGTTCGGAAACGCCATTCAGAGGTCTCTAATTTGCTTGTCAGTGCTTGTCCTAAAGCGGGCTGCTTTCGTCAACCTCTTAATCCGTCTGACTCCGATTACCAGGTTACTTCCCACTCATCTTCTGGCGAGTCCTCGGCTACTCAGCTCCCACTGCTTAAAACGGTGCTTGGGTAAGCTATACTTATTGTGATGTTTGCAGTACGTTGCCTTAGAACATATGTTGTATTTGATTTTATTATTCTTCTCAGGGCCAAACCTAGGCCAAGCAAGAAAGCCCGCCTGGACAAAGAGGCCGAAGAAGATGTCGTTCTTGAAGCAGACAAGACACCCAATGCTGAAGCGGCTATTCCTAAGGATATTCCCAACACCGCAGCAAGATGATGATCTTATTGCTGAAGAGAGACCTACTGATACCTCAGGTCCTATCCATCAGCCCACAGGTTCCATCCGGATTGAAAGCTCCACTGGTCCAGCAAAACCTACTGACAAGCCAACAGCTCCAGTGCAAACCGGCGGTACCAAGGATGATGAGGTTGTCATTACTGGCACTGGCCATACTGAGCCAAGCAATCCTGTCGCTTTATCCAAACATTCTGCCAAGGAAGAATTTGCTGCCTTTGGCAAAGGCAAGTGGAACGCTGATCTGACGACTTACGCTGCTCTGAACGCCCAAGATATCCATTCCGGCTATCTGAACCGGCTGTATACCAGCCGTGACTACGAAGCCGGTCTGGTAAATATGATGAAAGATAAATATGAGGTAACTTCCATATGCTCCTTCCTACTTGTATGCTTCCATTCTTGCTGACTCTCCTAGCCCCCAAGGGCCGGTTTGAAATATTCTTTCAAACCGGGACTTAATAATATAAATCTTGATGCTTTGAAATTTGCTGATGTAGCCCCCAAGGGCCGGTTCAACTTAGCGTAGTTAAACCGGTACTTTAAGTAATTGAAACTGCCGCATCAGAATATATATGATCAAATAGCCATTAGCCCCCAAGTGCCAAGTTGAATACTTGTATTGATCTTGGGACTTTGTAAACAATTGAAAGATGAAGATTGAATATGCATTAGCCCCCAAGTGCTAAGCGCATAACTTGTTATGTGGTTGGTACTTGAATCCTTCCATTGATTTGTTGAAACATATATCTGTATGCATGCAGGCGGAGCTGAAGACGAAAGAAAACCAAGTCATCGATCTTCAAGAAAACCTGAAAACCCAACAGGCTGAAACCTCCAAAGCAAAAGAGGAATTGGCCAGTGCTTTAAGCGCCATGGAACAACTTAAGGAGAACTTCAAGAAGAAACGGGCAGATTAGGCCACTGAAAAGTCCGCTTTGATCAAACGAGCAGAGGATGCCGAGGCTGCACTAAAACCAGTGACGGATGAACTGACCAGCATAAAGCGGCACGTTCATGCCATGACCATTGCTATCTTTGGTAAGCCAGCTTGCCTTCTGAATTGGCTCTGCCTTCTTACAGAGTCATCGGTTTATTAACCCTTTATGGTATTTCAGGGACACGCATTGGTCACTTGGGGTCAGATGTGCGGAAGAAATTGAAAGCCGCCTATACATTGGTTGAACAATTGTATACTGGTGCCCAGCGGATCATCTGTACCGCGTCTCATAACAAACCGGCGCCCACTTTGATTCAAGATACTCTGATGAAACTGTCAGTGCTTCCTGCCCGGGTTGAAGAGCTGAAGAAATCTGCTGCTCGAACCAGTGCAATCAATGCCTTAATCCGGGCAAAAGCCTGGGTGCCGGATTTTGATCCTATTGAAGCGGCTCAGGGCTATCCCAGCTTGAACGAAGACGGGTCAGAATTTGGTGAAGCGGATCTGCGAGCAATAAACCGGGAGGTACGTCCACTAGCTTGTCAGTTGGCTGAGGAAGCAGACTTGTCTCATTATCAAGCGCAATATGACAGTCAGAACAAGCGAATAGCTGCACCAATCCATGAATCGGAGAATCTGATCCCTCCAATCCGTAAGCATACTTACGCTCCCGATATTGACCCGTCATTGCTGATCCATGATGAAGCTGTTTTTCAAGCATTAATGGGAATCGACTGGACAACTGTGGATTTCCAGCCACTGGGTAGAGAAACGGAAGCTAAAGCGGCGCAGGATGACCCACAACCATCAGGCCAGGCTGGTGACCAAGCTTGAACCGGAAGCCGGTTTTAAAACTGCCTCTCCTTTGTGAAAAACAATTATATTATTATGGGCACCATGTTGCCTTGTAATAGGCTAGCTGATACCTTTGATGTTGATATGCCTTCGTGCATAACTTGTTCTTCCTGTGGTAATGAACTTTCCAAAACACTTTCTGAAATGAGAAATTCGTCAAGTGCCACCGCAGTTGTACCGTCAGGCGGAATATGATGTCTGTATATATGAAATCAAAACATCCAAAACAAAATTTTAAGTATATGATCAAATTTTTGAGATACATAATACCTGCCATCGTTGAGTGTGAAGTTGGCTTGGCCAATCTTGAAGCGGAGTTTTGCAAACCCACACTGTTGGAGGAGATAACAGCTCCTGTATATATATATGACGCTGGTTTACCATGTAAACCATGCCGGGTTATAATAAACACCATGTTACTCCATAAGAGGATGTTAACAACAAGGATCAAACCGGACAAATAGTCTCCGGATTGACGTGAACTGTGTTCCGTCAATTGATTGGTTAAAAAACTTTGTCGGTTTAAAAAACACAATGAAAAGCAAAAAAAACCTTCAAAGAAAAGTGTGAAGCAAAAGCAACGACAAAACCGTTTGCCAAAAAAGGTTTATTTAAGCTGATCAAATGGCGTTACCATGGCCAAACACGACCAAGCTCCCGTTAGGTGTAACTACGGTTCTAGTCAGCTAGGTCCCCAAATGAAACCGTGGCATTTATGCCGACCAAATGGCATGGTCATGGTTCGGGTTCGACCAAGCCCCCAAGTGATTCTGTGGCCTTAGGCCGATCAAGAGGCATGACTGGTTCAGACATGACCAAGTCCCCAAGTGATCTGGTGGCTCTCGCCTATCAAGAGGCATGGTATTGGTTCGGACACGACCAATCCTCCAAGTGATATAACACGATGCTTTTAGCAAAGCGAACTCAAGGGGTAAACCGGAGGCCGCTTTAGAGCAACTCCGTGTAACCTCACATGATGTAAAAGAACAGATACCCCACTTTAGCTGAGGTTCTGGTTTATTATATTTAATCATAATATATACATTGTCGTAATATGTACATAAGTATAGCCAATGGCTCAGGTATAGTAAGGCCGAATATGAGCTATATTCCACGGCCTGTTAGTCTCCTCCTCTGATGTACGTGAGTCCTTATGCTCTCGAATATCGATCAGATAGTACGACCCGTTGTGCAGATTCTTGCTGACCATGAAAGGCCCCTCCCAAGGTGGGGATAACTTATGCATATCAGTCTGATCTTGGATGAGCCGAAGCACCAAATCTCCTTCCTGAAAGGTTCTGGTTCTGACCCAGCGACTATGATAACGACGAAGATCCTGCTGGTAAATCGCCGATCGGGCGGCTGCGATGTCACCCTCTTCATCCAACCGGTCCAAAGCATCTTGCCGTGCTGTCTCGTTGTCCGCTTCAATATAAGCCGTGACACGAGGTGAATCATGACGGATATCACTGGGGAGAACCGCCTCCGCTCCATAAACCATGAAGAACGGTGTGTATCCTGTTGATCTGTTGGGTGTTGTATTGATGCTCCATAACACAGATGGTAATTCTTCTACCCAACAACCCGGCGTTCTCTGCAAAGGAACCATGAGCCGGGGCTTGATGCCTCTCAAGATCTCTTGATTAGCTCTTTCTGCTTGACCATTGGACTGTGGATGTGCCACTGATGAAACGTCAAGCCAGATGTGCTCACGTTCGTAGAACTCCTTCATAGCACCTTTGGACAAATTGGTACCATTATCTGTGATAATACTGTGCGGAAAGCCAAACCGGAAAATCACCTTTTTGATGAACTGAACCGCCGTGGCCGCATCACACTTGCTAACAGGTTCTGCCTCCACCCACTTTGTAAACTTGTCAACCGCCACCAGGAGGTGGGTCTTCTTATCTTTGGACCTTTTGAAAGGCCCAACCATATCCAGCCCCCAAGTCACAAACGACCAAGTAATTGGAATCATTCTCAATTCTTGAGCCGGTACATGAGCACGCCTTGAAAACCTTTGGCAACCATCACATCGTCTGACCAGATCCTCCGCATCAGCATGAGCAGTTAACCAATAAAAACCATGGCAAAACGCTTTAGCCACCAGAGACTTTGAACCGGCATGGTGACCACAATCTCCTTCGTGGATCTCACGCAAAATTTCACGGCCTTCTTCAGGAGACATGCAACATTGAAAAGCTCCTGATATACTGCAATGATGCAACTCGCCGTTGATGATAGCCATGGACTTGGATTGCCGGATTATCTACCGGGCTAGAATCTCATCCTCTGGTAACTCACCCCGGTTCTTGTACACCAGGTAAGGAAGCGTCCAATCTGGAATAACATGAAGAGCCGCCACCAATTGAGCCTTCGGATCAGGAATAGCCAAATCCTCTTCACCAGGGATCTTGACCGACGGGTTGTGCAGCACATCCAGAAAAACATTGGGTGGGACCGGTTTGCGCTGAGAGCCCAGCCGGCTTAAAGCGTCTGCCGCTTCATTTTTCCGCCGATCCACGTGGTCCACCTGATAGCCTTTGAAATAACCTGCGACAGTATCCACCTCATGACGATATGTTGCCATGAGTGGGTCCTTGGAGTCCCAAGTGCCAGACACTTGCTGAGTGTTAGGATCCTGATTCCAAGTCACATCGATCTAGCATGTAACACCTCACGGGTGTCGCCTTACTATGGCACGAGACCGTTTGCGTCTTTTGGCTCATGTATATGATAGTGTCGCTAGCATCCATATGACAGAGAACCCGGGCCGACATGGCTAGTCGTGAACCCAAAGTGGCACCAACCTATGGGGACAGGCATACATGTATCACATCGAGCATGTCGGTCAGCAGCGTGTGAATCCGGGCTGTAGCACTGGGCTAACAGGACTCCGGGAACCCGGGCTGTAGCAGGCTAGGCAGGACTCCGGATGTCACCGCGTGACATTTCCCCGAAGGGACAGACACAAGAACGAAGTGAAACACATGCCGTACAGTCAAGTGTCCTGAGCAGTAGTGCTGGGCTAGTAGGACTCCGGTGAACCGGGTTGTATCGGACTACTATGGCTCATGGAAGCACAAGACTACATTTCCCCATAAGAGAGGCTACCAAGGATAAACAACTAGGTTGTCGGATCCCACACATACCAAGCATTTCAATCATACACACAATATGCTCGATATGTGTAAATACAACATGGCATCACAACATAACTCTATGACTCAAGTATTTATTCATTAGGCTCAGAGGAGCGAGATATTACAAACATGGGTCTCATGACCCAACATTCAGAGCATACAAGTCAAAGCACATGCGGAAGCTTAACTTGTCTGAGTACATACAACTAAAAATGAAGAAGGCTGAGGAGCCTGACTATCTACAAGATCCTGCCGAGGCACAAGATCGTAGCTGAGGTATCAAGCTAAACATCGAAGTCCACACGGAACTACTAGCGAGACTGAAGTCTCTCTGCAAAACATAAATTAAGCAAACGTGAGTACAATTGTACCCAGCAAGACTTACATTAGAACTAACTACATATGCATCAGTATCAACAAAGAGGTGGTGGAGTTTGACTGCAGCAAGCCAGCTTTGACTCAATGGCTAACCTGAACTACAACTGCAAGTAACTCTTTTGAGGTGGCGCACACGAGTCCACATATTCACCATATCAATACTCCACTATGGATCCGCTCCCGTCTCCCTATGAGAACGCCATCCATAGCACTCACGCTTATCTTGCGCATTTTAGAGTATCCACTTTCACTTGTCTATGAACTATGCAAGGGGTCCAAGTTTCCATATCCGAGGAATCCGGCTATTCGAATAGATAATGATATCCCTGCAGGGGTGTACTTCTTCACACACGCTCTCGCCACTTACCACCATGTACACATCGTGTATCTCGGCAACCTTCAAGCGGAGGCCTGGCGAGGGAGTCGGCCATGACCTGACTAACCAACAAGTCTCTAGTCCAGGTTTATTGCCTATTCGGGTTCCATCCGCAAGGAGATCTGGCCGGGGTGTTGCTCACGGCCCCAAACAATGTGTGCAGGGTTCCCAAGCCCACCATCCGAGTGGCACTTGGTACACCGTGCCACTGTGCCTAGTCTGTCCCAAGCCCACCTGTACCGGGTACCACTTGGTAGACTACTAACACTACCTACAAACACCAGAAACTAGTTGCAACTCCTGGACAGAGATCAGGTTGATTAATAAGTCGAGAGGGGCACTTAAGCATTCCAATGTGTGGTAGTAACTGTTCATGGATCACAAACACAGAACTCAGTTCCTGAGGACGGCTGCAATGAGACAACCCGCCATGTACTCCTACATGGCCTCTCACCGCTACCTTTACCAAATCGTGTTCACACACTTAGCTCACACACAGTAGGACATGTTCAACACCATTTCAACTCATCCCCGATGAATCAGACCTGACTCAACTCTAAGCAGTAGCAGGCATGACAAGCAAGCATGAATGAGTAGGCACATCAGGGCTCAAACAACTCCTACTCATGCTAGTGGGTTTCATCTATTTACTGTGGCAATGACAGGTCATGCAGAGGAAAGGGGTTCAGCTACCGCAGCATGTAACAATTGAAACGGTGTTGTCCTAATGCAGTAAAAGAGAGTAGGAGCGAGAGAGTGGGATTGTATCGGAATGAACAAGGGGTTTTTGCTTGCCTGGCACTTCTGAAGATAGTAGCTCTTCATCGGTGTCATCAAACTCATCGTCGGAACATACGTCTACTGAGGGGGGACAACCACCGACTAGCAAAGAAGGAACACAATCAATGCAATGCACATTCACATGAATGACATGTCATGTTAAGGTACTGAATTCACCTAATGCAATATCTAGCCAAGTTAATTGAAGTGGAACTCAAACAAGATCAAATTCCAACTCCAAAAATATTGGTTTGAATTTTACCTCTTGCCAGTATTTTTACAGAATAACAGGAACATTTCCTTGGACTCATTTAAAAAGATTTTTAATGTTGATTATTTCTGAAGTGATTTCTGAGGGTTTGAACTAACCTCAATTCAACTTTTAGAATTTAGACATGATGCATGGATGCTCTCTTATGTAACTATTGCAAACAATTCTAGGGCTGTGACACTGAGCCACAAGGTCCGAGTCACCGAAGCACTTAACTCGACTTAGATTCATCTCCTTAGCCATCCGGAGACCATGGAGCAAGGCTTCATACTCATCTGCATTGTTAGTACAAGGGAACATTAAACGGAGAACATAACAAAACTTATCACCTCGTGGGGAAGTTAATACGACTCCAGCCCCCGAGCCTTCCAACTGCCTGGATCCGTCAAAATGGATGGTCCAATACGTATGATCCGGCTTTTCTTCAGGTGCTTGCATTTCCGTCCAATCATTAATGAAATCAACAAGTGCTTGAGACTTAACCGCTGTCCGAGGCACATACTTCAAACCGTACGGCCCCAGCTCTATGGCCCACTTTGCAATCCGGCCATTTGCTTCCCGGTTCTGTATGATATCTCCCAAAGGAGCAGAACTGACCACCGTAATTGAGTGCCCTTGGAAATATTGTTTAAGCTTCCGGCTTGCCATAAAAACTCCATACACCAGCTTCTGCTAATGCGGATACCTTTGCTTGGACTCAATGAGCACCTCGCTGATATAATAGACCGGACGTTGAACCGGATGCTCCTTACCTGCCTCCTTTCGCTCCACCACAATAGCTATGCTGACCGCCCGAACATTAGCAGCAACATATAGCAGTAACGGCTCCTTGTCAATGGGAGCGGCGAGCACAGGCGGATTGGCCAATTGCCGCTTTAAGTCCTCAAATGCTTCATCAGCAGCAGAACTCCAGACAAACTGATCCGTCTTTTTCAACATCTGATACAAAGGGATTGCCTTCTCACCCAGGCGACTGATAAACCGGCTTAGCGCAGCAATCCGGCCTGCCAGGCGTTGAACATCGTTGATACACTTCGGTTTAGCCAGGGAGGTGATAGCCATGATCTTCTCCGGATTAGCCTCAATTCCCCTGTTGGACACTAGAAAACCCAATAGCTTGCCCGCCGGTACACCAAAGACACACTTGTCCGGATTAAGCATCATCTTGTATGTTCTCAGGTTATCAAAGGTTTCCTTCAAATCATCAATCAGAGTCTCCTTCTCCCTGGATTTAACCACGATATCATCCACGTAAGCATGTACATTACGGCCAATCTGCTTGTGAAGACAATTTTGTACACACCGTTGGTAAGTTGCCTGGGCACTCTTGAGCCCGAAGGGCATAGACACATAGCAGAAGGCTCCAAAGGGAGTTATAAATGTTGTCTTCTCCTGGTCCTTAACTGCCATTTTGATCTGATGATAGCCAGAATACGCATCCAAAAAACTTAAACGCTCACAACCCGCCGTAGCATCAATAATTTGATCAATACGGGGGAGGGTAAAAGGATCTGCTGGACAAGCTTTATTAAGATCTGTGTAATCCACACACATGCGCCAGGTGCCGTTTTTCTTGAGGACCAGCACCGGATTGGCAAGCCACTTAGGGTGAAAAACTTCAACAATAAAGCCAGCTGCTAAGAGCCTGGCTACCTCTTCTCCAATCGCCTTGCGTCTTTCTTCGTTAAACCAGCGGAGGAACTGTTTCACCGGTTTATATTTAGGATCCACATTAAGTGTGTGCTCAGCAAGTTGCCTCGGTACACCTGGCATGTCGGAGGGCTTCCATGCGAAAATGTCCCGATTCTCACGGATGAACTCGATGAGCGCGCTTTCCTATTTCGGATCCAAGTTGGCACTGATGCTGAACTGCTTGGACGAATCGCCAGGTACGAAGTCAACAAGCTTAGTTTCTGCTGCCGATTTGAACTTCAGGGCCGGATCATGCTCCGTAGTTGGCTTCTTCAACGGAGTCATGTCCGCTTGATCAACATTGTCTTTATAGTACTTCAATTCCTTGGTGGCACAAACCGACTCTGCATAAGCCGCATCTCCTTCCTCGCATTCCAAAGCGATTTTGTGGCTTCCGTGAACCGTTATTGTCCCCTTGTGACCCGGCATCTTGAGCTGCAAATACACATAACAGGGCCGAGCCATAAACTTGGCGTAGGCCGGTCGCCCAAACAGGGCATGATATGGACTTTGGACTTTCACCACTTCAAACGTCAATGTCTCCGACCTGGAATCATGATCATCCCCAAAGGCCACTTCAAGAGCTATCTTACCAACGGGATATGCTGATCTGCCAGGCACTACACCATGGAATACTGTATTAGACGGTTTGAGATTCTTATCTGTTAGTCCCATACGATGGAAGGTCTCATAGTACAGGATGTTAATGCTGCTCCCTCCATCCATGAGCACCTTGGTGAACTTATAACCTCCCACCTGAGGCGCCATCACCAGAGCCAACTGACCCGGATTATCGACCTGGGGTGGGTGATCCTCTCTGCTCCATATGATTGGCTGTTCAGACCAACGTAGATAACGGGGTATGGCCGGTTCAACAGAGTTGACTGCCCGCCTCTGAACCTTCCGGTCTCTCTTGTCCAAGCTAGTGGTGAAGACATGGTACTGCCCACTACTCAACTGCTTTGGGTTGCTCTGGTAACCTAACTGTTGCTGCTGTTGGTTGTAACCACCCTGGTTGTTCTGACTATTTTGACCATTATGTCCGCCCGGATTACCATTAAATCCTGAACCGGAACTTCCTCCACCGTAATCCGACCCGGATCCTGAGCCACCGCCAGATTCGTGATCATACCGGAAATTATTAGAATTCTTGAACTCCTGCATAATAAAGCAATCTTTCCAAAGGTGGTTTGCTGGCGCCTCCTTCGTCCCATGTCTTGGACAGGGCTGGCTTAGCAGATAGTTTAGGCGGTTTGGGTTAGGGTTGGGTGCTCCATTACGATTTTTCGGCCTACCATTGCGTCGCTGGCCATTGTCCTGTGCGTTGGTATTAGCCACAAAGTCCATGTTACCATCCGCTTTACGCTTTCCTCCTCCGCCATTGCCTACCCAGTGATGCTGCTGACCTTTGGAGCTGCTGTTCTTCTTCCCTTTCCCTATCTTGTCATCATCAGATTCAGGATCCTTGGTACTATCAGAATCAGCATATTTCACCAAAGCGGCCATGAGGGTCCCCATGTCGGTGCAATGACGCTTCATCCGTCCCAATTTCAACTTCAGGGGCCCAAACCGGCAGTTGCCTTCTAGGGTAATACTGTGGTGTCAGTGTTGATGCGGTCTGAGGAGTGCAACACTTGTGAAACCCGGCGCACTCAATGAGTCATTAATTCTCCTTCCTCCTAGACGCATGCAGCTAAGTCCACTATCGACATAGGCTGTTTACAGGTATCCTTGAAATTGCTGATAAACCGGGCTCGTAATTGGGCCCATGAACTGATAGAATTAGCTGGCAAGCTTTTTAACCAAGTACGGGCCATTCCTTCAAGCATCATGGTGAAGTATTTCGCACACGCCGTGTCATCCACATCAAGCATCTCCATGGCCATCTTAGCTCTCCACCCATGTCTCTGGAGGTTGATCCGTCGTGTAATTTGGTACCTTGCGCGGGCCTTTGAAATCCTTGCGCAGGCGCACGTTGCGTAAAGCAGGGATAAGGCAAGGCACCCCCAAAGAACTAGAAGTAACACCAGGTTCGATCGAGATGGTTGGACGAACCGGCGTGAGCTGCCGAGCCTGATGCTGTGCGGCTAACTCGGCCTCCCTGCGCGCTCGGGCCCGGTTCACCACTTCCTGAGCGTCATCAGCACCACCCGTCGGGTTGTTGCCATGTTGTGCTCCACGTCGTTCATTACTCGACACTGCTGGTTCATCCATATGTCTGCTATAGCTCCGGCTTGGACGGGGGATCGAGTGGATCCGGTCGCGGTTGTACGAGTACGCTTCCTGTTGGGCCAAAGCTGTCCTCAGAAGTTCCTTGACCCGTCGCGTCTCTACTGCCTGCGGCGAGTCACCTTCAATTGGAATGGCCTCCATCCGTGCAGCAGCGGCAACAAGATTGTCCATTGGGTTGGAGTAGTGACCCGGAGGTGTCAAAGCATCCTGAGGTATAACGGTGTTTTGAAGAGGCGGGTCCATCTGACGAGGCTGAATCGGTGCACCGGTCCCAGGGGCTTCTGCCCGGTTCCCCTCCAGCGGATTGCCGGCTCTTGGTCCTGGAGTGTTGAAAAGGTCTCTGGCCTCAAAAACTGGAGGTAAGCGAGATCGGTGCTTCCTCCTCATGACTTCATGCGATGTGCTCTGGTCCAACATAAGCCTGTAGGCTTGTGCGTCTAAAGCGGCCCACTCTGCGGCCATCCTGGTGTCCTCAGACGCCAGATCCGCCTTGGCCTGGGTGATCTGTTCCTTTACCTTTGCAATCTCCGTGTTGTGAACGTCCTGGTCTGGCAGACTAACTTCCGCCATAAGCACAGCCAACGCATCAAATAGTTCTGATAGCACCTGAGCCGGCGGGCGCACAGGGCCTCCTGCCCCGGCAGCCGTCGTCGCTGCTGAACCGGAGATCGTTGCCGCAGCTGTCGAAGAATGAAGCGCTGCTTGTGTTCCGGCCGTGGATATTCCAACCCGGTTGGGCAGATCAGAGGGGTCCGGAATACTGTCGCCATCGGAACAGCTCCCAATCCGGACATCTTGTAGCTGATAAAGAGATTCGGTTTCTCCGGTCGAAGATTTGTCACCGGAACAAATGACAGTGGCCCCGCGAAATTCCGATCCGTCCTCATAACTTCCTCCATGGATGACTCCCATGAAGGCACGCTTCATGGCCGGTTTAACCCGGGTGGATTTCGCACGCTGAGCCGTCTCGACGAGGTCGGTGCAGATGTCCGGCTCAGGGCCCGGTTCACCGATCTTACAAATGAAAACGTGAATGCTACCAAAGGGGACCCGGTACCCGTACTCAATTGAGCCGGCCTCGGGGCCCCAGCCTGCATCGTCGATGTAGAGCTTGCCGCGACGACTCTTAGTCATCCGGCCTACAGCGTAGCCCTCGAGTCCTTCAAAGCAGCCCTCCAAGAACCGGAAACCATCGTGCGATAGCCCCACGGTGGGCGCCAACTGTCGTGGTTTTGTCACGGCAGATGTCCTAGAGAAAGGACTTAGTCGTGGAGCCATCGCGACGGGTTATCTTGAAGGGGTTAAAGCGGACACAAGGACGCAAGAGAATTTATACTAGTTCGGCCCCTTCGATGAAGGTAAAAGCCTACGTCTAGTTGTGATGGAATTGATGGGGTTTCGATGACTAGGGAGCAAACAAGCTTCGCCTATGTCTCGAGTTGTTGTCTGTTGTCCTTGAATCACCGCCGGGTCATCCCCTTATATACACGGGTGACTCTCGTCGGCTTACGGAGTCCCAATACCGGCTCATAGATGTGTCCGGTTTGGTCTCTTCTTATTCCTAACTTACAATACAGGTTAACTACTAACGCCGGTTTACGGTTGCAGGCCTTGAGCCGACCATGGGCCTTGAGCCCTCCTCTGTCGTCTTGGGCTTTAACTTACTTAACTACTGACGAAGTTAACTCGGCCCAGATAGGCCGGTTTACGCCCAGTAGTAATATCCCCAACAGTAACCCTTTACGATGAGCCCTTTTTTTGTCACCTCCATAATCGAGAAACATATACTTATTCCACTAAGGATAATTTTGACCGCTGTCCAATGATATACTCCTAGATCACTATTGTACTCCCTTGTCAAAAACAGTGTAGGGTATACAATAGATCTGGTACATAGCATGGCATATTTTATAGAACCTATGTCCAAGGCATAGGGAATGACTTTCATTCTCTTTCTATCTTCTGCCGTGGTCGGGATTTGAGTCTTACTCAGTTTCACGCCTTGTAACACAGGCAAGAACTCTTTCTTTGACTGTTCCATCTTGAACTTCTTCAAAATCTTGTCAATGTGTGTACTCATTGAAAAACTTATCAAGCGTCTTGATCTATCTCTATAGATCTTGATGCTCAATATGTAAGCAGCTTCACTGAGGTCTTTCTTTGAAAAACTCCTTTCAAACACTCCTTTATGCTTTGCAGAATAATTCTATATTATCTCCGATCAACAATATGTCATTCACATATACTTATCAGAAATGTTGTAGTGCTCTCACTCACTTTCTTGTAAATACAGGCTTCACCGCAAGTCTGTATAAAACTATATGCTTTGATCAACTTATCAAAGCGTATATTCCAACTCCGAGATGATTGCACCAGTCCATAGATGGATCGCTGGAGCTTGCATATTTTGTTAGCACTTTTAGGATTGACAAAACTTTCTTGTTGCATCATATACAACTCTTTTTTAATAAATCCATTAAGGAATGTAGTTTTGTTTATCCATTTGCCAGATTTCATAAAATGTGGCAATTGCTAACATTATTTAGACAGACTTAAGCATAGATACGAGTGAGAAACTCTCATCGTAGTCAACACCTTGAACTTGTCGAAAACCTTTTGCGGCAATTCTAGCTTTGTAGATAGTAACACTACTCCCAGCGTCCGTCTTCATCTTGAAGATCCATTATATCTCAATGGCTCGCTGATCTTTGGGCAAGTCAATTCAAAGTCCATACTTTGTTCTTATACATGGATCTCATCTCAGATTTCATGGCCTCAAGCCATTTCGCGGAATCTGGGCTCATCATCGCTTCCTCATAGTTCGTAGGTTCGTCATGGTCAAGTAACATGACCTCCATAATAGGATTACCGTACCACTCTGGTGCGGATTTCACTCTGGTTTACCTATGAGGTTCGGTAGTAACTTGATCTGAAGTTACATGATCATCATCATTAGCTTCCTCACTAGTAGTCACAGGAACAAATTTCTGTGATGAACTACTTTCCTATAAGGGAGCAGGTACAGTTACCTCATCAAGTTCTACTTTCCTCCTACTCATTTCTTTCGAGAGAAACTCCTTCTCTAGAAAGGATCTATTCTCAGCAATGAATATCTTGCCTTCGGATCTGTGATAGAAGGTGTACCCAACATTTTCTTTTGGGTATCCTATGAAGACGCACTTCTCCTATTTGGGTTTGAGCTTTTCAGGTTGAAACTTTTTCACATAAGCATTGCAACCTCAAACTTTAAGAAACGACAGCTTAGGTTTCTTGCCAAACCATAGTTCATACGGTGTCGTCTCAACGGATTTAGATGGTGCCCTATTTAACGTGAATGTAGCTGTCTCTAATGCATAACCCCAAAACTATAGTGGTAAATTGGTAAGAGACATCATAGATCGCACCATATCTAAGAAAGTACGGTTACGATGTTTGGACACACCATTACACTGTGGTGTTCCAGGTGGCGTGTGTAGTGAAACTATTTCACATTGTTTTAACTGAAGGCCAAACTCGTAACTCAAATATTTTACTTCTGCGATCATATTGTAGAAACTTTTATTTTTGTTACGATGATTCTCCACTTCACTCTGAAATTCTTTGAATTTTTCAAATGTTTCAGACTTGTGTTTCATCAAGTAGATATACTCATATCTTCTCAAATCATCTATGAAGATCAGAAAATAATGATACCCGCCGCGAGCCTCAATATTCATCGGACCACACACATCTCTATGTATGATTTCCAACAAATCTGTTGCTCGCTCCATTGTTCCGGAGAACGGAGTCTTAGTCATCTTGCCCATGAGGCATGGTCCGCAAGCACCAACTGATTCATAATCAAGTGATTCCAAAACCCCATCAGCATGGATTTTCTTCATGCGCTTTACACCAATATGACCTAAACGACAATGCCACAAATAATTTGCACTATCATTATTAACTTTGCATCTTTTGGCTTCAATATTATGAAAATGTGTATCACCACGATCGAGATCCAACAAACCATTTTCATTGAGTGTATGACCATAGAAGGTTTTATTCATGTAAACAGAACAACAATTATTCTCTAACTTACATGAATAACCGTATTGCAATAAACATGATCCAATCATATTCATGCTCAACGCAAACACTAAATAGCATTTATTTTAGGTTTAACACTAATCCCGAAAGTATAGGGAGTGTGCGATGATGATCATATCAATCTTGGAACCATTTCCAATACACATCGTCACTTCACCCTTAACTAGTCTCTGTTCATTCTGCAACTCCCGTTTTGAGTTACTATTCTTAGCAACTGAACCAGTATCAGATACCGAGGGGTTGCTATAAACACTAGTAAAGTACACATCAATAACATCTATATCAAATATAGCATTTGTTCACTTTGCCATCCTTCTCATCCGCCAAAAACTTGGGGTAGTTCCGCTTCCAGTGACCAGTCCCTTTGCAGTAGAAGCACTTAGTCTCATGCTTAGGTCCAGACTTGGGCTTCTTCACTTGAGCAGCAACTTGCTTGTTGTTCTTCTTGAAGTTCCCTTTCTTTTCCTTTGCCCTTTTCTTGAAACAAGTGGTCTTGTTAATCATCAACACTTGATGCTCTTTCTTGATTTCTACCTTCGTCGATTTCAGCATCACGAAGAGCTTGGGAATCGTTTCCGTTATCCCTTGCATATTATAGTTCATCCCGAAGTTCTACTAACTTGGTGATGGTGACTAGAGAATTCTATCAATCACTATTTTATCTGGAAGATTAACTCCCACTTGATTCAAGCGATTGTAGTACCCAGACAATCTGAGCACATGCTCACTGCTTGAGCTATTCTCCTCCATCTTTTAGCTATAGAACTTGTTGGAGACTTCATATCTCTCAACTCGGGTATTTGCTTGAAATATTAACTTCAACTCCTGGAACATCTCATATGGTCCATGACGTTCAAAACGTCTTTGAAGTCCCGATTCTAAGCTGTTTAAGCATGGTGCACTAAACTATCAAGTAGTCATCATATTGAGCTAGCCAACCGTTCATAACATCTGCATCTGCTCCTGCAATAGGTTTGTCACCTAGCGGTGTATCAAGGACATAATTCTTCTATGCAGCAATGAGGATAAACCTTAGATCATGGATCCAATCCGCATCATTGCTACTAACATATTTCAACTTAGTTTTCTCTAGGAACATATCAAAAATAAAACAGGGGAGCTAAACGCGAGCTATTGATCTACAACATAGATATGCTAATACTACAAGGACTAAGTTCATGATAAATTTAAGTTCAATTAATCATATTACTTAAGAACTCCCAATTAGATAGACATCCCTCTAATCCTCTAAGTGATCACGTGATCCAAATCAACTAAACCATGTCCGATCATCACATGATATGAAGTAGTTTCAATGGTGAACATCAGTATGTTGATCATATCTACTATATGATTCACGCTCGACCTTTCGGTCTCCGTGTTCCGAGGCCATATTTGTTATATGCTAGGATCGTCAAGTTTAACCTGAGTATTTCGCGTGTGCAACTGTTTTGCACCCGTTGTATTTGAACGTAGAGCCTATCACACCTGATCATCACATGGTGTCTCAGCACGAAGAACTTTCACAATGGTGCATACTCAGGAAGAACGCTTATACTTTGATAATTTAGTGAGGGATCATCTTATAATGCTACCGTCAATCAAAGCAAGATAAGATGCATAAAAGATAAACATCACATGCAATCAATATAAGTGATATGATATGGCCATCATTATCTTGTGCTTGTGATCTCCATCTCCGAAGCACCTTCACGATCACCATCGTCACCGGCGCGACACCTTGATCTCCATCGTAGCATCGTTGTTGTCTCGCCAATCTTATGCTTCCACGACTATCGCTACCGCTTATTGATAAAGTAAAGCATTACACGGCGATTGCATTGCATACGATAAAGCGACAACCATATGGCTCCTGCCAGTTGCCGATAACTCGGTTACAAAACATGATCATCTCATACAATAAAATTTAGCATCATGTCTTGACCATATCACATCACAACATGCCCTGCAAAAACAAGTTAGACGTCCTCTACTTTGTTGTTGCAAATTTTACGTGGCTGCTATGGGCTGAGCAAGAACCGTTCTTACCTACGCATCAAAACCACAACGATAGTTTGTCAAGTTAATGTTGTTTTAACCTTCTCAAGGACCGGGTGTAGCCACACTCGGTTCAACTAAAGTTGGAGAAACTGACACCTGCTAGTCACCTGTGTGCATAGCACGGCGGTAAAACCAGTCTCGCAAAAGCGTACGCGTGATGTCGGTCCGGGCCGCTTCATCCAACAATACCGCCGAACCAAAGTGTGACATGCCGGTAAGCAGTATGACTTATATCGCCCACAACTCACTTGTGTTCTACTCGTGCATATTACATCAGCGCATAAAACCAGGCTCGGATGCCACTGTTGGGGAACGTAGTAATTTCAAAAAAATTCCTACGCACACGCAGGATCATGGTGATGCATAGCAACGAGAGGGGAGAGTGTTGTCTACATACCCTTGTAGACCGTTTGCGAAAGCGTTACATCAACGCGGTTGATGTAGTCGTACGTCTTCACGATCCGAACGATCCAAGTACCGAAAGCACGGCACCTCCGAGTTCTACACACGTTCGGCTCGGTGACGTCCTCGCCTTCTCGATCCAGCAAGAGGGGCGAAGTACTAGATGAGTTTCGGCAGCACGACGGCGTGGTGACGGTGTTGGTGAAGAACAATCTCCGTAGGGCTTCGCCTAAGAACTACGAAAACTATGGCGGAGGTAAACTAGAGGGGACGGGGTTGCCGACACACGGCTTGGTGTTTCTTGATGTGTCTTTGGTGCTAGCCCTGCCCCTCTATTTATATGTTGAGCCCTGGGGTCGAAATTTGGAGCAAAAGCCTCCTCAAAGTCGGTTTTGCCCGAAAGGCAAGAGTCCCACTCGGACTCCAGGACCAAACGCCACAATCATTGGCGTCTAGCCCAGACGCCATGGGCCTCGGCGTCTGGCCCAAGGCCAGACGCCAGGGTCTCCGGCGTTTGGCCCCCTGGCCCCCGCAAAACTCCTTTTGCACCGACTTATAGCCCCATGGGCCTGACCCCTTGGCCAAACCATATCATCCAATATATGAATCTTTACCTCTGGACCATTCCGGAGCTCCTCATCATGTCCATGATCTCATCCGGGACTCCAAACAATATTCGGTCACCAACATACATAACTCATAGTACTATATCATCAACGAACGTTAAGCATGCAGACCCTACGGGTTCGAGAACTATGTAGACATGACCGAGACACCTCTGTGGTCAATAACCAATAGCGGGACCTGGATGCCCATATTGGCTCCTACATATTCTACGAAGATCTTTATCAGTCAGACCGCATAACAACATATATTGTTCCTTTTGTCATCTGTATGTTACTTGCACGAGATTCGATCGTCGGTATCTCAATACCTAGTTCAATCTCGTCACCGGCAAGTCTCTTTACTTGTTCCGTAATACATCATCCCGCAACTAACTCATTGGTTGCAATGCTTGCAAGGCTTATAGTGATGTGCATTACCGAGTGGGCCCAGAGATACCTCTCCGACAGTCGGAGTGACGAATCCTAATCTCGAAATACGCAAACCCAACAAGTACCTTTGGAGACACCTGTAGAGCACCTTTATAATCACTCAGTTACGTTGTGATGTTTGGTGGCACACAAAGTGTTCCTCCGGTAAACGGGAGTTGCATAATCTCAGTCATAGGAACATGTATAAGTCATGAAGAAAGCAATAGCAACAAACTAAACGATCAAGTGCTAAGCTAACGGAATGGGTCAAGTCAATAACATCATTCTCCTAATGATGTGATCCCGTTAATCAAATGGCAACTCATATCTATGGTTAGGAAACTTAACCATCTTTGATCAACGAGCTAGTCAAGTAGAGGCATACTAGTGACACTCTATTTGTCGATGTATTCACACATGTATTATGTTTCCGGTTAATACAATTTTAGCATGAATAATAAACATTTATCATGATATAAGAAAATAAATAATAACTTTATTATTACCTCTAGGGCATATTTCCTTCATTAATGTGGTTACATGGAGCTCCAACCCACACACAGGCAGACCTGCAACAACACTTAATACACAGGACACAAAAGCTCTGATGCATCGTAGTAGCTCGCTGCTGAGGATCCGTCAAAGAACAACAGGCATCGTCAGAGTGATCAGATAGACAGATGGTACTGCTTGCATTGACAGGCAGGGCATTTTCAAAGAAGATGCGTGGAACTTGTTTTTTTCATCTGTGCGGATTTTTGGAACATGGGTGTAGGCGCACCCGACTAAGCAAAAAATAAAGAAAAATAGTAAAAAGGTGAAATCTTTTTGCGACAAGCATACTTTGGCATAATACTCACGTTTAAATTTCCGGACAAAATGAGCTATGTCGTATTCTGAGAGAAAAAAACAAAAGTACAGCAACAAAAACCATGAATAGTGGCGTTTATATAGTGTTGATTCTGTTGTATTTTTCTCGGAATATGGCTCAAGTTATTTTGTCCCCAAAATTTGACCGGGCGTAGTAATGCTAGACCAAGTATGTTGCCAAAAAAATCAAAAATATTTGACTATTTTACTAAAAAAATTAAAATCAATTCTCTATCAAAGTATGGTGTGGTGAGTGCAATTGTATTTTTTGTAACACGGAACAAAGCAGATGCTCACATACACCACATACACTCATCAATCGTGAAATTGCACTTGAAGGGCGAGTGCGCAACTATTAGGATTTTTCAAAAAGAATAAAAGCAGCCAAAAAATGAAAACACCAGCGTTCACCCGGCTGATTTTCGTCTCGTTGCCTCGCGCGCGTGACACGTGTCCCTTGTGGGAGGTCAACCGGGATTGCAACATTCCACATGTTGCAGTTGCAACACATGCCTTGTTATGAAGGACGTGGCACTGAGAAATGTGAGCATCGACCATCTCGGTTGTGTGCAACGCGTCACCTCTGTACCCACACACCACTTCCACAGCTTGCCACGCAGCCATGTGGGGCCCATCATCGCTCTTATCCTTATCTCGCATAGTGAACGACCGTCAAAATCTTATTCCCTCCCCGTGTGTTGCCTCATGCATCCCCTACCTCACACCTCATTGCTTTCTCATCTGCAGCTTGCTGCCACCAAGCTCGTCCATCTCTCTCGCCTATTCTGTCTTTCTTCTCACACATTGCGATGCACCACATGGAGTTACATGGATTGGTAGACCGAAGTTGCCTAGGATATCTCGTTTGCCAAATCCATGACTCCCTTTGCTGCAATGTGTTAGTCCAGTAGGCCAGGCCCCAGTGCTCCAAGCGCGTGGCTCAATGTTGTGGGACCAAATCCATGGCCTAGTGTTGCAGGCCAGGCCCCGGTGCTCCAAGCGCGCGGCCCAATACTATGTGACCAAATCCATGGCATGGTGTGGCATGCCATGCTAGGAGCTGCAAGCGTGTGCTGCTTGTGAATGTGTTTAACCAAATCGAGAACTGGGCACCGCCCATCACCGGTTTGGTGACAGACCCATGTTGTCTTTTTTGCGCCGTCGGTGACCACCAGACCATACTTGACTGGAGGTGGGGGCCGCTCTCCTGCAGTAACGGCGATGAGGAGCGGAGGTGGTTGTCCTGCGAAACGTGCCAAGGTTTCCTGCACTATAGGAGGCAACGAAGCTCACCATATTGCAACATCGCTAGTGCTTTAGAAACATCAGTGGTCATCGGGTTGCATGGAGGGACATGACTGCGAGCATGATAAGCTATGCAACAAGGGCCCTTTTGCAATGAAGGTTTGCAATAAGGGTCTTGTTGCAACGGCGATGGGTATCGCTGGTCCGGAGATGCTTCTGTAATAAGGGTAATTTTGTAATTGCAGCAAGACTCTTGTTTCAATGAGGGCACAGTAAGCATCATAGATCGGATAGCTCGCGGCCCGACCAATCTTTTCAAAACATCAGTTGGCGGACACATAGCTCGCCACCCAAAAAGGGTCGCATATGCGTGTAGGTGTGACCAATTCCCTCAGCTTTTTGACATATGTCAAAAATATGAGCCTACCATTGTTGAGCTGGTTGCTGGAAACTTTCAGCTCACATTTCATTCTAGATTGGTTGATAACTTGCTTTAGCAATGGGATATAATTATTTTCATTGTGTAGAACATTCCCTAGAACCCCTCACCCGCTAAGTTGTCATGGGGCTCGTAATAATAATGGCAGTTTTACCACAAGTATGTATACCGATGGTTTAAGAGAGATTTGGTTGGTGCTATAATAAGTTGATCTGGAAAGCTGCCATTCCACAAAAAATCAAGATTTTCATGTGACAAATCTATCTAATTTCAATTCTTACTACGGATAACCTGATAAAATGAAATTGAACTGGGAATCCTAGTTGCTCATTTTGTACTAATGTGGTATCAACTAAGCCCCGGTTATTTGGTTCTCCAATGGCTAAAGCTATCTGGTTATCCTTGGTAGAGTTATGGGGGACTCCGCTTCCTCTCAACTAGAAAGGTGTTCGGCTCGCAAGTGCAAGGGTTTGCTGCACGCAGCAATTTTCATCAAGTGACCTCATGGTATATCGAATCCATGAGAGCTACCAGATTCCAACTAGTAGTTAGTATTTGCACATACAAAACAAAACTTCCTTGTGTCCCCAACTTAACTAGTGAGGTTTTCAATGTCACTAACTTTGCTAGTTAGAAAGGAACTAAAAGCACAAGTGTGCGGAAGATTTGATTGCGGAAGAAAGTAGAATAAAACTTAAATTGTGATTGTAAGATTATAGGAGGAAGATAGATTAAAATGACAATATTTATGAGTTGACTATCCACGACATAATTAGTATATGAGCATGACGTCCCAATATCTATAGATCGTCATCTTATAGCTAATACTCCACCCTAAGACTACTATCCAAGATGCATCTTAAGTAAAACAAAGTATTGCATTAAGTAGTGAAATAAAGTTGATGATATATTTTCTTCACCCTGCATACAAACGACAACTAGTGACATGAAATATTTTCATCGTTAGTGGAAACAATATAATGCAAGCATTTTTCATTTTTTTTGTCACTACGGTAGATTACTTACAAGATTGAACCCGACTATCATACACAACTCCCTCTTGGAGGTCAAACCATATCTTGGCCAGATAAATAAATATGGATCCGAGATCATGTATGAATAAGAATTACTCTAAAAATTAACCAAATAGATCTCAAAAGAATTCATGGATAAATGTGATCATAAAGTGAGAATTCATCATAGCCCAATAAACACATATGAAAAATTACATCAGATTGATCACGCTCAAGTAGGGCCGCTCGTGTGATCATTCTATTAAGAAACATGAGAGATAAAACCAACTAGCTAATACCATGGACCCATAGTTCAAAGGAAACTATCCACGGGCAATCATGGTGGCCTTCAAGTTGATGGAGATGGCCACCATGAAGATTTGCTCCTCTGGCATAGTACTGGAAATGGCGACCAGATTGAATCACGAAGAAACAACGGTTTACGGTGGCGAAAAAAATAGGATGATGAATTCCTGGAGGTTTTCGGAGATATATAAAGGCAATGGGATCGAGAGGAGGTAATTCGGAGGCTCAGAGGGGCCATGCGGTAGGGGCGGTGCCCCCTAGGGCGCGTGGGGTGGTGTGTGGGGCCCCTATGTGCCCATCGGCCTATGTCGGTGTCCTCGAGAAGCTTATGGACTTTAGTATTCCGCTGATTCTTTCCTGGAATTTTTTTAGTTTGATAAAACTTATTTTCCTACAAAGTCCATAAACAATGGAAAGCATCAACTAGCGCTTGGCACTGGATTAATAAGTTAGTCAAGAAAAATAATAAAAATGGTTTAAATAGGTGCCAAAAGTATGCTAATTTAATATAAATATGACATGAAACAAGCAAAAAAATTAGATACATTTGAGACACATTGTTGCAGTGTGTTGGGGTATCTGGACTGAAAGAAACAAGATCACATTTGATAAACATGTGGCAAGGTCATTTACACTATTTTCTCATTTTTGGTGTGTTGCGTTGGGGAACGTAGTAATTTCAAAAAAAATCCTACGCACACGCAAGATCATGATGATGCATAGCAACGAGAGGGGAGAGTGTGATCTACGTACCCTTGTAGATCGCAACGGAAGCGTTTGGTTGATGTAGTCGTACGTCTCCACGGCCCGACCGATCAAGCACCGAAACTACGGCACCTCCGAGTTCTAGCACACGTTCAGCTCGATGATGATCCCCGGACTCTGATCCAGGAAAGTGTCGGGGAAGAGTTCCGTCAGCACGAAGGCGTGGTGACGATCTTGATGTACTACCGTCGCAGGGCTTCGCCTAAGCACCGCTAAAATATTATCGAGGACTATGGTGGAAGGGGGCACCGCACATGGCTAAGAATATGATCACGTGGATCAACTTGTGTGTCTAGGGGTGCCCTCTACCCCCGTATATAAAGGATCCAGGGGAGGAGGCCGGCCGGCCCTCTATGGCGCGCCAAGGAGGAGTCCTCCTCCTAGTAGGAGTAGGACTCCTACTAGGAGGGGGAAAGAAGTGGGGAGGGAGAGGAAAAAGGGGGGGCGCCGCCCCCCTCTCCTAGTCCAATTCGGACCAGGGGGGAGGAGGCGCGCAGCCCACCTCTGGAAGCCCCTCTCTCTCTCCACTAAGGCCCATATGGCCCATTACTTCTCCCGAGGGGGTTCCGGTAACCCTCCGGCTCTCCGGTTTTCTCCGAAATCACCCGGAACACTTCCGGTGTCCAAATATAGCCGTCCAATATATCAATCTTTATGTCTCGACCATTTCGAGACTCCTTGTCATGTCCATGATCACATCCGGGACTCCGGACTAACTTCGGTACATCAAAACTCAGAAACTCATAATATAACTGTCATCGAAACCTTAAGCGTGCGGACCCTACGGGTTCGAGAACAATGTAGACATGACCGAGACACGTCTCCGGTCAATAACCAATAGCGGAACCTGGATGCTCATATTGGCTCCTACATATTCTACGAAGATCTTTATCGGTCAGACCGCATAACAACATACGTCATTCCCTTTGTCATCGGTATGTTACTTGCCCGAGATTCGACCGTCGGTATCTCAATACCTAGTTCAATCTCGTTATCGGCAAGTCTCTTTACTCGTTCTGTAATACATCATCCCGCAACTAACTCATTAGCTGCAATGCTTGCAAGGCTTAAGTGATGTGCATTACCGAGAGGGCCCAGAGATACCTCTCCGACAATCGGAGTGACAAATCCTAATCTCGAAATACGCCAACCCAACATGTACCTTTGGAGACACCTGTAGAGCTCCTTTATAATCACCCAGTTACGTTGTGACGTTTGGTAGCACACAAAGTGTTCCTCTGGCAAACGGGAGTTGCATAATCTCATAGTCATAGGAACATGTATAAGTCATGAAGAAAGCAATAGCAACATACTAAACGATCGGGTGCTAAGCTAATGGAATGGGTCATGTCAATCACATCATTCTCCTAATGATGTGATCCCGTTAATCAAATAACAACTCTTTTGTTTATGGTTAGGAAACATAACCATCTTCGATTAACGAGCTAGTCAAGTAGAGGCATACTAGTGACACTTTGTTTGTCTATGTATTCACACAAGTATTATGTTTCCGGTTAATACAATTCTAGCATGAATAATAAACATTTATCATGATATAAGGAAATAAATAATAACTTTATTATTGCCTCTAGGGCATATTTCCTTCAGTCTCCCACTTGCACTAGAGTCAATAATCTAGTTCACATCGCCATGTGATTTAACAGCAATAGTTCACATCACCATGTGATTAATACCCATAGTTCACATCGATATGTGATCAACACCCAAAGGGTTTACTAGAGTCAGTAATCTAGTTCACATCGCTATGTGATTAACACCCAAAGAGTACTAAGGTGTGATCATGTTTTGCTTGTGAGATAATTTTAGTCAAGGGGTCTGTCACATTCAGATCCGTAAGTATTTTGCGAATTTCTATGTCAACAATGCTCTGCACGGAGCTACTCTAGCTTATTGCTCCCACTTTCAATATGTATCTAGATCGAGACTTAGAGTCATCCAGATCTGTGTCAAAACTTGCATCGACGTAACTTTTTACGACGAACCTTTTTGTCACCTCCATAATTGAGAAATATTTCCTTATTCCACTAAGGATAATTTTGACCGCTGTCCAGTGATCTACTCTTAGATCACTATTGTACTCCCTTGCTTAACACAGTGTAGGGTATACAATAGATCTGGTACACGGCATGGCAGACTTTATAGAACCTATGGCTGAGGCATAGGGAATGACTTTCATTCTATTTCTATCTTCTGGCGTGGTCGGGCTTTGAGTCTTACTCAATTTCACACCTTGCAACACAGGCAAGAACTCTTTCTTTGACTGTTCCATTTTGAACTACTTCAAAATCTTGTCAAGGTATGTACTCATTGAAATAACTTATCAAGCGTCTTGATCTATCTCTATAGATCTTGATGCTCAATATGTAAGTAGCTTTACCGAGGTCTTTCTTTGAAAAATTCCTTTCAAATATTCCTTTATGCTTTCCAGAAAATTATACATTATTTCCGATCAACAATATGTTGTTCACATATACTTATCAGAAATGTTGTAGTGCTCCCACTCACTTTCTTATAAATACAGACTTCACCATAAGTCTGTATAAAACTATATGCTTTGATCAACTTATCAAAGCGTATATTCCAACTCCGAGATGCTTGCACCAGTCCATAGATGGATTGTTGGAGCTTGCATATTTTGTTAACACCTTTAGGATTGTCAAAACCTTCTGGTTGCATCATATACAACTCTTCTTTAAGAAATCCATTAAGGAATGCAGTTTTGTTTATCCATTTGCCAGATTTCATAAAATGCGGCAATTGCTAACATGATTCGGACAGACTTAAGCATATATACGAGTGAGAAAATCTCATCGTAGTCAACACCTTGAACTTGTCGAAAACCTTTTGCGACGATTCTAGCTTTGTAGATAGTAACACTACTATCAGCGTCCGTCTTCCTCTTGAAGATCCATTTATTTTCTATGGCTTGCCGATCATCGGGCAAATCCATCAAAGTCCATACTTTGTTCTCATACATGGATCATATCTCAGATTTTATGGCCTCAAACCATTTCGCGGAATCTAGGCTCATCATCGCTTCCTCATAGTTCGCAAGTTCGTCATGGTCTAGTAACATGACTTCCAGAACAGGATTACTGTACCACTCTGGTGCGGATCTCACTCTGGTTTACCTACGAGATTCGGTAGTAACTTGATCTGAAGTTACATGATCATCATCATTAGCTTCCTCACTAATTGGTGTAGTAGTCATAGGAACAGATTTCTGTGATGAGCTACTTTCCAATAAGGGAGCAGGTACAGTTACCTCATCAAGTTCTACTTTCCTCCCACTCACTTCTTTCGAGAGATACTCCTTCTATAGAAAAACTCCGAATTTAGCAACAAAAGTCTTGCCTTCGGATTTGTGATAGAAGGTGTACCCAATAGTCTCCTTTGGGTATCCTATGAAGACATATTTCTCCGATTTGGGTTTGAGCTTATCAGGATGAAACTTTTTCATATAAGCATCACAATCCCAAACTTTAAGAAACGACAACTTTGGTTTCTTGCCAAACCACAGTTCAGATTGTGTCGTCTCAACGGACTTAGATGGTGCCCTTTTAAACGTGAATGCAGTTGTCTTTAGTGCATAACCCCAAAACGATAGTGGTAGATCGATAAGAGACATCATAGATCACACCATATCTAATAAAGTACGGTTATAATGTTCGGACACACCATTATGCTGTGGTGTTCCAGGTGGCGTGAGTAGTAAAACTATTTCACATTGTTTTAACTGAAGGCCAAACTCGTAACTCAAATATTTTACCTCTGCGATCATATCGTAGAAACTTTTATTTTCTTGTTACGATGATTCTCCACTTCACTCTGAAATTCTTTGAACTTTTCAAATATTTCAGACTTGTGTTTCATTAAGTAGATATACCCATATCTGCTCAAATCATCTGTGAAGGTCAGAAAATAATGATACCCGCCGCGAGCCTTAACACTCATCGGATCTCATACATCAGTATGTATTATTTCCAATAAGTCAGTTGCTCGCTCCATAGTTCCGGAGAACGGCGTTTTAGTCATCTTGCCCATGAGGCATGGTTCACAAGCATCAACTGATTCATAATCAAGTGATTCTAAAAACACATTAGCATGGAGTTTCTTCATGCGCTTTACACCAATATGATCTAAACCGCAGTGCCACAAATAAGTTGCACTATCATTATTAACTTTGCATCTTTTGGTTTCAATATTATGATTATGTGTATCACTACGATCGAGATCCAACGAACTATTTTCATTGGGTGTGTAACCATATAAGGTTTTATTCATGTAAACAGGACAACAATTTATTCTCTTACTTAAATGAATAACCGTATTACAATAAACATGATCAAATCATATTCATGCTCAACGCAAACACCAAATAACACTTATTCAGGTTCAACACTAATCCCGAAAGTATAGGGAGTGTGCGATGATGATCATATCAATCTTGGAACCACTTCCAGCACACATCGTCACTTCACCCTTAACTAGTCTCTGTTTATTCTGCAACTCCCGTTTCGAGTTACTAATCTTAGCAACTGAACTAGTATCAAATACTGAGGGGTTGCTATAAACACTAGTAAAGTACACATCAATAACATGTATATCAAATATACTTATGTTCACTTTGCCATCCTTCTTATCTGCCAATCACTTGGGGTAGTTCCGCTTCCAGTGACCAGTCCCTTTGCAATAGAAACACTTAGTCTCAGGCTTAGGACCAGACTTGGGCTTCTTCACTTGAGCAGCAACTTGCTTGTTGTTCTTCTTGAAGGTCCCCTTCTTCCCTCTGCCCTTTTCTTGAAACTAGTGGTCTTGTCTACCATCAAGACTTGATGTTTTTCTCGATTTCTACCTTCGTCAATTTCCGCATTACGAAGAGCTTGGGAATCGTTTCCGTTATCCCTTGCATATCATAGTTCATCACGAAGTTCTACTAACTTGGTGATGGTGACTAGAGAATTCTGCCAATCACTATCTTATCTGGAAGATTAACTCCCACTTGATTCAAGCGATTGTAGTACTCAGACAATCTGAGCACATGCTCACTAGTTGAGCGATTCTCCTCCATCTTTTAGCTATAGAACTTGTTGGAGACTTCATATCTCTCAACTCGGGTATTTGCTTGAAATATTCACTTCAACTCCTGGAACATCTCATATGCTCCATGACGTTCAAAACGTCTTTGAAGTTCCGATTCTAAGCCATTAAGCATGGTGCACTAAACTATCAAGTAGTCATCATATTGAGCTAGCCAAACGTTCATAACGTCTGCATCTGCTCCTGCAATAGGTCCGTCACCTAGCGGTGCATCAAGGACATAATTCTTCTGTGCAGCAATGAGGATAAACCTCAGATCACGGATCCAATCCGCATCATTGCTACTAACATCTTTCAACACAATTTTCTCTAGGAACATATCAAAGTAAACACAAGGAAGCAACAACGCGAGCTATTGATCTACAACATAATTTGCAAAATACTACCAAGACTAAGTTCATGATAAATTTAAGTTCAATTAATCATATTACTTAATAACTCCCACTTAGATAGACATCCCTCTAATCCTCTAAGTGATTACGTGATCCAAATCAACTAAACCATGTCCGATCATCACGTGAGATGGAGTAGTTTCATTGGTGAACATCACTATGTTGATCATATCTACTATATGATTCACGCTCGACCTTTTGGTCTCCGTGTTCCGAGGCCATATCTGTATATGCTTGGCTCGTCAAGTATAACCTGAGTATTCCACGTGTGCAACTGTTTTGCACCCGTTGTATTTGAACATAGAGCCTATCACACCCGATCATCACGTGGTGTCTCAGCACGAAGAACTTTCGCAACAGTGCATACTCAGGGAGAACACTTCTTGATAATTAGTGAGAGATCATCTTATAATGCTACCGTCAAACAAAGCAAGATAAGATGCATAAAAGATAAACATCACATGCAATCAATATAAGTGATATGATATGGCCATCATCATCTTGTGCTTGTGATCTCCATCTCCGAAGCACCGTCATGATCACCATCGTCACCGGCGCGACACCTTGATCTCCATCATAGCATCGTTGTCGTCTCGCCAATCTTATGCTTCCACGACTATCGCTACCGCTTAGTGATAAAGTAAAGCATTACAGTGTGATTGCATTGCATACAATAAAGCGACAACCATATGGCTCCTGCCAGTTGCCGATAACTCGGTTACAAAACATGATCATCTCATACAATAAAATTTAGCATCATGTCTTGACCATATCACATCACAACATGCCTTGCAAAAACAAGTTAGACGTCCTCTACTTTGTTGTTGCAAGTTTTACGTGGCTGCTACGGGCTTAAGCAAGAACCAATCTTACCTACGCATCAAAACCACAACGATAGTTTGTCAAGTTGGTGCTGTTTTAACCTTCGCAAGGACCGGGCGTAGCCACACTTGGTTCAACTAAAGTTGGAGAAACTGTCACCCGCAAGCCACCTATGTGCAAAGCACGTCGGGAGAACCGGTCTTGCGTAAGCGTACGCGTAATGCCGGTCCGGGCCGCTTCGTCCAACAATACCGCCGAACCAAAGTATGACATGCTGGTAAGCAGTATGACTTATATCGCCCACAACTCACTTGTGTTCTACTCGTGCATATAACATCAACATATAAAACCTAGGCTCGGATGCCACTGTTGGGGAACGTAGTAATTTCAAAAAAATTCCTACGCACACGCAAGATCATGGTGATGCATAGCAACGAGAGGGGAGAGTGTGATCTACGTACCCTTGTAGATCGCAACGGAAGTGTTTGGTTGATGTAGTCGTACGTCTCCACGGCCTGACCGATCAAGCACCGAAACTACGGCACCTCCGAGTTCTAGCACACGTTCAGCTCGATGACGATCCCCGGACTCCGATCCAGCAAAGTGTCGGGGAAGAGTTCCGTCAGCACGACGGCGTGGTGACGATCTTGATGTACTACCGTCCCAGGGCTTCGCCTAAGCACCGCTACAATATTATCGAGGACTATGGTGGAAGGGGGCACCGCACATGGCTAAGAATATGATCACGTGGATCAACTTGTGTGTCTAGGGGTGCCCTCTACCCCCGTATATAAAGGATCCAGGGGAGGAGGCCGGCCGGCCCTCTATGGCGCGCCAAGGAGGAGTCCTCCTCCTAGTAGGAGTAGGACTCCTACTAGGAGGGGGAAAGAAGTGGGGAGGGAGAGGAAAAAGGGGGGGGGGCGCCGCCCCCCTCTCCTAGTCCAATTCGGACCAGTGGGGAGGAGGCGCGCAGCCCACCTCTGGCAGCCCCTCTCTCTTTCTACTAAGGCCCATATGGCCCATTACTTCTCCCCGGGGGGTTCCGGTAACCCTCCGGCTCTCCGGTTTTCTCCGAAATCACCCGGAACACTTCCGGTGTCCGAATATAGCCGTCCAATATATCAATCTTTATGTCTCGACCATTTCGAGACTCCTTGTCATGTCCGTGATCACATTCGGGACTCCGAACTAACTTCGGTACATCAAAATGCATAAACTCATAATATAACTGTCATCGAAACCTTAAGCGTGCGGACCCTACGGGTTCGAGAACTATGTAGACATGACCGAGACACGTCTCCGGTCAATAACCAATAGCGGAACCTGGATGCTCATATTGGCTCCTACATATTCTATGAAGATCTTTATCGGTCAGACCGCATAACAACATACGTCGTTCCCTTTGTCATCGGTATGTTACTTGCCCGAGATTCGATCGTCGGTATCTCAATACCTAGTTCAATCTCGTTACCGGCAAGTCTCTTTACTCATTCTGTAATACATCATCCCGCAACTAACTCATTAGCTGCAATGCTTGCAAGGCTTAAGTGATGTGCATTACCGAGAGGGCCCAGAGATACCTCTCCGACAATCGGAGTGACAAATCCTAATCTCGAAATACGCCAACCCAACATGTACCTTTGGAGACACCTGTAGAGCTCCTTTATAATCACCCAGTTACGTTGTGACGTTTGGTAGCACACAAAGTGTTCCTCTGGCAAACGGGATTTGCATAATCTCATAGTCATAGGAACATGTATAAGTCATGAAGAAAGCAATAGCAACATACTAAACGATCGGGTGCTAAGCTAATGGAATGGGTCATGTCAATCACATCATTCTCCTAATGATGTGATCCCGTTAATCAAATAACAACTCTTTTGTTTATGGTTAGGAAACATAACCATCTTCGATTAACGAGCTAGTCAAGTAGAGGCATACTAGTGACACTTTGTTTGTCTATGTATTCACACAAGTATTATGTTTCCGGTTAATACAATTCTAGCATGAATAATAAACATTTATCATGATATAAGGAAATAAATAATAACTTTATTATTGCCTCTAGGGCATATTTCCTTCATCTTGGTTAGGTGTTCTACAGACAAGGACATTCTTCACAGGGTGGAACAGAAGCTCATGACCGAAACTTCTAGGTTGGTATCTGTGATGGCTCCAACTGCTGCAACGCACGCTGGTCTTCACAATGTTGACTGATTTGAGCAATCCTGATATCTTAAAAGTTAGGTGAAGAAGTATCTGAGTCGAGTATTGGTCGTTTCTAGCTGACCAGGGGAAGGGTCGTTTGCTCCAGGGGAAATCCCGGATCTGTGTCTCCAGATTAGATGATGGTGACGTTTGGCGTCACCCCCCTCTTTGGGGCTTCATTCTTGGAGCAAGTGCTAGCTAGAGGGTTCCAGAGGTGTAGCGGCGTCGTATCTACCAGGTCAACGACGGCGGGCCTCGCGCGGTATGGTGCAGCAGAGTCTCAGCCGCGGATGCGTCTTGATGAACGAGTGCATGGCGGTGGCGCTATTTGGCAGAGTGGTAGTGTCGACGGTTGACCGGCTTGGCAAGGATGATGCGGATCTCTTTCCTAGAGAAGGGTCAGTAGTTCGATGGTGGTGGCGGCTACCTTTGGAAATTGCTACGATGATTCCTTACACTTGAGGATTATCATTACCTCGGCTCTAGATGGTGGGGCATGAGCGCATTCCCCATTGTCAAATTTGTAGGAGTGGTGGTGGCTTTGAGTTGTTTCATGTATGTTTTTGTCACACCTTTGTTGATTAATTAATAATGTGGTTGTGTGCATCGCTTGATACAGCGGTCGAGGCTTGCTCCACTTTTCAAGAAAAAGCTTATTGGTCGTCTTTGCTGATTAGGGCCAGTTCTTTTGAGCTATGATGTGGAAATAAGCTCGTGTGTATCTATGTATGGTTGTGTATCTGTGTTGTATTCTTTTGTTTGTATAACTCTCCCTGAGGTTGTCATAGGTTGTAGAAGCTTTCCTGCTACTGGCCCAATTTGATTTCCCCTTTTCCTCTTCCTTTTAGTGTAATCGTTACTTTTGCATTTGGAACCGCAAAGGCGTATGGTTGTATTATGTGGAAAGCAATTAATGGAAACGGGCATTGCGCAGTTGGGAAAAAATTGCACGTTCGTGTTGTGTCCATAATGAAAACAATACTTCCTCCGTCCCGAATTACTCGTCGCACAAACCTGTGACAAGTTAGTCAGGACGGAGGGAGTATAAAATAAGAAAAATGAAAAGGATAATTACTAGCATGTGGATGGTTTTTTTACTTGAACAAGAAGGCGCTTTACTTTTGCATTATAGGAAAAAGAACAATACAACAGGGAACCAAAACAAACAATACCTGAACTAGCAACCCAAAGAAAGTCGCGACTTATGAATGCCTTTCGCATCACATTTTGCTTAGTAATTTTTGCATCATAGACGTATAAATTTCGTATTCTACTAGCGTTTGCGCGCATCTTTTGCCTGATTTCATTAGGATCCCAAAGAAGCAGTATATTTGAAACATTGAATGGAAAACACTTATTTTTGGTGTAAAATATGCTAGTTGGACGTCATAAATGTTGGGTTTCGTAGTAATTTCAAAAAAATTCCTATGCACACGCAAGATCATGTGATGCATAGCAACGAGAGGGGAGAGTGTTGTCTACGTACCCACGCAGACCGACTGCGGAAGCGATGACACAACGTAGAGGAAGTAGTCGTACGTCTTCACGATCCAACCGATCAAGCACCGAAACTACGGCACCTCCGAGTTCGAGCACACGTTCAGCTTGATGACGATCCCCGGACTCCGATCCAGCAAAGTGTCGGGGAAGAGTTCTGTCAGCACGACGGCGTGGTGACGATCTTGATGTACTACAGCAGCAGGGCTTCGCCTAAACTCCGCTACAGTATTATCGAGGACTATGGTGGCAGGGGGCACCGCACACGGCTAAGGAATAGATCACGTGGATCAACTTGTGTGTTCTAGGGTGCCTCTGCCTCAGTATATAAAGGACTAGAGGGGGGAGGCTGGCCGGCCAAGGTGTGGCGCGCCAGGAGAGTCCTACTCCCTCTGGGAGTAGGATTCCCCCCCCCCCCAATCCTAGTTGGAATAGGATTCGCGGAGGGGGAAAAGAGAGAGAGGGGGCCGGCCACCTCTCCTAGTCCTAATAGGACTAGGGGAAGGAGGAGGCGCGCAGCCCATGTAGGGCTGCCTCTTCTATTTTCCACTAAGGCCCATCATGGCCCATTTAGCTCCCGGGGAGTTCCGGTAACCTTCCCGGTACTCCGGTAAAATCCCGATTTCACCCGAACACTTCCGATATCCAAACATAGGCTTCCAATATATTAATATTTATGTCTCGACCATTTCGAGACTCCTCGTCATGTCCGTGATCACATCCGGGACTCCAAACAACCTTCGGTACATCAAAATGCATAAACTCATAATATAACTGTCATCGTAACCTTAAGCGTGCGGACCCTATGGGTTCGAGAACAATGTAGACATGACCGAGACACGTCTCCGGTCAATAACCAATAGCGGGACCTGGATGCCCATATTGGCTCCTACATATTCTACGAAGATCTTTATCGGTCAGACCGCATAACAACATACGTCGTTCCCTTTGTCATCGGTATGTTACTTGCCCGAGATTCGATCGTCGGTATTCCAATACCTAGTTCAATCTCGTTACCGGCAAGTCTCTTTACTCGTTCTGTAATGCATCATCCCGCAACTAACTCATTTAGTTGCAATGCTTGCAAGGCTTAAGTGATGTGCATTACCGAGAGGGCCCAGAGATACCTCTCCGACAATCGGAGTGACAAATCCTAATCTCGAAATATGCCAACCCAACATCTACCTTTGGAGACACCTGTAATGCTCCTTTATAATCACCCAGTAACGTTGTGACGTTTGGTAGCACCCAAAGTGTTCCTCCGGCAAACGGGAGTTGCATAATCTCATAGTCATAGGAACATGTATAAGTCATGAAGAAAGCAATAGCAACATACTAAACGATCAGGTGCTAAGCTAATGGAATGGGTCATGTCAATCAGATCATTCAACTAATGATGTGATCCCGTTAATCAAATAACAACTCCTTTGTCTATGGTTAGGAAACATAACCATCTTTGATTAACGAGCTAGTCAAGTAGAGGCATACTAGTGACACTTTGTTTGTCTATGTATTCACACATGTATTATGTTTCCGGTTAATACAATTCTAGCATGAATAATAAACATTTATCATGATTATAAGGAAATAAATAATAACTTTATTATTGCCTCTAGGGCATATTTCCTTCAGTCTCCCACTTGCACTAGAGTCAATAATCTAGATTACACTGTAATGATTCTAACACCCATGGAGCTTTGGTGCTGATCATGTTTTGCTCGTGGACGAGGCTTAGTCAACGGGTCTGCAACATTCAGATCCGTATGTATCTTGCAAATCTCTATGTCTCCCACCTGGACTAGATCCCGGATGGAATTGAAGCGTCTTTTGATGTGCTTGGTTCTCTTGTGAAATCTGGATTCCTTTGCCAAGGAAATTGCACCAGTATTGTCACAAAAGATTTTCATTAGACCCGATGCACTAGGTATGACACCTAGATCGGTTATGAACTCCTTCATCCAGACTCCTTCGTTCGCTGCTTCCGAAGCAGCTATGTACTCCGCTTCACATGTAGATCCCGCTACGACGCTTTGTTTAGAACTGCACCAACTGACAGCTCCACCGTTTAATGTAAACACGTATCCGGTTTGCAATTTAGAATCGTCCGGATCAGTGTCAAAGCTTGCATCAACGTAACCTTTTACGACGAGCTCTTTGTCACCTCCATATATGAGAAGCATATCCTTAGTCCTTTTCAGGTATTTCAGGATGTTCTTGACCGCTGTCCAGTGATCCACTCCTGGATTACTTTGGTACCTCCCTACTAGACTTATAGCAAGGCACACATCAGGTCTGGTACACAGCATTGCATACATGATAGATCCCATTGCTGATGCATAGGGAACATCTTTCATATTCTCTCTATCTTCTGCAGTGGTCGGGCATTGAGTCTTACTCAATTTCACACCTTGTAACACAGGCAAGAATCCTTTCTTTGCTTGATCCATTTTGTACTTCTTCAAAATTTTGTCAAGGTATGTTGTTTGTGAAAGTCCAATTAAGCGTCTTGATCTATCTCTATAGATCTTAATGCCTAATATGTAAGCAGCTTCACCGAGGTCTTTCATTGAAAAACTCTTATTCAAGTATCCTTTTTATGCTATCCAGAAATTCTATATCATTTCCAATCAACAATATGTCATCCACATATAATATCAGAAATGCTACAGAGCTCCCACTCACTTTCTTGTAAATACAGGCTTCTCCAAAAGTCTGTATAAAACCAAATGCTTTGATCACACTATCAAAACGTTTATTCCAACTCCGAGAGGCTTGCACCAGTCCATAAATGGATCGCTGGAGCTTGCACACTTTGTTAGCTCCCTTTGGATCGACAAAACCTTCCGGTTGCATCATATACAACTCTTCTTCCAGAAATCCATTCAGGAATGCAGTTTTGACATCCATCTGCCAAATTTCATAATCATAAAATGCGGCAATTGCTAACATGATTCGGACAGACTTAAGCATCGCTACAAGTGAGAAGGTCTCATCGTAGTCAACCCCTTGAACTTGTCGAAAACCTTTTGCGACAAGTCGAGCTTTGTAGACAGTAACATTACCATCAGCGTCAGTCTTCTTCTTGAAGATCCATTTATTCTCAATTGCTTGCCGATCATCGGGCAAGTCAACCAAAGTCCATACTTTGTTCTCATACATGGATCCCATCTCAGATTTCATGGCTTCAAGCCATTTTGCGGAATCTGGGCTCACCATCTGTTCTTCACAGTTCGTAGGTTCATCATGATCTAGTAGCATGATTTCCAGAACAGGATTACCGTACCACTCTGGCGCAGATCTTACTCTGGTTGATCTACGAGGTTCAGTAGTATCTTGATCTGAAGTTTCATGACCATCATCATTAGCTTCCTCACTTATTGGTGTAGGTATCGCAGAAACAGTTTTCTGTGATGTACTACTTTCCAATAAAGGAGCAGGTACAGTTACCTCGTCAAGTTCTACTTTCCTCCCACTCACTTCTTTTGAGAGAAACTCCTTCTCTAGAAAGGATCCATTCTTAGCAACGAATGTCTTGCCTTCGGATCTGTGATAGAAGGTGTACCCAACAGTCTCTTTTGGGTATCCTATGAAGACACATTTCTCCGATTTGGGTTCGAGCTTATCAGGTTGAAGCTTTTTCACATAAGCATCGCAGCCCCAAACTTTAAGAAACGACAACTTTGGTTTCTTGCCAAACCAAAGTTCATAAGGCGTCGTCTCAACGGATTTTGATGGTGCCCTATTTAACGTGAATGCGGCCGTCTCTAAAGCATAACCCCAAAACGATAGCGGTAAATCAGTAAGAGACATCATAGATCGCACCATATCTAGTAAAGTACGATTACGACGTTCGGACACACCATTACGCTGTGGTGTTCCGGGTGGCGTGAGTTGCGAAACTATTCCACAATTTTTCAAATGTACACCAAACTCGTAACTCAAATATTCTCCTCCACGATCAGATCGTAGAAACTTTATTTTCTTGTTACGATGATTTTCAACTTCACTCTAAAATTCTTTGAACTTTTCAAATGTTTCAGACTTATGTTCAATTAAGTAGATATACCCATATCTGCTTAAGTCATTTGTGAAGGTGAGAAAATAACGATATCCGCCACGAGCCTCAATATTCATCGGACCACATACATCGGTATGTATGATTTCCAACAAATCTGTTGCTCTCTCCATAGTACTGGAGAACGGTGTTTTAGTCATCTTGCCCATGAGGCACGGTTCGCAAGTACCAAGTGATTCATAATCAAGTGGTTCCAAAAGTCCATTAGTATGGAGTTTCTTCATGCGCTTTACACCGATATGACCTAAACGACAGTGCCACAAATAAGTTGCACTTTCATTATCAACTCTGCATCTTTTGGCTTCAACATTATGAATATGTGTATCACTACTATCGAGATTCATCAAAAATAGACCACTCTTCAAAGGTGCATGACCATAAAAGATATTACTCATATAAATAGAACAACCATTATTCTCTGATTTAAATGAATAACCGTCTCGCATTAAACAAGATCCAGATATAATGTCCATGCTCAACGCTGGCACCAAATAACAATTATTTAGGTCTAATATTAATCCCGAAGGTAGATGTAGAGGTAGCGTGCCGACCGCGATCACATCGACTTTGGAACCGTTTCCCACGCGCATCGTCACCTCGTCCTTTGCCAGTGCCCGCTTATTCCGTAGTCCCTGTTTCGAGTTGCAAATATTAGCAACAGAACCAGTATCAAATACCCAGGTGCTACTGCAAGCTCTAGTAAGGTACACATCAATAACATGTATATCACATATACCTTTGTTCACCTTGCCATCCTTCTTATCCGCCAAATACTTGGGGCAGTTCCGCTTCCAGTGACCAGTCTGCTTGCAGTAGAAGCACTCAGTTTCAGGCTTAGGTCCAGACTTGGGTTTCTTCTCCTGAGCAGCAACTTGCTTGCTGTTCTTCTTGAAGTTCCCCTTCTTCTTCCCTTTGCCCTTTTTCTTGAAACTAGTGGTCTTGTTAACCATCAACACTTGATGCTCCTTCTTGATTTCTACCTCCGCAGCTTTCAGCATTGCGAAGAGCTCGGGAATAGTCTTGTTCATCCCTTGCATATTATAGTTCATCACGAAGCTCTTGTAGCTTGGTGGCAGTGATTGGAGAATTCTGTCAATGACGCAATCATACGGAAGATTAACTCCCAATTGAATCAAGTGATTATTATACCCAGACATTTTGAGTATATGCTCACTGACAGAACTGTTCTCCTCCATCTTGCAGCTATAGAACTTATTGGAGACTTCATATCTCTCAATCCGGGCATTTGCTTGAAATATTAACTTCAACTCCTGGAACATCTCATATGCTCCATGACGTTCAAAACGTCGTTGAAGTCCCGATTCTAAGCCCTAAAGCATGGCACACTGAACTATCGAGTAGTCATCAGCTTTGCTCTGCCAGACGTTCATAACATCTGGTGTTGCTCCAGTAGCAGGCCTGGCACCCAGCGGTGCTTCCAGGACGTAATTCTTCTGAGCAGCAATGAGGATAATCCTCAAGTTACGGACCCAGTCCGTATAATTGCTACCATCATCTTTCAACTTTGCTTTCTCAAGGAACGCATTAAAATTCAACGGAACAACAGCACGAGCCATCTATCTACAATCAACATAAACAAGCAAGATACTATCAGGTACTAAGTTCATGATAAGTTTAAGTTCAATTAATCAAATTACTTAAGAACTCCCACTTAGATAGACATCCCTCTAATCTTCTAAGTGATTACGTGATCCAAATCAACTAAACCATAACCGATCATCACGTGAGATGGAGTAGTTTTCAATGGTGAACATCGTTATGTTGATCATATCTACTATATGATTCACGCTCGACCTTTCGGTCTCCGTGTTCCGAGGCCATATCTGCATATGCTAAGCTCGTCAAGTTTAACCTGAGTATTCTGCGTGTGCAAAACTAGCTTGCACCCGTTGTAGATGGACGTAGAGCTTATCACACCCGATCATCACGTGGTGTCTGGGCACGACGAACTTTGGCAACGGTGCATACTCAGGGAGAACACCTCTTGATAATTTAGTGAGAGATCATCTTATAATTCTACCGTCAATCAAAGCAAGATAAGATGCATAAAAAGGATAAACATCACATGCAATCAATATAAGTGATATGATATGGCCATCATCATCTTGTGCTTGTGATCTCCATCTCCGAAGCACCGTCGTGATCACCATCGTCACCGGCGTGACACCTTGATCTCCATCGTAGCATCGTTGTCGTCTCGCCAAGCTTATGCTTCCACGACTATCACTACCGCTTAGTAATAAAGTAAAGCATTACATCGCGATTTCATTGCATACAATAAAGCGACAACCATATGGCTCCTGCCAGTTGCCGATAACTCGGTTACAAAACATGATCATCTCATACAATAAAATTCAGCATCATGTCTTGGCCATATCACATCACAACATGCCCTGCAAAAACAAGTTAGACGTCCTCTACTTTGTTGTTGCAAGTTTTACGTGGCTGCTACGGGCTTAAGCAAGAACCAATCTCACCTACGCATCAAAACCACAACGATAGTTTGTCAAATAGACTTCGTTTTAACCTTCGCAAGGACCGGGCGTAGCCATACTCGATTCAACTAAAGTTGGAGAGACAGTCGCCCGCAAGCCACCTATGTGCAAAGCACGTCGGGGGAACCGGTCTCGCGTAAGCGTACGCGTAAGGTTGGTCCGGGTCATCTCGTCCAACAATGCCGCCGAACCAAAGTATGACATGCTGGTAGGCAGTATGACTTATATCGCCCACAACTCACTTGTGTTCTACTCGTGCATATAACATCAACATAAATAACCTAGGCTCGGATGCCACTGTTGGGTTTCGTAGTAATTTCAACAGTTTTCCTACGCACACGCAAGATCATGTGATGCATAGCAACGAGAGGGGAGAGTGTTGTCTACGTACCCACGCAGACCGACTGCGGAAGCGATGACACAACGTAGAGGAAGTAGTCGTACGTCTTCACGATCCAACCGATCAAGCACCGAAACTACGGCACCTCCGAGTTCGAGCACACGTTCAGCTCGATGAGGATCCCCGGACTCCGATCCAGCAAAGTGTCGGGGAAGAGTTCCGTCAGCACGACGGCGTGGTGACGATCTTGATGTACTACAGCAGCAGGGCTTCACCTAAACTCCGCTACAGTATTATCGAGGACTATGGTGGCAGGGGGCACCGCACACGGCTAAGGAATAGATCACGTGGATCAACTTGTGTGTTCTAGGGTGCCTCTGCCTCAGTATATAAAGGACTAGAGGGGGGAGGCTGGCCGGCCAAGGTGTGGCGCGCCAGGAGAGTCCTACTCCCTCTCGGAGTAGGATCCCCCACCCCAATCCTAGTTGGAATAGGATTCGCGGAGGGGGAAAAGAGAGAGGGGGGGCCGGCCACCTCTCCTAGTCCTAATAGGACTAGGGGAAGGAGGAGGCGCGCAGCCCATGTAGGGCTGCCTCTTCTCTTTTCCACTAAGGCCCATCATGGCCCATTTAGCTCCCGGGGGGTTCCGGTAACCTTCCCGGTACTCCGGTAAAATCCCGATTTCACCCGGAACACTTCTGATATCCAAACATAGGCTTCCAATATATCAATCTTTATGTCTCGACCATTTCGAGACTCCTCGTCATGTCCTGATCACATCCGGGACTCCGAACAACCTTCGGTACATCAAAATGCATAAACTCATAATATAACTATCATCGTAACCTTAAGCGTGCGGACCCTACGGGTTCGAGAACAATGTAGACATGACCGAGACACGTCTCCGGTCAATAACCAATAGCGGGACCTGGATGCCCATATTGGCTCCTACATATTCTACGAAGATCTTTATCGGTCAGACCGCATAACAACATACGTCGTTCCCTTTGTCATCGGTATGTTACTTGCCCGAGATTCGATCGTCGGTATTCCAATACCTAGTTCAATCTCGTTACCGGCAAGTCTCTTTACTCGTTCTGTAATGCATCATCCCGCAACTAACTCATTTAGTTGCAATGCTTGCAAGGCTTAAGTGATGTGCATTACCGAGAGGGCCCAGAGATACCTCTCCGACAATCGGAGTGACAAATCCTAATCTCGAAATATGCCAACCCAACATCTACCTTTGGAGACACCTGTAATGCTCCTTTATAATCACCCAGTAACGTTGTGACGTTTGGTAGCACCCAAAGTGTTCCTCCGGCAAACGGGAGTTGCATAATCTCATAGTCATAGGAACATGTATAAGTCATGAAGAAAGCAATAGCAACATACTAAACGATCAGGTGCTAAGCTAATGGAATGGGTCATGTCAATCAGATCATTCAACTAATGATGTGATCCCGTTAATCAAATAACAACTCCTTTGTCTATGGTTAGGAAACATAACCATCTTTGATTAACGAGCTAGTCAAGTAGAGGCATACTAGTGACACTTTGTTTGTCTATGTATTCACACATGTATTATGTTTCCGGTTAATACAATTCTAGCATGAATAATAAACATTTATCATGATTATAAGGAAATAAATAATAACTTTATTATTGCCTCTAGGGCATATTTCCTTCAATAAAATCCTTTACTAATTTATCTACTAGAGACCAGAGTAGTAAATTGACCATATTTTGGGTTAACTCGATGATACCCCACACGCAGCTTTGGAATTCAGTTGTGGTGTAATGAAAACCATTTTTTGATGTATGTGCATGTAGAGATAAAATTGAAATAATGGCTATCAACTAATACCGAGAAACTTCTTCTCATGCATATTGTGGCGAGCCTTTGATGTGTGGCATGTGTGCAACTTAAGATAGTAGAGGTGATGGGGATCAACTATTTCAATATATATGATACATGAGCATTTGACATTATCCTACTATTTTTTTAGACAAACCTACTGTTTATTGTTGACACCAGATCACTTTTTTTAGGGATGGTCAAGAAAGAGAAAACACTGAAGTTTTTTTAGATCAAGGGAAACAATGGAAGACCCTGCCCCAAACTAGCCCCAGTGAGTTTTAAAAAAAAACTAGCCCACTTGACTTTCCAGTTCTTGGGACTAAGCCGTCTTGAAAGCAAGCGCCCATTTAAGGAAAACCTCTTGGACAAACTATGTCGTGTGATTTTATTAGAAAATAAAACCGAATATATTTTATTTAGATGAACACAATATGTATCTCCTAAAAAAGTGTTCCGTGAACCCTGCCTCCACCCGACCTCTCCATCATTCATGGTTGTGATAAATTGCATTTCCAATAGTTTGTCCCAATTTTGGAGGGTTCTTGGCTCAACCTCCGTGACTTTGAAAGTTTGCCTTCAATTTTTTTCCTTTTATGTTGTTTTTGGTCCTTTCCTTTCCATTTCCTTTTTTATTTTTCTTTCATTTTTCCTTTTTATGGTTTCCCTTTTTTATGTTTGTACTAGTATTTAATAAACCTGAAATGTTAATCCCTCTGTAAAGAAATATAAGAGTGTTTAGATCACTATTTTTTTGAACATTATCCATAATTCTTTGAAAAGTTCTTACTCAAAATGCACTTCTAAACTTCATTTTTAAAAATTTTAAGAACAATTTCCAGAATGTGACGATATTCTTTATATTATAGAATCTTTATAAAAATTGAGAACATGTTTGGAAAATATTTTTAAATTCAGAAATACTTTGAAAAGGAGATTTTTATGAAATATATTGTTTTGTAATTAATTAGAGAAATAATAATATTTTTTGTGAACTTTCATTCTAAATCCTATATGTTTTTTAAAATATTTGATTTTTAAAATTTCGTGAATATTTTTTTAGAAAACCAAATGTGCGTAAAAAATCATTCGGAGCACTAATGGGCCAGCCCAGTCGTTGACTCTCTTTGGGTCAGCCTAGCATTTTGATGCAGGGAGCGTCTAAGACCCCCGCAATAAAAAATTGACCAAACGCACAAGCTCCCCTCAATGGGCCTGCTCGCTGGGAAAGACCAACAATATTACCTACTCTTTTCTTGTTTGAACATTTCCCATTTTTCAAATTATTTTTATAAAATGAGAACAATTTAGAAAATTTGAGAATATTATTTATACTATATCTTTTTAGAAGTTGACAACATATTTCGGAAATATTTCTTACATTTTTGAATCTTTTTAAAATTTAAGTTCGTTTTTGAGAATAGAACATTTTTATTGTTAAGTCTAGAAAATTATCAATTCATTTTAATATTCTTTAAAAAATGCTCGATTTTCTAAAATATTGTTAAGTTTTTAAAATTTTCCTAATTTTTTTATTTTTACGATCTTTTTTTAGATAACCTGTCAGAAAAACAGATGTACATGAAAATCAATGCGGGGTGCAAATGGGCTGACCAAGTCGTTGTTTCTCTGTGTGCGTCTGCCCGACATTTTGACGCACAAGGCGTCAAATGGAGCCTCACCTGAAAAATATTCGGGCAAGTGCACAGGCTCCCTTGAAGGTCCGCTCGCTAGCAGGGGACAACAACGAGAGCAACCAGTTAACGAGGGCTCTTTTGGGAGCTTGGCAACAATCAGTATCACTTGGCACATTCTTAGCTATTCGTCACGTGTCGCGTTCTAGGCGCCTCCTTCTGGATTTTTTTTGTTTTCGCACGCGTTTTCGGCTTTTTCTGGATTTTTTCGACGTTGTGATTTTTCACCGGTCTTCCTTAGCTTTTGGATTTTTGCGTGAAAAAAGCATTTTTTATTTTCTTTTCCTTTCGCAAGTCACAATTTTTGTTTCGCGAGAGGCACGATTCTGCTTTCGCGAGAGTCACGGCAGTGCCTCTCGGAAACGGAAAAAACACGTTTTTTTTTTCGCGAGAGTAACGGTTTTGCTTCCGCTAGAGGCACTGTTGTTCTTTAGCTAGAGTCACGACCGTGCTTCTCGGGAATGGAAAAAATGTGTTTTTTATTTTTTTTCCTTTCGCAAGAGTCACGGTTTTGCTTCTGCGAGAGGCACGGTTGTGCTTCGCGAGAGTCACAGCCGTGCCTCTTGAAAATGAAAAAACACGTTTTTATTTTTCTCGCGAGATTCACGGTTTTGCTTCCGCGAGAGGCACGGTTATACTTTCGTGAGAGTCACGGTCGTGCCTCCTTGGAAACAAAAAAACGTATTTTTTATTTTTTTCGTGAGAGTCACGCTTTTGCTTTCGCGGGAGATACGGTTGTGATTTTGTGAGAAACACGGGCGCCTCTTTTTTTTAACTTTGGTTAAAAAATGAATTTCTCGTGTCTAGCGGCACGCACGCTTAAAAGTCTTACGAATTGCTGGCGTGTAATTGCCGGTGACTGATCATCCGACAAGAAATACGGAACGAGACCACGGCCGCATGCACAAGATGACAAGAACGAGAGCGCGCGCGCGCCCGCATCGCCGTGGCCGTCCGCAACGCAGGGCGTCGCGTGCAATCAAGCAGCCTTGATTGTGCGCTTTACGGTTGCGGTAGGTGCCAATGCCATAGCCGCGCGCACTGGCTGCGACGGTGACTTGCCTTGTACTGCCTCTGACCGCCACTCTCCCAAAGCGCACACGCGCTTGCTCTTGCTTCATGCCCAAGGAGAAGAACGATCGGCCGCCCGCGCCCGGCCACACGACGGCAGAGCGGCACGACGTCGTCCTCGCGTGCGCCAGCGACCCGCCCTGCCATACCTTGCCGATGCCTGTCGCCGTCAAGCGTCTACCACGCCCAACGTCTTCCCGGCGCACGCATCAGGCCAAGTTCAGCGGAGCACGTACTCCACGTCTCCACCAGGTGGACCATCCCAAGCCACCAGCACCAGCACCACGCCACCACGCCGCGGCATAGGATTCCCTGGCGACGGCGACGCAAGCTCTGGCGGTCATCGACAACTGCTAGCACACACATGGATGGAGCGCCATCTTTTTCCAAAAGTGTCGCTACTGCCGCTAGCTGAGCAGCAGCTAGCCGGTGGCCCGGAGCGGTGGAGCCGCGCGCGCGCATGCATGCATGCATGGATGCCCTGTCCTCGACCGTCGATGCGCACAGCGAGGGGGGGAGAGGCTTTTGCGCCAAGAACAAGCCTGGAATCCTGCACCGCCAACCGGCCGGCGAACTGTTAGCAATTGATTAACCACTGACTGCCTGCCTGGCTTCCTGACGGATCTGGGTGGAAGTTAAAGGCCTGTCAGGCATTGTGCATTGTAGTGCATGTGGGCGGTTGCCGTCGCTGACAGGCCTTGACTCTTGACCGCCGACATTTGCATCGCGGGTGTCGAGATGCCCCGAGCTGTACACGCGGCCCTGGCAAGGCGGCCGTGCGCGCGTGCGTGCGTACTCCTGCCATCGGAATCAAATTATTGCGGTGATATCTTGCTGGTAATGATAACATGCTCAGTTGCTCACTGACCGGCCGGTGGATTCTCTCGTGCTTGCTACAGCGCTGGTCATTGCTCGTCTCTGCTCTCATGGACGGTGGCTCAATCACATGAACTTGAGCTGCCACTGCTAGCTGGTGGCCGGAGAAAGTGGGGGTTCCTTTGCTGCACCCGTCGTCGTGCGCCGTTGTGTACGCTGGCTGGCCGGTGCCTTTTGATCGATGGGTGCAGTGGTCGTGGGTAGCTTTGCCCCAGTCCGGAGACAAGCACATACCACATATCCATCCAAGCAAAGCTTGACAAGAACACTTCCTCATGTCTGCTAATGTCGAGCCATGCAATACCCTCCCCCACCTGCATCTAACATTCAGGCTGTTGATACTGTCGAGTATCATGATTATTTAAAAAGTACTCTCTCTGTTTCCGAAATATAAGAACGTTTTTGATACTATCATAGTGTTAAAAACGTTTTTATATTTTGGGACGGTGGGAGTATATAATAAACTAGAATTTGTTCTAACTTGTCTAATATTTCAACATGATTATGTATTTTTATATATATGCCCACGAGGCTCAAACAATAAATAATCAATTTCAACAATTTCTCTCTATTCCTTCTACATGGTATTAACATAACCCTGATCCACAACCCTAGCCGCCGCTTCCACACCATGCCACCCTAGGGCAGTTGATCTCCGTGAACGCCACCGGGGGCCGCGTTGCCCGCATCTAGGGTTCGTCCGCCGGTCCTGTTAATCAGCTGCCCTAAAGTGTCTTTTTCCTGATCCTTAGATCGAGGTTTTTTCTCGCGCGCTGGTCATCTTAAACGGTGTTTTTTTAGTTTCCCGATCTAAGATTGGTTTGCGCCGTCGCACACGGCCGCCCGACGTGAGCACGCATCTCTACTCCGACACCAGCATGACTACCTGGCCACTTCATCGACTAGGCGGCCTCACGTGACGCGGCTGCCCGACGGCCGTTGTGCGTGCATCTGTCCGCCCATCATCACCTTCATCCTATCATGATCCTGCACTAACCACACATCCACCCGGCTCAGCTGCATCACTCCTGCGGCCCTTGGCACCGTCACCCATGTGATGCGTTGACCGGCTTGCGCCCCGCTCGGGCGTGTGCCGCGTGCACGTGCCAACTATTCGTGCGTAGCCTCGGTGACTCGGCCACTTCATCACCCAACGGCGTCCCCGACATCGCGAGCGACCGGATTGATCACCCGCCTGCTCGTGCTTCGTCCCATCCACGCCGAGCGACCGACCTGGCCAGTCACTTGCGCGCACATCCGCGGGTCCCGTGAAGATCGTCCCTGAGTGCAGTGCGCTCTCCACCGATCGAGCAACGGGGCACCACTGTGTTGCCCCATCGCGCCATAGCGCCACCATCCGGTGGTTCTCCCCGCTGCTGCACCGACCTACACACTGTCGTTGAATCGCCTTTTCGGGTCGTAGCGCCGCAACGCGTGGTCCGCGCCGCTGCCCCGAGGTCATCCCTGAGGTTGCACCGACCCGCACTTTGCCGATGCGTCGCCCCTTCGGGTTGTAGCACTGCTGCGCGCTATCCACGCTGCCGCCCCAAGGCCGCCTTTGCGGTTGCACCGATCCACGTGCTGCCAGTATGTCACCCCTTCGGGTCGTAGTGCCGCACCACGCGGTCCATTTCACTATCCCCACGCGTTGACTAATATGTGGTATGCGCCGCACTACCTCCCTTGATATGGGAACGCCACCGTCCAACGAACGTCACTGTATACTCCAAGATGATGACATACCCCATATATATGCCCACAAAGCTCAAACAATAAACAATCAATTTTACCGATCCCTCTTAGTCCTTAATCAATTCCACCGATCCCCTCCCTATTCGTTCTACAGGTATACTTGTGTTTTATTTTTCCGACAAAACCCAAGCACATCATGCGTGATGTGTCCAACTCCCCATCTCTCTTTTGTTTAAGTTATATCACGTTGCTTGGGCCCACCTATGACGACACTGGATTAGGGAGCTGGAAGAATGTGGTTTGTGCTGTCACTAAGGGCTGATTCGTGGTTTGTGCTGTCACTAATGACTGATTTGTGATGCCAACTGTCCTACTGGCTTGAACTTTTGGTGCATGTGGCTAGCTACCTAGCTAGCTAGGGAGTGGGTAGTCCCATCACCTACGGGACCACGCAATCTAAGAGCAAGCAATCTAATCAAGAGGAAAAGTTGTTTACCAAACAACTAATTTCATCATCATTCCATTAGGGCATGTACAATGGTGGCATATGGATACATATGCTCCATGATAAAAAATAATTTAAGGCATTTACATTAATTTTTTCTCTCCAATGCAAGCTATCACCTGTGGGTCTTATTAAGAAATAGAAAATAAAGACTCTAGTACACATGCATCTCTACTTTTCACTCCAACCTTTTCAGTTTTTGTCACCTGACCACACTTTTTCTCTTTAAGCACCCGCCTCCTGGAGAGGATCCCGCTTCCCTATCCGAACCTACTTTACGTCATATCCGATCCTACATGGCATGTGAGGCATCACCCTGAGGTCATGCATTGGCCATGCCCTTATGTACTCCCTCCATTCCACAATGTAGTGCTTTCTCTATCCATGTGTTTCGACTTTGACCGTAAATTTAACTACCAAGACCGATTGTGGCGGGAACAAAAATTATATCAGTGAATTCGTATTTGAAATAAGTTTTAATTATATTATTTTTTCTTCCGCCGTAGTTGGTCTCGTTAGTTAAATTTATGGTTAAAGTTAAATCTCGAAAAGCGCGGGCGCACTATATTACGCAATCTAAGAGCAAGAGAAATTCAAATATATATGCGGTACACTGTTGTTTGTAGACAAGGAGCCCAACGACTTGCTCATTCTCGGCAACGCTGACCGCAACTTTTGGGAGTAGAAAATGACAAGTTGAGAAATTGGTGGCGAGTGGTATCGATCACCAGGCAGGGCGTGCACTGTGCAGCCAAACACGGGCCAACAACGGTAACGTGCACCTGAAAGATTGAGAGCAGCGACCACGCTAGTTACACATGGCGCGTACGTCGATTTCACAGGAAGCTTAGATAGGAACATCTACAGCCGAGCGTTTTAAACCCGTTTTATACGCTCGGACGGGTCATTCGATCACTATCCGGTTATGATTTTTTGATTTAAATGAATCCCTCAAACGGCCCTCAAACATCCGGGCTGGTCGGCACCCTCCATATCCAGCTCAAATATGAGGCGGATATGGAGGCGCCTCACTCCATCACGTCAGACCCGGCCCATCCTGACCCATCCAACCCCACATAAAATCCTTCCCATTCGCTTGCCAGACCAAACCCTAACCACTGCACTCCCCTCCCCTCCACTTCTCTCTACCACCCAACCTTGTCTCCGACTCCTTCCGATCGTCTCCAACATGGAGGCTAGTAGATCTGTCTCCTTCACCTTCAGATTTGTCGATCCTGAACTCATCTCACGCGGTTCCAAAGAGGAGATGGCCGTCTGGCTTGCGCTCCGCCGCGCCTGGAAGGAGGCCCGTGCACGGCTGCCTTGGACTCCATCCGTCGTAAATCCATTGCGTCAGCCCAAATGGCGCATGGATCCGACGGTAGGCTGGTCGTAGCTGCCTCACCGGAGGCCATGCGGCCCGTCTGGAGTCCGAACACGCTGGTGGACGCGCAACCCCTCGGGTGGCGCGCTGATATTCGGGACGCACCATTGTCTCATGAGGCCATGGCACGACATGCCCGTTGTGCAAGGCACCGGGCACGGAAGGCGGCGGCAGCCCTCGCAGCGGCGGACGTCGGCGAGGCGGAGTCCTATTCTCCGGTGCCCCGTATGGCGCAGCAGTTCGAGCGCCGCAACCGCATCGTGGTGGATGTTGTCGGCTCGTCCCTGGACGGATCCGTCATCTATCTGACGTCCACCACACCTTTTGGGTTCCAGGCTCCGATGAGGAAGAGTAGGGAATGAGAGACAGCGACACCTCGAGTCCCGTGAGCCGGCTCGTGTCCATGCCCTACTCTATCTTACCGGCGACCGGACCAACACTCTGAGGAGTACAGACGGCCGCTGGACATGGCCAGGGCGGAACCGGGCGAGCGGGGAGCGCAACCAGACGAGCCCCGCTTAAATTAAGTTTTACGTTGCATGTAATAATATGGAGTTTATGTTTCTAATTTGAGATATCCGAATATGGAATGCATTTTTTGAGGCATGTCCCGTCACTGTCTGTGGACACATCCGAAACGCGTCTATGACCGTTTGAAAGATTGAATTTGACAAGTGACTCTAGATGCTCTAACGCCTCACTTTAATCAGGACCTGGCTATGTCTATAGGAGGGATGATTTGGTGGTACTCTTCTGCTGATGATGTGACTCGATCCTGCTTTAGGCGTCCACGCCTCGGATGCTCTCCTTCTCTGAGCTGCGCAGCTCTGCAGATCGATCGTCGTTGTTGCACGGGTCCACACGGGATGGCTGGCCGGGTGGGCACTTGCATTCTGCTTTGGGGGAGCTTCAGTTGTTGTAGTAACTTGAAGCAACAGACAGGATTTTATTCTGTTGCTGTCAGTAAATTCGTAACGCTCTACTCCCTCCGCCTTAAAATAAGTGACTTAATTTTATACTAACTTTACTATAAAGTTAGTACAAATTTGAGTCACTTATTTTGAGATAGAGAAAGTACAAATTTACATGCCTTTGCTTCCCTTTGCCAAGCATCATGCACCTGGAAAATTCGAAGCGTCTGTCGATTTTTAGCTTGACCTGAGCGCGGGGAGGCCGTGGACTCTCTACGGTGACATAAGTTGTGCATGAGTGGGAGCCGGCAACGCCACAACGAGTTCGAGGTTTGACTGCTCATGTTGGGATGTGGGGTCGTCCCCCACGCTGTAGATGGGGGAGGAGGTTAGAGGGATGGATGGGTGCGGTGGCAACATGACGATGGATGGCGGTTCAGGGTGTGCGGGGCGGCGAGGCAAGCGTGATAACGCGGCTGGCCACGGGATGCCGGCGATTAGGCCAGCGTCCATTGATGGCCTAAGGGGGAAGAAGAAGAACAATGCGCGGGCAATTGGTGGCCGTTGGATGAAGATATAGCGCTTCAAAAAAATCAAACACTTAAATCCATCTCCTTTAAAATGTTACTTCCTCCGTAAAGAAATAGCGATCTAAACATTCTTATATTTCTTTAGAGAGATAGTACCAGACACTCCCGCAAAAAAAAAGATAGTACCAGACATGCAAAACATGTACCGGATCATTAAAAAACGGCCCTTTATGCAAGAAGGTAAAAGAAACAACTAAGAGCAACTTTAATGGAGCGATCCATTTCGTCTGCGGTCATTCGTTTAGATCGGCGTGGATAAAAAGGTCTGCCCAACGCACCAACCTAAACGGACGCGCATCCGCTTTCGTCCGCCTGCCGACCCATTTTCGGCCCATTTCTTAGCCAGTTTTGCGTTGGCGCGGACACAAGACAGACGCGCACGCTCGTCCTCTTTCCTCACCGGACCCGTTGGTCGGTGGCACATTGTATTGGCCTCTCCACATCAAACAGCACATCCTCGCCCGCCTGCTTCGTCGCCGACGCCACCGGCCATTTTTTCCGATAAAAAGATAGTTTTAGTGTAGACAGATAAAAGAAAAGATCAACTACTCGTCGCTTTCCGACTCCGACTCGGTAATGTCCTCCTCCGACGTCTGAATGTAGGCGTCAGCATACTGCTCGTCTTCGAGATCCTACGTCCGCTAGCTCGACACGTGAGGAAAATTCATATCCCGACGAGGCCTCAGAAGGCGCCACGCCGCCGCGTCGTGGGGCCGCCTCCTCTGCGGTGTCGAAGGTGTCGAGGATGAGGCGTTTCTAAAGAAACCAGATCTCAGAAGAGAAGGCGCCGGAGCGGCGCTCGCGGACTCCGCGAAAATCCGAAGCGCCTAAGCGGCGCATCGACATGGTGGCGCAGAGGCGGCGAGGCTAGTGACAGAATGAGGCGCCGGCCGCGGCGCGCGCGCGAACCTTTCTCACGTACTGGAGCGCCAAAACCAGCGCGCGTTAGGCCGCTTTTCCCCGCGCTGGAGCGCCAAAACCAGGGCGACGGCATGGCCGCTAGCATGATCTAAAGCACGCACGGTCAAAAAATGGGTCGGCCCGTTGGTCACACTGCCAACCCAAAACTAAAAAAAAACGGACGGCGGGCAGGTTATCGATCCAAATGAAAAAAAGCAAATAAAAACGCCGTTCGTTTGGATCAGCCCCGTTGAAGCTGCTCTAAGCAGAGCACACGGACAGGTGCTTTTCTCGAGTTTGTACTACAAAGCCGGGTCCTGTTGATGAAGCGTGTGTGCGATCGATCGATCGGTCGGTGCCAGACGTCACGTGTTTGCCGGCGACGCCGTCCGAACCGTGACCTTTGTGGTGGTCGTGGTCTGGTCCGGACGCAGCTTCAGTGACGTTGTGAAGCGAAGTCACGCAGCGCCTTAGCCCACTATATCAGCCACTCATTGTACATCTGATGGACAGGATTCACTCAAGGCAAAAAAGGCCCAGCTTCAGCAGTTTCAGCGGAAAAGACGAGGCGGGGCGAGGTGTTTTGGCGGGGCGTCATCCAGTTCTCCCGCGCGGCGGCGAGGGTTTGGCGGGAGCGCCACCTTCGAGAGCCTGAGAGAGACAGAGGCGAGAGGCGCCGCTGTGGAGGAGAGGTTGAGATTTGTTCCGTCCAGAGCAGAGGAGTTCGTCACGCCGCATTCATTGGAGAGAAAGTAGGGCGGCCTCGCGCCGCCGCGGAGGCGACGGGGAGGAGGGCCTCGCCGCACCGGAGCTTCTGAGAAGATACAGCGCGGCCGCAGATTTTCGTTCACCTGATCTGCCCCTGGATTCCACCGAGAAGATATAATCGTCGTTCGCCTGAGGTAATTCTGATTTTAGTTGAATTTTACTGCAGCCAAGCTCAGACCGTGAGCACCTAATTATTCAGAAGTTGAGATGATGCTTTCACTAGTAGTAATGCTTTGGATTTTTTTACGGGATTACATGGTTATGCAAGTTGTAGTAATTCTTTTGACCAGTCCGGATCACACACACCAGATATAAATACATGGTTGTGCAATTTCAGATCACTCACCACACACGCAACACCCCAGATATTCAGAAGTAGAATAATCTGAATTTTTGTTAGTATGTGAGTTTCAAATTGTAGTAATCTGGTGAAAGAACACTAACTAACACTACAAATTGTTTAGGGAGTTTCAAGTTCTGATTTGGTGAAAGAACACTAACTAATATTCAGATATACTAGTAGTGCAATATTAGTATTAGTAATTGTTTCAGATTTGCATCTAGACTATTAGTTGGTGTTGTGCAATTTAGTCGGCTGATTATATGTGTTGGCAATGGCAGATTAATAAGGTGGTGTGCAATGGCGCAATCTGATAAGGGGATGCCTCAAATTGGCATGATATTCAAAAGTCAAGTGGAGTCTTGGTTGTTTTGGGTAGCATATGGTGGTCGTGTAGGCTTTGATGTGAGGAAAAGGTACACCAATGTGAGCAAATTTGATGGTAAGGTAACTTCCTGTAGACATGTTTGTGCCAATGAAGGTCATCGGAAAAAAACGCAAAGAGAATCCATTCGGAAGTGCTTTAGAGCTGAGACAAGAACTGATTGTAAAGCTCGAACGACTCTTACATTGGATCGAGAGTCTGGAAATTTGGAAGTCACGGATGTAGTTATTGAACATAATCACTTGCTTCACTTGCCACAAACCCGCCACCTCATGGTGTCCCAAAGGAAAATTTCAGAATTTCAAGCATATGAAATTGAAGCCGCAGATGATTCTGGAATTAGGCCTAAAGCTGCATATGAGCTTGCTACTCGTCAGGTTGGCGGACCACTTAATCTCAGCTACACTTGTCGAGACCACAGAAATCTTTTGCAAAGCAAGAGGCAAAGAGAGCTTGCTTTTGGTCAGTCAGGCAGCATGTTAAAGTACTTTCGTGGAAAAGTTGCTGAAAATCCATCATTTCAATATACTTTGCAACTAGATTGCGAGGAGAATATATCAAACATTTTCTGGGCTGATGCTAAAATGATGTTAGACTATGCACACTTTGGCGATGTTGTCACATTTGACACTACTTTTGGTACAAACAAGGAATATAGGCCATTTGGTCTTTTTCTTGGGCTCAATCAGTTTAGGGAGACTACAGTTTTTGGTGCTGCACTAATGTTTGACGAAACATTTGCCTCATTCAAATGGCTCTTTGAAACCTTCCTAGGTGCGCATAATGGAAGGCAACCTAGAACTATTTATACCGATCAAGATTATGCAATGGGTAGAGCTGTAGAGGATGTGTTCACAGAAGCATATCATGGACTGTGTACATTTCACATAATGCAAAATGCTGTGAAACATCTATCTCCAATTAAGGGTGAAGATGAAGACGAGGGTGAAGAGAAAGAGGAGGGTGAAGGCAAAGATGAAGATGAAGAATCACATATTCTCACTGATTTTAGTGCTTGTATGTATGGCTATGAGGACAAGGTTGAGTTTGAAGAAGCATTTGCCAACATGAGGTTAAAGATGCATAAGCAAACTTGGTTCGATAGTATCTACAAGGTAAAAGAAAAGTGGGCTGAATGTTTTATGAGAGATGTCTTCAGTTTGGGAGTGAGAAGTACACAATTAAGTGAGAGCTTCAACAATTCATTGAAGAACCATTTGAAATCTGATTTTCATATTGTTAGATTTTTAAAGCATTTTGAAAGGATAGTGGAACAAAAAAGAAACAAAGAGCATTTTAAAGCATTTTCATATTGTTCTAATATGTAGAAGTTGGTTAGATGAAACTTTGGGGGTTAACTATAGTTATCCGATGGTATTTTGGTGGCTAACTATAGTCTTTTGTGGCCTAAGTGTACAAGTGAAATGGCCTATTATGTAACATACTTGGATGGTTATTCATCAATAGTACTTGTTGCTACAGAATTTGAATGGTATGGTTCAGACTATCAATCTCAAGTGCTTGAATATTTGTGCTACAGAGTTGTACGAATGCTAAGTGCTTGCAAATTTCAAGGTTGTGATACAGTGTTTCTTTCTCTGTTTGCTTCAGACTTCTGATATGTAGTGCTTGCAGTTTTCAATGTTGTATAGATTATACACTGAAGTTAATTGCTTGCAATTTTCAATGTTATACTGTAATACTTTCCCTTGTATAATGGGATTACTGTTCATTTCATATTATGCTCAACATCAGATATTTTCTGTGTGAAAATATTAAGTCTGGAGAGTGTCCAGTGCCTCACTGTTTTACTCACATCACTGTAAATGAAAACTACCAAGACTGGGCCTTTTTGCCTTGAGTGAATCCTGTCCATCAGATGTACAATGAGTGGCTGATATAGTGGGCTAAGGCGCTGCGTGACTTGGCTTCACAAAGTCACTGAAGCTGCGTCCGTCTGGTCCTGCTGCGCGGACAACAACCAACGGACGGACGGACGGATGTCCTCCACTGGTCACGGCCCGAGCCTCGCTCGCTCGCATGGCGCGCGAGGCATGATGCATGCTGCGTGCATCTGGCCGCGGCTCTAGACAGCGGCACCGGGGACGGCGAGGTGCAGCGGCCGCCGCAGGCCAAGACGCCAAGCATGTGTTCTCGGAACAGGGTACGTACTCCATGCATGGAGCTGTCACCGTCATACATTCAGTCAGACGCACAGCTCCATGCATGATGCGCAGGCAACACCAGCGGCGGCGACGGCGACCCCCGTGTAAATGCGGCGGAGGCATCGCCGGCGCGCTTGGACCATGCATGCTGGACGATGCGGCTATATTACGTGCAACGTACTACTTAGTACGTACGTATGGGGAACGGATCGGAAGGTCCCGCGCGCACGTACTACGTGGTTTACGGCGTCTGGACGTTAGGGCATCTCCACCCGTCTCCCAGAAGGCCCCCAAAAGCACTTTTCCAGCGCCGGTGGTTAAAAAAGTTTGCACTCGCGTCCCCAGGAGCACAAATATCGCCGGATTTGGTCAAAACTACGGTCGGCGCTCTCATCCCATTCCCAGGATCCCGAGGGGCAGCTGGGGGAGGAGAGAGACTACTTTAGTTGCTTTGGGCCCATTGTCAGCCTCCCACTCCCTCTCTCTCCTTGCTTTTCCTTCGGGCCCACCCACGTGATCTCTTTTCTCTTTCTCCCCCCCACCAACTCCCGCCTGCACAGAACGCCTCGCCGACGACGTCCAGCTGCGCCGGACCCGCCGAGCTTGCCGCCCCGCATCCTCCTCGCGCTTGGCCCTCGCTGCCGCCGTCGCTGTCCCCGCGCGGGCGCGGGGGGCCGCCGCCGCCGTGGAAAAAATTCCATTCCTTCGTGGTGTCCCAGCACCTAGAGGCTCACGCGCGCGCCATCCAGGCACCGGAGCCCCCGCGCCCGCCGCGCGCCGATCCCGAAGTGCTCCGCCAGGGCCGCCGCCACCGCCTCCTCGTCCTCCTCCTGGCCGTCGTCCCCGGGGGCGGCCGGCCCGAAGCACCCCTGCTCGCCCTGCGCGAGGAGCACGTCGAGCGAGTCGACGACGCCCACGGGCTCCGGCGCGCCCAGGCCGAAGGCGGCGAAGGCCTCGCGCATGCGCGGGCAGCCGGCGCGCCGGATGACGTGGCCCGCCCACACGCGGCCTTCCAGCAGCTCGAAGATGTCCGGGAAGACATCCTCGAACGAGGGTGCGCCGGAGGAGGCGGAGAGGACGCCACCGTCGGCGCCGGCGTCGTCCGGGCGGATGAGGGTGGAGTAGCTGGAGACCTCGACGAGGCGGCGCGGGCAGACGAGGATGGCGGCGAACTCCAGCAGGCTGCACTAGCCAGGCAGCGACAGGGACTGCGCAGCCTCCACGTCGAAGAACACCATCTCCCTCTTCTTGGTGGTCGCCATTGGTTCCGGCAAGCAACTCGGTGGTGGTTTCTTGGCGATGGAGCTTTGTTTGTTTGTTTCTTGCTTGAAGGAATGGAGGAGAGGAGGGATGGGAGAATGGATGATCCCTGTCTTGTCAGAGGAGCCTGTCGATGGAGCTCTGGGGGCGCAACGAGTGGAAAAAATTCCACCCCCAGGCCGAAGTTTTCGCCGGCAGCCCCCCAGGAGGCGAAAAAAACGCCTCCTGGGGAGGCCAACGGCTGGAGATGCTCTTAGAGCATCTCCAACGGCCGTCTCAAAAGGCGCACGCGCGTGGTAAATCGAATTTTTAGTGCGCGCGGGACATTTTGGCGCGCTTCAGCGGTGGAGGTAAACTCGCGCGCGGGGGAATCGTTTGGGCGCGCGCGGGAAAAGGCGTCAGCTCGTGCGCTATTTTTGGCGCACCGCTTCCGGTGTGCCTTTAAATTGCGGCGCTCGCCACGCACCTATTCCACACACTTCCTCTTCCACTGTCACGCGCGCCTCCATCGCTTCCTCGTTGCCGCCGCTGCCACGCGCGCCTCCACCGCTCCAGCGCCCCGCCACCGACGCGCCACCATGCCGTCGCGCCACCGAGGAGCGTCGGGCTACCGCGGCGTCCGCCAGCGCCCCAACGACGGGTACTACTCCGAGATACGGTCCGGCAAACTCCAGCTCGGCCTCGGCACCTTCGAGACGGCGCACGAGGCAGCCCACGCGTACGACGCGGCGGCGTGGCGCCTAGGCAGGCCGAGCCCGCAGATGAACTTCCAGGACGTGGACACGCTCCAGCAGGCACTGGACGTCGCCCCGCCGCCTCATCTTAACACGGCACAAGACCATGCAGAGCACGTTCAGCGGCAGCGCCGCCTCCTCGTCGCCCAGGAGGACGAGCGTGTCATGGCGGAGTGGCGCCGGCGCCATCCGAAGGACGTCACCTACGAGCAAACCTACTGGGCAAGGCGCCGCGAGCAGGAGACGCAAAGGCGCATGTTACGGCATATCTCTCTCAAGGTAGTTTTGGTGATTGATGACAACATGTTTGCAGACTAATCATGTGCTTTGAATAGTTCACAGATTCACCCCTGGCACGAGACGTTTTCTTCCCTTCGGAGTGTCTTTCAAGACGGTGTAGCTTTTTGGTTTCTTTCTCGGTGGACTAGTTGCGTAGAGGGCACCGTACTATCAAGAGGGGGTCCGCTGGGGTATTGCATGGGTGGAATCAACACGTACACATCATCTTCTCACCCTCCGAGCTTTTCCATTCCATTGTAGAGATCTCTCCACTTCTCTTTGTCCTTGTCTGGGTCCCAGCGGTAGTACCGCGCAACCCAGCCGTAGTACCGCTGAGGAGCCACAAGCGGCAGTACCGCTCCACAACGGTAGTACCGCCCGTGACTCCACAACAGTAGTACCGCTGGGGTGCCTGGCACCACCGCCTCGTCCTCAGCCTCTTTGGAGAGATTCTCTCTCTCTCTCTCTCTCTCTCTTCTGTGTCCCAGCGGTGGTACCGCACTACCAGTGGTAGTACGGCCGAAGGGTCACAAGCGGCAGTTCCGCTCCACAGCGGTAGTACCACCCGTGACCCCGCTGCCGTAGTACCGCTGGGCTGTCTGGCTCCTACCGCCTCGACTCGAGGGGTCTTTTTCTCGTGTCGGGTTTTGCGGCACTAGTTGCGGTTGTAGAGGCGGTAGTACCGTTCAGGAGCGGTAGTACCGCCCCTACCACCGTGGTAGTACCACGTTGGGTCCTATTCCCTACTAGTCTCCTCTGCGCGGCAGTGCCGCTGGCTGGTGCGGCAGTACCGCTGACCTAGCGGTAGTACCGCCCTATGCGGGGCTGGTTGGTGAGGGGCAACGGTTGGATTGTTGCCCCCACTATAAAAGAGGGTCCTCTTCTTTCCTTTGACCTACCTCTTCCTCCTCAAGCTCCATTTATTGCTCAAGCTCCATTAAATGCTCCAAGCTCCATTTTTTCCCGATCTATCTCTCTAACCAATCAAACTTGTTGATTTGCTCGGGAGTGGTTGAGAAGGCCCCGATCTACACTTCCACCAAGGGATTTTCAATTCCCCCACTCATCCCTAGCGGATCTTGTTACTCTTGGGTGTTTGAGCACCCTAGACGGTTGAGGTCACCACGGAGCCATAGTCCATTTGTGGCGAAGCTTCGTGGTTTTGTTGGGAGCCTCCGATTAAGTTGTGGAGATTGCCCCAACCTTGTTTGTAAAGGTTCGTTCGCCGCCTTCAAGGGCACCAATAGTGGAATCACGGCATCTCGCATTGTGTGAGGGCGTGAGGAGAATATGGTGGCCCAAGTGGCTTCTTGGGGAGCATTGTGCCTTCACACCGCTCTAACGGAGACGTACTTCCCCTCAAAAGGAAGGAACTTCGGTAACACATCCTCGTCTTCACCGGATCCACTCTTGGTTATCTCTTACCTTTACTTGTGCAAACTCTTTAGTGTTACTTCTCTTGCTTGCTTGTATGCTTGTTGTTATTGCATCATATAGGTTGCTCACCTAGTTGCACATCTAGACAACCTACTTTGATGCAAAGTTTAATTTGTTAAAGAAAAATAAAAAATTGGTAGTTGCCTATTCACCCCCCTCTAGTCAACCATATCGATCCTTTCAATTGGTATCAGAGCCTCGTCTCTTTATTAAGGACTTCACCGTCCAAAGAGTATGGTTGATACCATAGACGGTGTGGAGGAACACTCCGGTGTGAATCCGATCTCGTATATGGGCGATGGGGGAACCTCGGTCTCTCGTGAGGAGTTCAATGTGGCCTTGGAGACATTAAAAACCTCCATGACGCGAAGTTGAAAGCATGTTTACTAAATTTCTTGAGGGGTTTAAACTATCCACCGCACCGTTGAAAGTGGGTGACCCCGCCAACAAGGTGACGGATGCTATCCCCGACAAGGGGAATCTAGTAGTGAAAAGGCTCCTTCTTCTAGTGGTAAGAATGGCACCGGCATCTTTGCCCATGTGGAACCACCACTTGTTTATGGTGGACCGGTTCCTTCCACTCATTTGAATCATGCCGGTCCTCCCCCTAAGATTGTGAAAAATGAGGACTTTGATTCTTGGGTTTACCGCTTTAAACGTCATTTAAATCATGTGAACACTAACCTTTGGAGAATCATTGAAGAAGGTTTCTATCCACATGATCTGTCGGGTGGTAGGTGCGACATATGCCAACGGGTGGCTTATCATTGTGGGAGCCAGTAAGACGTCGCCGGTGCCTGGAAACGGGATGAGGCGAAGACATGCACGCCGGCGAATCTTACCCAGCTTCGGGGCTCTCCGTGGAGATAACACCCCTACTGCTGCTCTGCGGGGTCTCCGCATGATCACTAGATGGACAAGTAGCTACACAGTGCTCCTTGAGCTGTTCGGTGGGAGGAGGAAGAAGGGCACGGCTAGCTTGCTTCTTCTCCTTGTGTGGTGTCTAAAACTAGCTGGGGGTCCAACCCTTTGCATGGGCGCCCCGGGGGGTTTATATAGGCCTACCCCCCGGGGGTACAATGGTAATCCGACTGGGCGCGGGGCCTAGCCGTCTGTGACTGCGCTCGCCGGCTTCTGCGCCGACTGCTGGGGCCCGCCGGCTGGTGGGTCCCGCCGGCTGCCAACTCCTTGGCAACAGGCAGGCCCCACTGCCAAGGGTCTTGTCGGTGGCTGGTTACTGTTGCCTCAACCTGATGACGAGGGCTTCGTCGAGGTAAGCGTGGCTACAGTGCCGCCGTCCGGCGGGCGATCGCTGTAGCCTTACGGCGTCTTGTCTCCTTAATGGGGCGTCTCCCGTGAGGGGGGAAGCGAGCCGGCTGCGGGGAGCCGGCCCCGTCTCGGGCCAACTGGGGGAGGCCTGGCCGCCTTCGGGCGTCTCTTTGCTTGAAGGGGCCCACCGCCCGTGGGCCGCACTGGCGGCTCGTCGTGGGTGACATCAGGGTCAACATGGCAACAGTGCCGCGCCGGACGGGTCATGCCCACTCCGTACGGTGCACTGTGCCAGGCGTGCTCCGGGATTCGGGGGTGGCAGGCTTCACTGTAGCCACGCCCCGTCACATCGCCGCTAGGTGGATGCAAACTTTGAGGGTACGGTCTCGACCGCTTTATGGGAGCCGGCTTCTTGGAGTCGGCCTTCTCGCGGCCGGCTTCTCGAAGTCGGCCCTCCCATGGCTTTCTTCATGAGGGCTAAAGTCGGGCCGCCTTCCGAAAGCCGGCCTGGGTGACAACCAGCAAGGGAAAGGCGGCACCATGTCTTGGATTCTTGAGAGCCGGACGGGCTCGTAATTTTTTCAGAAGGGCCAGGGGAAGCCGGCTAGGCTACCCATGGCTATTTACTCCGACAGTAGTCCCCGAAGCTGATCGAGCTTCGAGGCGGACAAAGGGACGAGAAGCTTGGTCAGCTTCCTACCCTGAAGAGCCGGCTTTGCTGGTGTATGCCGATTTCGGGGAGCCCTGCGTCTTGCAGGCGGGAAAGTGGTCGACCCGCGTGCTGACCGCGGGCTCTCCCGCGGGCCACGTGGCAGCGAGACCCTGCCAGCGCACGCGCGCGACGGGACGCCGCCGCAGGCCCGGGCCCGCCACTCCTAGGCCTCGGCCCGAACGCTGATCTTCTGCGGCCCAGCTGGACCGCTCGCCTTCCCGTGGCGATTTTATTTCGCCGTTAGGGCGCAGTAAACGCGGGACGTGGGGGAGTGGGCACGATCGATCCCCACGTTTCCCCACGCCGCACCTCCTCGGCTCCGCCACGCGAGCCTATAAGTAGGGGGAGGAGGGGGAGAGACAGAGGTTCGCACGCTCTCTCTCGCTCCGCCCCTTCTCGTCCTCCTTTCTTCCTCTCGTTGTCGCCGCAGCCTCCCATCTCAGCGCCGCCGCGCCGCCACATTGTCTTGCTCCCATGGCGCTGTTGAGCTCGTGGGATGGCTCCAACGTCCATGAGGACCATGTTGAGTTCCTCTGCCGGACTCGGCGCCTGCCCGACGCCAACCTCATGCGGGTCCGCCTGGCCCCAGAGATGGAGATCTCGCCGGCACCGGAGGAGGGCGAGCGGGTTGTCTTCCGCTCGCACTTCCTGCGCGGCTTCGGCCTTCCGGCGAGCGGATTCCTGCGCTCCTTCCTCGAGTTCTACAATCTTCAGCCGCATCACCTCACGCCCAACGCGGTGATGCTGCTGTCGGCCTTCGTCTCTCTCTGCGAAGGTTTCTTGGGGCTGCTCCCCACGCTGGAGCTCTGGGGGGAATTCTTCCAGAGCAAACTCGGCACCGTCGTCGCAGGCGTGCCCGCCCCCTGCGGGGCCTTCATCGCCATGAGGAGGTCGGGCAAGAACAACCCGTTCCCGTCCATCCCCCTGATCCAGTCGGTGAAGATCTGGCAGAAGTCGTACTTCTACGTGAAGAACGTCGCCCAACAAGGAGACCACGTCAACCTGCCGGCTTACGTAGCCGGCCCGCCGGCTGGGAGGCAGCCCTCATGGAGTTTCCGGTCCAGGTCACTGTCTCAGGACGGGAACGCTGCCGTCTCCCGGCTTCGGGTGATGATCCAGTCGGAAGGCCTGTGCGGGGCCGACTTGGTGGCCGCCTTCGCGGAGCGCCGGATAGTTCCTCTCCAAAGCCGGCCCCACATGATGTGTCAGATGAGCGGCCGCTTCGACCCAAGCCGGCTGAGCACCAGGGAGATGCCTCATGCGGAGGTGTCATACATGGTAAATTATATCTCCAATTGCAAGCTCGCCGAGGACTGGCGATACGGCAAGGTGCCATATTCTCGCGCCAACCCTCCGCCCGTGGTAAGCTTTCCTCTCTTTCTTCTTTTTGTTGGTAGCCGGCTTTATGATGGCCGGCTTCTGATCGGTCGGTTCTTCTTAGCAGAACCCCCTTCTTCCGCCGACGACCGGGGCAGCAGGGATAGAACGCCAGTACGTCCCCGACCGCACGGTGGACGACGTCGGTGACCCAGATTTGGGGGCGGCCGCCATGGAAGACGCCGTCGTGGGGGACGACGCCGAGCCCGGAGGCACAGGGCTTACCGCCAGCTTCGAGGACTGGCCGGATGATGCCGAAGCCGAAGTCGCCCCACGTCGCCAGCCGGCGGCCGACCATCAGGGCGCGGGCTTGTCCATCGCGCCGGCTGCCAGCGGCGGCACACAGAAGCGCCGGGCCCCGTCAATCCTCTTCGGTAGTCGGCCGAAGAAGTCCAAAGCTTCCACCGCGTCGACCAGACGAGATGAGGCGGCCGCGAAAGCGGCCCGCTTCCGCAAGGCGGTGAAGCAGCCTCAGGCGGTCTCAGCGTAAGTCGTCGATTGCCTGGTCGCATGCTTTTCATCGTTCTCTCTTGTTCGAACATTCTTCCTAACCTTTCCCCGCTCGCTGGACAGGGCGCCGCTTTCCCTTGAGCGGGGTCCGGGCGGCTCCGTAGTTGGGCCGACCGGAGGGTCTTCGGGCTCCCGCCGCGTGGACCCCCGCGCCGACCTCAGGGAGGCCACGGAGCGGAACGCCCGTGAGGCGCGGGAGGAGCGTGAGGCGGCGGAAAGAGCGGCCGCCCGGGCGGCGAGGGAGCAGGCCGACGCGGCAGCCAAGGCCCAGGTGGAGGCGGCGACCGCGGAAACGGAGGCGGAGGGTTCGCGTGACCAGCCTCCGCTGCTCGCCATTCCCCTCCGAGCCGTGGCCCCTGACACCCCATTGCACCTGGCAGAGGAAATCGTCCAAGACCCGCCGCTGATGGAGAGGAGGGAGGACCTCGCGGTCTTTGCGGGGAGAGCGCCGCCGGCAGCGCCAACCGGAGCGGGCCAAGGCGGCCAATCGTCAGCGGCACCAGAGGAGCCGGCCGGGGGTGAGCCGGAGGACGGAGCCGGCTTCGAGGTGCAGCCGGTGACGCGTCGGCGCGCAGGGGGAGGCGCCGCTCCGCCGGAGTCGCGCCGAGTTGCGGGCGCCGGCCAGTCAGCGGAGGCTCTGGAGGCGGCCAGCACCGCCTCGTCCGAGTGGACTCCCAGCGGGGGGACTGGCGAGCTGAATGCGGCGGCTAAAGAGGTTCGGAGCCGGCTTCAAGATCAGGCCGCCCTGCTGCAGCAGTACACCCAGGAGTTCCTGTTGACGCGGGCTGCCATCCGGGTGAGTCTTCCATTCTTGGCCGCTTTGGTCTCTTGATTTCTTCCGTGGGGGCGCGTCAGCGCACCCACTTGGTGTAGTCCCCGAGATTCGGGCCGACTGCTGAGCAGTCGGGTCAGATCTTTCTTGACGACTACCTTATTTTTTGCTTCCTGTCTGAACTTCCAGGAATATCATAACTCCCGTGCTGCCGCCTTCAACTCCCAGGCTCAGGAGTTGGGTCGGAAGACCGACGACCTGGTCAACAGCCGAAGTAAGTGCTTGATCTTGTCTGTCTCCTGTGGGGGCGCGTCAGCGCACCCACTGGGTGTAGTCCCCGAGATTCGGGCCGACTGCTGAGCAGTCGGGTCGGATCTTCCTTGACGACTTTTTCCTTCGTGCTTTCAGGGGCCAACGCCGACTTGAGGAGGGAGCTCAGCGAAGCGCAGGCCGCCCTTCATACCAAGGATGCTGAGTACGCTGCCTTGGTCCAGGAGCGTGACCGCCTGGCCAAGAAGCTGGCTGACCAGGAGGAGAGCCACAAGGCGGCCCTGCAGAAAGCGCAGGATAGCGAGGCCGCCCTGAAGGCAGAGTTTGAGACCGAGGCGGCGAGCTGGGCTGAGACCCGACGAGTGCTGGATGAAGGCTTCGGCCGCATCGAGGACTTGATCGACAGTAAGCCGCCTTCCTCGCTCCTTTCCTGCCCCTTGCCGCCTGGTTTTTGGCCTGACTTGTGCTGCTGCCTATTTTCTTGTGCAGACTACTTTCCTGGCTACTCCGCCTTTGCCGCCCAAACCATCGAGGCCCATCGCGAGGCGCGCCATCAGGCGGGGGTCAACATCGCGCCGGACGCGAATCAGACGCTTGAGGAGCAACTCTTGGCTATCCAAGCGCGGCTGCAGCCGGCTCACCGGATGCTTCGCCGGCTCCAACATGCCGGGGCGCAGGTGTTGGCCGCCCTCTGGCCCGGCGAGACGATCCCCCGCACCCCAAGCCGGACTGCCGACTGGCTGGAGGTCGCAGTCGGTCGCTTTGAAGCTTGGAAGGCGTCGGCGGCCCGTCTTGGAGCCGGGCGGGCGTTGGAGTTCGTTCGAGCTTGGTACCCAGGGCTGAACCTGGACCAGCTGCGGACTTGGCGGCTGGAGGCCGACGCGGAGCTGGAGGAGGTGCGGCCGGCTATCGCCCAACGTGCTTCGACGATCGCTGAGTGCACCGACATCAGCGTTTTTGCACCTGAAATCAATGATGACGGCGTTGCCCAGCCGGAGGAGTGGTTCGGGCTGAACCCGGCGGTGGGCGAGGACTCGGCAGAGGAGATCGCCTCCAGCGACGAGGGCGAGGATGACGAAGAAGAGGACGGCGAAGACGTCGAGCCGGCTAGTGGAACAACCGGCCGGCCTCAGGCTGACCGTGCCTCCAGCAACGAGGCGGGTGGAAGCGCACCCTCTGCGGGAGGCGGTGATCAAGCCGAGGTTTGCCAGCCGGCCACTCCTTCAACCGGCACAACCGTCTCCGCCGACCAGCCCGGCTCGTCGGTCGCTCCGCGAGCTTGACCTGCCGTCCTTATTTTTCCTGCTTGTTGCCTTTTGAACAATCTTTATTAAGCTTTCGCAGTTCCCCCCACTGGGGGTGTATCCAAACTATGTTGAATGCTGGCCTCTTGGAGGTCTTTTATGTAAATATTATTATGTGCATGTTTGGTTTCCATTCGCGTATGCTTTTTATCCTTAGGCTTTTTCCTTTGCCGCCTTCCCTCTTTGGGGAGGCAAGTACTTGAGCTTTCTTGGATTGAAGTGAAGTGAATGGAAACCGGCTGGCCGGCTACTCTGGTAGTCGGTCGGTGGTAGGCGGCAAACCGGCTTTCGTTATATTAGTCCGTTGGTCCCTGGCCATTTTTCATGTGGGCATCCTTTCCTGCTTTTGGCTCTTGCCAGCCGGACAGCCGGTTCTTTGAACTGCGACTTTGGCAAGAGCTAAGCCTGGGTGTCGGCACACTACTTGTCTGACCGCGGGTAGGACTTCTAATATAACTCTAGTCGGCCAGTCCCCGGGCCGACTAGTCGAACCCGGTGCCGGACGGAACAAGTAAATGAAATGACAAGGTCATAAGCATGATACTTTTCATTCATAGATAAAAGATGGCAGTCCCCGAGCCCTCCTCGGGGGGCCTATTGTCTCGTATTTAGTACAAAAGTTAGCGTGATACATACTGCATTTCAACTGTAAAATCTTCGAAGGAGGTTGGCGTTCCATGGTCGTTCCGACTCCTTGCCGGAGTCGTCTCTCTTTCGTGCCTTCGGCTTCTGCGCATCGATTAGGTAGTAGGAGTCGTTGCCTAAAGCTCTACTGATGACGAAGGGGCCCTCCCAAGGGGCCGAGAGCTTGTGCTGGCCGGCTGTTCGCTGGATCAGCCGGAGCACAAGATCGCCCTCTTGGAAAGATCTTGGCCTGACCTTCCGACTGTGGTAGCGGCGCAAACCCTGCTGGTAGATGGCAGACCGGCTGAGGGCTAACAGCCGGCCTTCTTCCAGCAGGTCGACGCCGTCTTCTCGTGCTTCCTTGGCCTCCGCCTCCGTGTACATGGTTACCCGGGGCGAGTCGAACTAGATGTTGGTTGGGATGATCGCCTCGGCACCGTACACGAGGAAGAAAGGAGTGAAGCCGGTTGACTTGTTTGGGGTAGTGCGCAGACTCCAGAGGATAGCCGGCAGCTCATCGAGCCAACAGCCGGCTGAACGCTCCAGTGGTACGACCAGTCTGGGCTTGATGCCGGAGAGGATGAGGCCGTTGGCTCGCTCGACCTGGCTGTTTGACTGCGGGTGGGCGACGGACGCTAAGTCCAGCCGGATACCTTGGGCTGCGCAGAAACGTGCCAAGGCTCCTTTGGCAAAATTCGTGCCATTGTCGGTGATGATGCTGTGTGGCACGCCGTACCGAGTTGTTATGTCTGCGATGAATGTTACAGCAGTCGGCCCATTCAGCTTCTTGATCGGCTTTGCCTCAATCCACCTGGTGAATTTGTCCACGGCGACGAGCAAATGCGTCATGCCGCCGCGCGCCGTCTTGAATGGGCCCACCATGTCCAGTCCCCAAACGGCGAAGGGCCAGGTGAGGGGAATGGTCTTGAGTGCCGAAGCCGGCATGTGTTGCTTGGAGCTGAAGAGTTGGCACCCTTTGCAATATTTAACTAATTCTTTGGCGTCATCCAAAGCAGTCGGCCAGAAGAAACCATGGCGGAAAGCTTTGGCGACGAGTGATCTTGAAGCCGCATGGTGGCCGCATTCTCCTTGGTGAATGTCTCTGAGGATTGCAATGCCCTTCTCTTGCTCGACGCACCGTTGGAGGACTCCAGTGACACTGCGCTTGATGAGTTCTCTGTTGACGATTGTGTATGCTCCGGCTCGACGTTGGACTTGTCTTGCCTCTGTTTCGTCAGCCGGCAGATCTTGGTTTACTAGGAAGTTGAGGATGGACTGAGCCCAAGACGGAGCCGCGACTTCTCCTACTGCCAATGTGGCTACTGCCACCAGGGTGGGCGGGCTGGGTGGTGAAATGCTGGAGTCGGCCGCCGGCTGTTGTGTTGGTGCAGTCCCCGGGCCGGCTACTGCAGTCCCCGAGCCGGGTGTGGCAGTCCCCGAGCCGGTTGCCGAAGTCCCCGGGCCGACTACTGAAGTCCCGAGGTCGCCTGCTTGGTTCTTCGAGTCGGACCCGGCCGCGTCGGGGTCAGGCGGTACGAAGATGGAATCAGACTCTGGAGACGGCTTGATGGACGGCTTGAGGAGGCGTTGTAGAGCGACGCCGGTTGGTATTGCTTGCCGAGTTGAGCCTATTCGAGCCAGGGCATCGGCTGGCTCGTTGTCGGCTCGCGGTACATGGAGGAACTCGCATCCTTTAAAGTATCCGCTGAGTTGTTGAACCAGGAAGCGGTAGCTTGCCATATTTGCGTCCTTGGCGTCCCAGTCGCCGGATGATTGCTGAACCACCAAGTCTGAGTCGCCATAACATAGGATCCGGCGGATGCCGAGTTCCTTGGCAAGCCGGAGCCCGTGTATGAGTGCCTCGTACTCGGCTACATTGTTGGAGGCGGCAAAGTGAATTTGCAGCGTGTATCTGAGCTTGTCGCCTTTGGGAGAGGTAAGGACAACGCCAGCTCCCAAGCCGGTGCGCATCTTGGACCCGTCAAAGTGCATGCGCCAATGGGTGGAGTCGGGAGCCGGCGGCAGGTACTGGGTCTCGGCCCAGTCGACGAGGAAGTCGGCCAGTGCTTGGGACTTGATGGCGGTGCGGGGCTGGTAGAAGATTGTGTAAGGGGCCAGCTCGATGGCCCATTTCGCCACCAGGCTGGATGCGTCCCGGCTGCCTATGATCTCGGCCAGCGGGGCGGTGCATACAACCGTGATGGGATACTCTTGAAAGTAGGGCTTCAGCTTCTTGGCGGTGAAGTACACGCCGTAACACATCTTCTGGTAGTGCGGGTAGTTCTGCTTTGAAGCGGACAACACCTCGCTCAAATAATACACCGGCCTCTGGACCGGCTGGGCTCGGCCTTCTTCTAGGCATTGGACTACGATGACGGTGCTGACCACCCGGCTGGTTGCGGCAATGTAAAGGAGCATGGGCTCTTTCTCAGTCGGCGCCGCTAGGACGGGCGGCGTGGCCAGCATCTTCTTCAGCTCGTGAAAAGCTTGGTCGGCCTGGTCATTCCACTCGAAGTGAGTGCTCTTCTTCATGAGGCGGTAGAGGGGGAGAGCTTTCTCTCCGAGCCGGTTGATGAAGCGGTTCAAGGAGGCCAAGCATCCGGTGAACTTTTGGATGTCTCGAAGCTTGGTGGGGATCGCCATTCTCTCGATGGCCTTGATCTTCACCGGGTTGCATTCGATGCCGCGTTCGGAGACCAGGAAGCCTAGGAGCTGGCCGGCTGGCACTCCGAACATGCATTTCTCGGGGTTGAGCTTGATTTGGAACCGGCGTAGGTTCTCAAACGTTTCTTTGAGGTCTTCCAGCAAGGTGCCGCGCTTCTCTGTCTTCACCACAATGTCGTCCACGTAGACATGAGCGTTTCTGCCGAGTTGCTTGAGGAGGCACTTCTGCATGCAACGCTGAAAAGTGGCACCGGCATTTCTTAAGCCGAATGTCATAGTCAGGTAGCAGAAGGCTCCAAATGTCGTGATGAAGGCGGTCGTCCGGCTCTAGCTTTATCTGGTGATATCCTGAGTAAGCATCCAAGAAACTCAACAGATCGCATCCGGCCATGGAGTCTATCACTTGGTCAATCCTCGGCAGGGCAAAGGGATCTTTAGGGCAGGCCTTGTTGAGGCTTGTGTAGTCTATACACATGCGCCACTTGTTGTTCTTCTTTAACATGAGGACCGGGTTGGCAAGCCACTCTGGAAAGAAGACTTCCATAATGAAGCCGGCTGCCAGAAGCCGGGCTATCTCCTCCCCTACAATCCTTCTCTTTTCCTCTGATAGTCGGCGGAGGGGCTGCTTGACTGGTTTCGCGTCTTTTCGGACGTGTAGTTTGTGCTCGGCGAATTCCTTCGGAACACCCGACATGTCCTTGGGGGACCATGCAAAGATGTCCCGATTCTCATGGAGGAAATCGGCAAGCTCGCCTTCCTATTTGCCGTTCAGGCTTGCCCCGATGACGGCGAACCTCTCGGGGTGCTCGGGGTCAAGGGGTATCTTCTTGGTTTCTTTGGCCGGCTGGAAAGATCCTTGGGCATCATACTCCTTGGGGTCGGGGGACTGGTTCGGCTGCTTGCTGGCCATGGCCACGACCCGGTCCAACATCTTCTTCTCTTCGGCAATCACAAGGGACTCGGCCAGCCGGCTGCTGGCGGCGGCGCACTCGGAAGACTTCTTGTAATCGCCGGCTACGGTGATGACGCCCTTGGAACTTGGTATCTTCATCTTGAGGTATGCATAGTGGGGAACTGCCATGTAACGCCCGGATAATTAAGCTACAGTAACCTCTGCTAATGATGCCTCGTCACCACTCTTACTGTGGTAAACTCTCGATAGTTCAGAACCGAAACAAGTTCAAAATTTAAATAAAAGAAAACAATAAAAGTTTTCAAAAATTAAAACAAAAATGTTCGGTGGTTGCCAAATATTACCAAGATAATTATGGTGTAAGGTTCACAATTTTATAAAATGCCTAAATAATTTAAAATGATTTAAAACAGAAGAGGAAATAAAGAAAAGGAAACTACAAAAACAGAAGACAAAACAAAAAAAACAAAAGGGGGGAGAAGCCCCCCCCCTCGCTGGGCCTCGGCCCAGATGGCCTCGGGGCCAATCAGGCCGGCCCAGCCGGCCCCTCCTCTCTCTCCTTATCCCTCCCACCGTGACCTAACCCATCCCACGATCCCCACTTCCTCTCCCCACGTCTCCCTCATCCTCCCACTCCGCCGCCACACACGCACGCACGCACACTCGGTGGTGCGGGCACCCGAGCCGCCGCACCCCTGAGGCCGCCGCCCGCCGGCGCCGGGAACCGCCACCCACTCGCGCCCCCCCTCGCTCTTCCCCCTCCTCCCCGATCCAGATCGGATCGGGGGAACGGACCCTGCGGCGACGACTGCGCCGCCCCCACGCCGCCTGGACCGCGCCGGCACGCTCCCCCGCCGGACTGCCTCCCGCTCCGCCGCTCGTCCCCGTCGCCCCCCCTCGACCACCGCTGCCCCGTGCCCTACGCTCCCTCGGTGAGGACCCCGGTCCTCCTTCTCCCCGTCCCCTCTCGCCGGCGCTCGCCTCGCCCGTGCTGCGTTCGGCCGGCGTGCCCCGCGTCGACCAAGCCCTGCTTTGCCCTTCACCGCACGCGTTGGCTGCGTCCCGCGCGACGCGCGCGCTCGCGTTGGCCGCTCCCCTGCTCCCCGCGTCACGAGCTCCCGCCCCTGCCCTTGCTGTCCGCCACCGCCGACGCTGGCCCCCCTGACCTCGCCTCCGGTCGCCCCCGCGCTCTCCTGGCCTCGCCCGTGCCTCGCCGCGCGAGCACGCGCTTGGCCGCCCGCGACCCCCCCTGGTGCTGCGTCCCCGCCCGGTGCCGCGCCGGATCTGGCCGCCCCTGGGTGTGCGCCCGTTCGGGCTGGGCGCCAGCGCCCGCACGCCCGCGCGCCCGTTATGCCCCTGGGTCACTGACCGGGTGGCCCCACGGCCCAGAACGTTTTATAAAAAAAGGGAATTAAAATTAATAATAATAAAATTAATTAATTAATTAATTAATTAAGGAATTAATTAAGTTAATTAATCATAATTAGATTAATCAAATTAACTAATTAGTCTAATTAAACTGTGATTAGTTTAGCTAAAACCTAATTAGCCTAAACAGGGTATGACAGGTGGGCCCCGCTGGACCCACACGTCAGGTTGACCAAGTCAACCCTGTTGACTGCTGACGTCAGCATGACATCATGCTGACGTCATAAATTCATTTTTCGAATTAAATAATTAATTAATTGAATCCCAGAAATTAATAAAATCTTTAGAAAATCATATCTTTTAATCCGTAACTCGGATTAAAATATTTTCAACATGAAAGTTGCTCAGAACGACGAGACGAATCCGGATACGCAGTCCGTTCGTCCGCCACACACCCCTAACCTATCGAACCCGCAACTTTCCCCCTCCGGCTCCTCTGCCCGAAATCACGAAACACCGGGAATACTTTCCCGGATGTTTTCCCCCTTCACCGGTATCACCTCATACCGCGATAGGGCACCCCTAGCACCGCTACTTGTCATGTCATGCATCACTATGCATATGCTTGCATTATATTTATTGTTTCTTCCCCCTCTTCTCTCGCTAGACACCGAGACTGACGCCGCTGCTACCCCGTACGACTACGGTGTTGACGACCCCTCTCTCTTGCCAGAGCAACCAGGCAAGCCCCCCCTTTGATCACCAGATATCGCCTACTCTTCTCTATACTGCTTGCATTAGCGTAGTGTAGCATGTTACTGCTTACAGTTAATCCTATACTGCTGCATAGCCTGTCCTTGCTACTACTGTTGTTACCTTTACCTGCTATCCTACTGCTTAGTATAGGATGCTAGTGTTCCATCAGTGGCCCTACATCCTTGTCCGTCTGCCATGCTATACTATCGGGCCGTGATCACTCGGGAGTTGATCACGGGTATATACTATATACTTTATACATGATACATGTGGTGACTAAAGACGGGTCGGCTTGAGGAGCACCCGCGAGTGGATCTTTGAGGCGGAGCGACAGGGCAGGTTCCGACCACCTAGGAGAGAGGTGGGCCTGGCCCTGGTCGACGTTCGCGAATACTTAACACGCTTAACGAGATCTGGATATTTAATCCGAGTCTGGCCATTTGGTCTATACGCACTAACCATCTACGCGGGAGTAGTTATGGGTATCCCGGCGTCGTGGTATCAGCCGAAGCCTTCGTGACGTCAGCGACTGAGTGGCGCGCGCCGGATTGGAACGTAAGCCTGCTCTTGTATTAAGGGGGCTAGTTCTGCTTCCGGCCGCGTACGCAACGTGCAGGTGTGCTAAGGGCGATGGGCCCAGACCCCTGTGCGCTTAGGTTTAGACCGGCGTGCTGACCTCTCTGTTGTGCCTAGGTGGGGCTGCGACGTGTTGATCTTTCGAGGCCGGGCATGACCCAGGAAAGTGTGTCCGGCCAAATGGGATCGAGTGTGTTGGGGTATGTGGTGCACCCCTGCAGGGAAGTTAATCTATTCGAATAGCCGTGATCTTCGGTAACAGGACGACTTGGAGTTGTACCTTGACCTTATGACAACTAGAACCGGATACTTAATAAAACACACCCTTCCAAGTGCCAGATACAACCGGTGGTCGCTCTCTCTCAGGGTTACGAGGAGGGGATCGCCGGGTAGGACTATTGTTATGCGATGATACTTGGAGGACTTCAGTCTACTCCCTTCTACATGCTGCAAGACGGAGGCTGCCAGAAGCGTAGTCTTCGACAGGATTAGTTACCCCCCCTTATTCCGGTTTCTGCAGTTCAGTCCACATATGAAACCCTTATTCCATTTGATACCAATGCATACATATGTAGTATAGTTCCTTGCTTGCGAGTACTTTGGATGAGTACTCACGGTTGCTTTCTCCCTCTTTTCCCCCTATCCCTTCTACCTGGTTGTCGCAACCAGATGTTGGAGCCCAGGAGCCAGAAGCCACCTTCAACGACGACTCCTACTACACCGGAGGTGCCTACTACTACGTGATGCCCGCTGACGACGACCAGGAGTAGTTAGGAGGATCCCAGGCAGGAGGCCTGCGCCTCTTTCGATCTGTATCCCAGTTTGTGCTAGCCTTCTTAAGGCAAATTTGTTTAACTTATGTCTGTACTCAGATATTGTTGCTTCCGCTGACTCGTCTATGATCGAGCTCTTGTATTCGAGCCTTCGAGGCCCCTGGCTTGTAATATGATGCTTGTATGACTTATTTTATTTGTAGAGTTGTGTTGTGATATCTTCCCGTGAGTCCCTGATCTTGATCGTACACGTTTGTGTGTATGATTAGTGTACGATTGAATCGGGGGCGTCACAAGTTGGTATCAGAGCCGACTGCCTGAAGGAACCCCCCTTCCACACTCCTTGGCCGAAGTCGAGTCTAGACATTACAAAACCCTTTTACTAACATGACGTTGTGCCTTACGGGCCCACGTCGCCATCTGGGTGGTATTTGGATCTTTTACTCCTCGATCCTTACTCTGGGACTCTGAACCCTCTTTTACTCGGGTTAAACGATTTTACTAACTCTAACACTAGGTTCCCGTGACCACGCTCACCCCAAAGTTGGATAAGCCCTAGTTATTCTTTAGAGTAGTACTTGAACATTATCCACATTGTCATTTGACTCCTGTGAAAACATCTTTGTTTTCAGATGGAACCCACGGGGCAGGTCGTGCGCCACACGACGGCCATTGGTGCCTCAGGATCACCTGCTGTGTTGGTTGAGATGATGACCTATCTGGGTTATCGCTGGCACCCTGAGTACACCGTCTATGAGGAGTATCAGGACTTCAACCAGGAGCAGTACCGTGCCATCGTCCACCTCTACTCTCGGGAGTATGACTCCACTACCGTGCTGCACACTGCTCATGGTGTTGGAGTGACTATCGATATGGCGGTCCACGATGCTGCTTATGCTGCTCTGACACGTCTCCGTGGAGAGTATCAGGAGTTGGATACCTCCCCCTTCAGGCACATTGCTATCGCATCCGATGTTGGTGCGGAGGGATACTACACTGCTGCCTACTCCACTGTCACCCGAGAGCCCTTCTACCATCAGAACCTGGTTCTGCATGCTGATGGGCTGGATCGAGCTAACCGAGCTCTTCGCCACGAGTTGTACACCACTCGTCAGCACCTCTACCGTGCTCTGACGATGTTGCACCCCTTCGTCGGATCTGGGGAGCTGTCGCGTTCTGCGATCTACCCTGCCCGGACCGTGATGCCCCAGGGCGTCGGCTGGCCAGATGTGGGAGGCTACTCTCCTGCATTGGGTCCTCTCCTGCCACCTGCGCATCGGGTTCCGCACCAGAGTATCCGTGGGCCCCAGGCTACTCGCGTGGAGGTCTTCCCTTCGCGTCACTACCAGCTGTCGGGCTACACCTACCTCCGCAGTACCGCATGGGACTGACGTAGACTTGCTTGTTAGTGTTAGCTGCATTCGCCGCGAGCCTGTGTGCCGCCTATGATGTCTTAGTCTATGTACCAGACTCTGTGTAACGAACTCCATGCATGATCTCTTTTGTAAGATATGCCGACTACTATGTAGTATCTATCGTGCTGCTTTCGTTGTGCATGTTTCATCATGAATGATTCTCGTCTTTGCACATTTCTCAATACTGAACTACCCCTGTTATATATTAGCAGGATGGTTAGACCAGGTGGTCGTGGTCGTGGTCGTGGTGGCAACGCCCCACCACCACCTGAGTACATGGCTGGGATGATGCAACAGTTTGAGCTGAATCGTCAGTTCATGGAGAATATTATGGCTCAGTTTCCTCGCCCCAATATGAACCAGCAGCCAGCCCCAGTAACTCTGCAGGATTTCATGCGCCTGAACCCAACGGTGTACCGCAGCTCAACTCAGCCTCTGGATGCTGATGACTGGCTCCGAGACATCACCTATGAGATGGAGTCTGCTGATGTAGCCCCTGCCAGCTATGTCACCTTTGCTTCCTTCTTCCTGAAGGGACCCGCAGCTCAATGGTGGGATAGCCACAGGCGTACTCTGCCAGCTGGAACAATCATCACCTGGCCAGACTTCCAAGCTGCCTTCCGTGCTCGCTTCATTCCTCAGGGAGTTATGGACCGGAAGAAGCGTGAGTTCCGCAACCTCACCCAAGGCAATAAAACTATGGAAGCTTACCAGCGGGAGTTTCTTGACTTGTCCCGCTATGCTGAAGAAGACATCGCAACTGATGCACGCAGACAGGAGAAGTTCCGTGATGGCCTTCAAGCTGACATCAAGCTCGCACTTCTAGTGCACGACTTTGCTGATTTCGCCACTCTGGTGAACAAAGCCATCAACGTCGAAACTGGTCTGCAGGAATACCAGAGCTCTCACAAGCGCAGCCGTGACACGGGCTCATCTTCGGGCCCGTCCTCGCAGAAGCGCAAGATATGGATCCCCAACAGCATGTACCAGCCGGATGCACCTGCCCCAAGGCAGTCCTATGCTGCACCTCGTCTGCCTGCTCCTCCAACTAGGCAGACAAGACTTCCAGCTCCACCACCACAAGCTCCTGTTCCCACTCCCAATAATGGCCTCTGCTACAAGTGTGGTCAGCCAGGTCACCGTGCTAGGGATTGCAATCAAAACCAGAATCAACTGGCCCTCCCAGCAACTGGCCGTGGAAGCAACCAGCCTCGCAACAACAGTGCCAAGTCTTATGGTCGTGTTCATGCCAACCATGTTGATCTCAATGAAGTTCTAGACCAGCCTGCTACCGTGATGGGTACACTCCTCGTAAACTCAGTACCTGCATCTGTTTTATTTGATTCAGGGGCATCGCATTCATTCATGTCAGAAGATTTTGCATACAAGCACGACGTTAAATGTGAGGAGATGAACGCTTCGGTATTGGTAAAAACCCCCGTGGGACAATGTCAAACCTCACTGGTTGGCATCGATGTCCCCGTGGAAATCGAAGGGCTGGAATTCTATGCCTCTCCCATTATCCTGAAGTCGTCTAACATCGACCTCATTCTGGGAATGGATTGGTTGAAAGCGCATACTGCTTCTATAGTTTGCGCCACTAAGGTCGTCCATCTGCTACACCCTTCTGACGAAATAATAGCTTACCAAGCTCATCTAGTTCAGAACGCCGAGGCACGTCTTTATGCCTTGAATGCGTTGAACGCTGCACCACTCGAGGGCATTGAAAACATTCCCGTCGTTCGTGAATTCCAAGATGTCTTCCCAGAAGAACTTCCAGGGATTCCCCCTGCTAGAGCTGTCGAATTCATCATCGACTTGAAACCCGGCACCACCCCTATAGCCAAACGACCCTATAAGATGCCGCCGCATGAACTCATTGAACTTAAGGAGGAAATCGACAAATCTCTTGTCAAAGGTTTCATTCGTCCTAGTTGCTCTCCTTGGGGAGCACCTTCTCTTTTTGTTAGGAAGAAGGATGGGACAAACCGATTGGTCCAAGACTACCGTCCTATAAACCAAGCTACCATTCAGAATAAATACCCTCTTCCTCGGATCAATGATCTTTATGATCAACTGGCTGGTTCATCAGTGTTCTCGAAACTCGACTTGAGGTTGGGTTACCACCAGATCCGTGTTCGTGAAGAGGACATCCCAAAAACTGCCTTCGTGACTCGGTATGGATCATACGAGTACACCGTCATGTCATTCGGTTTAACGAATGCTCCAGCCACCTTCTCTCGTCTGATGAATTATATATTCATGGATTACCTCGACAAGTTCGTCGTGGTTTATCTGGACGATATCCTTGTATTTTCCAAGAACAAGGAAGAACATGCTGGACATCTGCGTCTTGTGCTAGAGAAGCTTCGAGAACATCAACTGTATGCTAAGTATTCCAAGTGTGAATTCTGGCTCCCCGAAGTAACCTATCTTGGGCATGTCATCTCCAAGGATGGTATTGCCGTCAACCCTGAACGAGTTCAAGCTATTCTCGATTGGACTCCTCCGAAGAACGTCAAGCAAGTCCGAAGTTTCCTCGGTCTCGCCAGCTACTGCCGTCGATTCGTCGAGAACTTCTCCAAGATTGCCAGGCCCCTGACTAATCTGTTGCATAAGGGTGTCAAGTTTGACTGGACAGACAAGTGTCAGGAAAGTTTCCAGGCGCTCAAAGACAAGTTGACTTCTGCCCCTGTGCTTGCACCACCTGATACTAAGAAGGACTTCGTCATTTACTGCGACGCTTCCCGCCAAGGATTAGGCTGTGTCCTAATGCAGGAGCGCAGAGTGATTGCTTATGCCTCTCGTCAACTGCGCCCTCACGAAGAAAACTACCCGGTTCATGACCTCGAGCTTGCTGCTGTCATTCATGCACTGAAGCAGTGGCGACATTACCTTCTCGGTAATCGTTGCGAGATCTTCACCGACCATCAAAGTCTGAAGTATCTGTTTACTCAGCCAGACCTGAACCTCCGTCAGCAAAGATGGATGGAGACTGTTGCAGACTTTGACGTGGATATATCATATACCCCCGGCAAGGCTAATGTAATGGCTGATGCCCTGAGCCGCAAGTCTTACTGCAACCACCTCCAGGTCCACAAAGTTCAGCCCTCGCTTACCGAAGAATTTAGAAGGCTGAACCTCCATATTGTTCCCCCGGGATCACTCGCTCCCCCTCCCGAAGGTTTTCCCAAATGGAACCTCCATGTTGTTTCCAAGGGTTCTCTCAATACCCTGGTTGCGAAACCAGATCTTGTGGACACCATCAAATGGATACAGAAATGTGACGATGAAGTCCTCAAGATTAAGCGCGACCTCAAAAGAGGAAAGCCCTCATTCTTCACGATCGCCGACGATGGCGCCTTGTATTTCAAAGGCCGCCTAGTGGTACCATGTTCGAAGAAAAACCTGGATAAGACTAAAAGGGTTATGCAAGAAGCCCATGATACGCCTCTGTCCATCCATCCTGGTAGTACAAAGATGTACCAGGATATTCGTCAAAGATTCTGGTGGTCTAATATGAAGCAGGACATTGCTCGTTATGTTGCTGAGTGTGACGTTTGTCGCCGAATCAAAGCAGAGCATCAAAGGCCTGCTGGAACTCTGCAACCTATCTCTATTCCTGAATGGAAATGGGACCATGTTGAAATGGACTTCGTCACTGGATTTCCCAAATCGCAGAAAGGTAATGATGCTATTCTTGTCGTCATTGACCGGCTTTCCAAAGTTGCCCATTTCCTGGCGGTCAAAGAGACAATCACTGCTAGTCAGCTTGCTACTCTCTACATGGCTAGAATTGTTTCACTTCACGGTATCCCACTGGTTATCAATTCAGACCGTGGCAGCTTATTCACTTCAAGGTTTTGGGCGAGTTTCCAAGAAGCTATGGGGACTCATCTGTCGTTCAGTACTGCGTTCCATCCTCAGTCGCAAGGACAGGTTGAACGTGTCAACCAAGTTCTCGAAGACATGCTTCGAGCTTGTGTAATCTCATTCGGCAAGAAATGGGAGGAATCTCTTCCATATGCCGAGTTCTCTTATAATAATAGCTATCAAGCTAGTCTAAAGATGTCCCCCTTCGAAGTGCTATATGGACGAAAGTGTCGAACCCCTCTGAACTGGTCAGAAACTGGGGAACGTCCACTCTTTGGTCCGGATATTATACAACAGGCCGAAGAACAAGTTCGCATTATTCGCGAGAATCTCAAGACTGCTCAGTCACGTCAGAAAAGTCAGTATGACCGTCATCACCAAGACATGGTCTATCAACCTGGCGAAAAGGCTTATCTTCGAGTTACACCAATGAAGGGTGCTCACCGCTTCGGGATCAAGGGAAAGCTAGCTCCCCGCTATATTGGTCCTTTCACTATTCTCGAAAGGTGTGGTAAAGTGGCATATCAACTGGAGCTTCCGCCGAACCTTTCTCAGGTTCACGATCTGTTCCATGTGTCACAACTCCGACGCTGCTTCAAGGACCCAATTCGAGCAGTGGATCATGAAGTTCTTGAATTGCAACAGGACCTCTCCTATAAAGAGCATCCGGTCCGCATTCTCGACCAAGCTGAATGCCGCACACGTCAGAAGGCGATCAAATTCCTCAAAGTCCAGTGGTCGAATCACTCTGAAGACGAAGCCACTTGGGAACGCGAGGATCGCCTGCGTGATGAATACCCCGCGTTGTTTCCTTCTACCTCCTAAATCTCGGGACGAGATTTCTTGTAGTGGAGGAGTTTTGTAACGCCCGGATAATTAAGCTACAGTAACCTCTGCTAATGATGCCTCGTCACCACTCTTACTGTGGTAAACTCTCGATAGTTCAGAACCGAAACAAGTTCAAAATTTAAATAAAAGAAAACAATAAAAGTTTTCAAAAATTAAAACAAAAATGTTCGGTGGTTGCCAAATATTACCAAGATAATTATGGTGTAAGGTTCACAATTTTATAAAATGCCTAAATAATTTAAAATGATTTAAAACAGAAGAGGAAATAAAGAAAAGGAAACTACAAAAACAGAAGACAAAACAAAAAAAACAAAAGGGGGGAGAAGCCCCCCCCCCTCGCTGGGCCTCGGCCCAGATGGCCTCGGGGCCAATCAGGCCGGCCCAGCCGGCCCCTCCTCTCTCTCCTTATCCCTCCCACCGTGACCTAACCCATCCCACGATCCCCACTTCCTCTCCCCACGTCTCCCTCATCCTCCCACTCCGCCGCCACACACGCACGCACGCACACTCGGTGGTGCGGGCACCCGAGCCGCCGCACCCCTGAGGCCGCCGCCCGCCGGCGCCGGGAACCGCCACCCACTCGCGCCCCCCCTCGCTCTTCCCCCTCCTCCCCGATCCAGATCGGATCGGGGGAACGGACCCTGCGGCGACGACTGCGCCGCCCCCACGCCGCCTGGACCGCGCCGGCACGCTCCCCCGCCGGACTGCCTCCCGCTCCGCCGCTCGTCCCCGTCGCCCCCCCTCGACCACCGCTGCCCCGTGCCCTATGCTCCCTCGGTGAGGACCCCGGTCCTCCTTCTCCCCGTCCCCTCTCGCCGGCGCTCGCCTCGCCCGTGCTGCGTTCGGCCGGCGTGCCCCGCGTCGACCAAGCCCTGCTTTGCCCTTCACCGCACGCGTTGGCTGCGTCCCGCGCGACGCGCGCGCTCGCGTTGGCCGCTCCCCTGCTCCCCGCGTCACGAGCTCCCGCCCCTGCCCTTGCTGTCCGCCACCGCCGACGCTAGCCCCCCTGACCTCGCCTCCGGTCGCCCCCGCGCTCTCCTGGCCTCGCCCGTGCCTCGCCGCGCGAGCACGCGCTTGGCCGCCCGCGACCCCCCTGGTGCTGCGTCCCCGCCCGGTGCCGCGCCGGATCTGGCCGCCCCTGGGTGTGCGCCCGTTCGGGCTGGGCGCCAGCGCCCGCACGCCCGCGCGCCCGTTATGCCCCTGGGTCACTGACCGGGTGGCCCCACGGCCCAGAACATTTTATAAAAAAAAGGGAATTAAAATTAATAATAATAAAAATAATTAATTAATTAATTAATTAAGGAATTAATTAAGTTAATTAATCATAATTAGATTAATCAAATTAACTAATTAGTCTAATTAAACTGTGATTAGTTTAGCTAAAACCTGATTAGCCTAAACAGGGTATGACAGGTGGGCCCCGCTGGACCCACACGTCAGGTTGACCAAGTCAACCCTGTTGACTGCTGACGTCAGCATGACATCATGCTGACGTCATAAATTCATTTTTCGAATTAAATAATTAATTAATTGAATCCCAGAAATTAATAAAATCTTTAGAAAATCATATCTTTTAATCCGTAACTCGGATTAAAATATTTTCAACATGAAAGTTGCTCAGAACGACGAGACGAATCCGGATACGCAGTCCGTTCGTCCGCCACACACCCCTAACCTATCGAACCCGCAACTTTCCCCCTCCGGCTCCTCTGCCCGAAATCACGAAACACCGGGAATACTTTCCCGGATGTTTTCCCCCTTCACCGGTATCACCTCATACCGCGATAGGGCACCCCTAGCACCGCTACTTGTCATGTCATGCATCACTATGCATATGCTTGCATTATATTTATTGTTTCTTCCCCCTCTTCTCTCGCTAGACACCGAGACTGACGCCGCTGCTACCCCGTACGACTACGGTGTTGACGACCCCTCTCTCTTGCCAGAGCAACCAGGCAAGCCCCCCCTTTGATCACCAGATATCGCCTACTCTTCTCTATACTGCTTGCATTAGCGTAGTGTAGCATGTTACTGCTTACAGTTAATCCTATACTGCTGCATAGCCTGTCCTTGCTACTACTGTTGTTACCTTTACCTGCTATCCTACTGCTTAGTATAGGATGCTAGTGTTCCATCAGTGGCCCTACATCCTTGTCCGTCTGCCATGCTATACTATCGGGCCGTGATCACTCGGGAGTTGATCACGGGTATATACTATATACTTTATACATGATACATGTGGTGACTAAAGACGGGTCGGCTTGAGGAGCACCCGCGAGTGGATCTTTGAGGCGGAGCGACAGGGCAGGTTCCGACCACCTAGGAGAGAGGTGGGCCTGGCCCTGGTCGACGTTCGCGAATACTTAACACGCTTAACGAGATCTGGATATTTAATCCAAGTCTGGCCATTTGGTCTATACGCACTAACCATCTACGCGGGAGTAGTTATGGGTATCCCGGCGTCGTGGTATCAGCCGAAGCCTTCGTGACGTCAGCGACTGAGTGGCGCGCGCCGGATTGGAACGTAAGCCTGCTCTTGTATTAAGGGGGCTAGTTCTGCTTCCGGCCGCGTACGCAACGTGCAGGTGTGCTAAGGGCGATGGGCCCAGACCCCTGTGCGCTTAGGTTTAGACCGGCGTGCTGACCTCTCTGTTGTGCCTAGGTGGGGCTGCGACGTGTTGATCTTTCGAGGCCGGGCATGACCCAGGAAAGTGTGTCCGGCCAAATGGGATCGAGCGTGTTGGGGTATGTGGTGCACCCCTGCAGGGAAGTTAATCTATTCGAATAGCCGTGATCTTCGGTAACAGGACGACTTGGAGTTGTACCTTGACCTTATGACAACTAGAACCGGATACTTAATAAAACACACCCTTCCAAGTGCCAGATACAACCGGTGGTCGCTCTCTCTCAGGGTTACGAGGAGGGGATCGCCGGGTAGGACTATTGTTATGCGATGATACTTGGAGGACTTCAGTCTACTCCCTTCTACATGCTGCAAGACGGAGGCTGCCAGAAGCGTAGTCTTCGACAGGATTAGTTACCCCCCCCCCTTATTCCGGCTTTCTGCAGTTCAGTCCACATATGAAACCCTTATTCCATTTGATACCAATGCATACATATGTAGTATAGTTCCTTGCTTGCGAGTACTTTGGATGAGTACTCACGGTTGCTTTCTCCCTCTTTTCCCCCTATCCCTTCTACCTGGTTGTCGCAACCAGATGTTGGAGCCCAGGAGCCAGAAGCCACCTTCAACGATGACTCCTACTACACCGGAGGTGCCTACTACTACGTGATGCCCGCTAACGACGACCAGGAGTAGTTAGGAGGATCCCAGGCAGGAGGCCTGCGCCTCTTTCGATCTGTATCCCAGTTTGTGCTAGCCTTCTTAAGGCAAATTTGTTTAACTTATGTCTGTACTCAGATATTGTTGCTTCCGCTGACTCGTCTATGATCGAGCTCTTGTATTCGAGCCTTCGAGGCCCCTGGCTTGTAATATGATGCTTGTATGACTTATTTTATTTGTAGAGTTGTGTTGTGATATCTTCCCGTGAGTCCCTGATCTTGATCGTACACGTTTGTGTGTATGATTAGTGTACGATTGAATCGGGGGCGTCACATGCCATGAACCTGGCCAAGGCGGGTCGGCCAAGCAACGCGTGGTAGGGGCTCTCCAGGTCCACCACTTCAAACCAGATTGCTTCCCGGTGGAAATGCTCCTTGTCCCCAAAGAGTACATCAATCTTGATCTTGCCAATGAGGGCGCAGGACAAGCCGGGTACGATGCCATGAAACACTGTCCGAGTAGGCATGAGCTGCTTCGTCTTGACATTTAGCTTCTCTAGGGTGTCACGGTACAGGATGTTGATGCTGCTCCCGCCGTCTATCAGCACGCGGGAGAAGCGGGCAGCACGTCTGTCCGTCGCGAGGGTGGCTTCCAGGACCAATGCATAAGATCCGGGAGACGGCATCACCTCTGGATGGTCGGCCTGGCTCCAGCTGATGGGTTTTTCTGACCAATGCATGTGTCCGGCGGGGTTGGCAGCGACCACGCTGACTTCCTGGTGCTCTCGGCGTTTGCCGCGCCGGTCTTCGAGCTGGCTTGTAAATACGATGTAGGTTGCTTGCTCGTCGGGGAATTCGTCGTGCACGGCTCCGACTGTGGGCCGAGCGGCCGGAGGCGGCGGAGCCGGAGGCGGCGGGTCGGCAGGCGGAGGCGGCGCGAGCCCCTCGCCTTTAGAGATTCGGGTGAGCCAATGGCACTTCCAGGTTGTGTGGTTGGACGACTTCGCGCCGCTATGGAATTTGCACAGGGCGTCGAGAGTTTGCTCGTAGGAGAAAGCCGTCTGCCAAGCCGGCCGGCCGCCCTTGGGCTTCTTGGGCGCGGGTCGCCCTTCAGGCAGCGCGTCTTCGACCGTGGCCACCTGCTGACTGGCGGGAGGCGGCGCAGGGCCCTTGCGCTTGTGGTCGTTCGGGTGTGGGCGTCGGTCGGAATCCCCTGCCGGCGTCTTGGGCGCCGGGTTGAGTACTCTCCCGGACGCGTCTACCCGGAGCTCGGTCTTCATCGAAGAGTCGGCGGTGGTGTATTTGTCTGCTATGTCCAGAAGCTCGTCGAGGGTAGTCGGCTCGTCGCAGAGGAGCTTGTGCTTGAGGAGGGTACCTTCTCGGCACCCGGCAGTGAAGTATTCGATGGCTTGCACTTCGTGCACCCCCTCGCAAGAATTGCGGAGCTCGGCCCAACGCGTGAGGTAGTTGCGAGTGGACTCGGCTGGGCCCTGTACGCACAGGGAGAGCTGCCTGGGCTTGGGGGCCCGCTTGTAGGTGCTGGTGAAGTTGCGGATGAAAGCTTCGGTGAAATCTAGCCAGCTGTTGATGCTGAGAGGCTTGAGGCTGTTGAGCCAGGTCCGCGCCGTGCCTTGCAGCATGAGGGGCACGTACTTCACGGCAACGCGCCGGTTGCCGTTGGCTATGCTGACCGCCGTGGAGTAGTCGATCAACCAATCTTCCGGCTTCACGGAGCCGTTGTACTTGGGCGTGTCTCTTGGGAGCGAGAACCCTTTGGGGAAAGGCTCGTCGCGGATGCGGGGGCCGAAACAAGGCGGGCCGACATCGTCTTCTTCTTCCAGCGCCAGGGATCGCGCCTGGCGGTCGATCCGATGGCGGGCGTCGTTCTCGCCGACTCCTTCGCGGCGACCTAGTCAGCCGCTGAGAGTCGGGTGCGCCATTGGCGGCGGGGTGGGATTTCTCTCTCCACGGGGTCGAGGCGGGGGCGGGTTGCCCCGCCATTCCATGGCTCGGGGATGGCCGTCCGCGTCTCGCTCGATGGAGATTCGGGTCCGGCTTCGGCTGGCCGCCGGCTCTTTCTCGCGCCGCGCGCGGGCGTTGCTCGTAGTCGGTGTCCGGGACGTCGCGCCATGATCTCGGCGCGGGGGAGGGCTTCCCACGCGGGCGTCGGCTTCGTGCCGCCGTGCGGCCGCGTCAATCAGTTGCTGGATGCGCTGGGTCATGTGGGGGAGTTCTTCGGCCTCCAAGCCGTCCAACTCGTCCATGGCCGCCTGGGCGGCACGCAAGTTCTCGAGCGGAGTAGCATAGACCGAGCGGTCGATTCCCAGCGTGTCGGCGATGACAGCGCCGCGTTGCTTGACAATGCCGGCCCGGCTTGGCCCGCCCGGGGCCGGCGTGCCGAAGGCGGCGCGGTCAGCTTCGCGCTGGTAGGCCTCAGTGAGGCGTCTCACGGAAGCCAGCCTCCGGCCCTCTGCGAGGAGGGCGAGGCGGCGCGCCTCCAGTGCTTCGTCGTCGGCATCAGCCGGGAGGGGGGTGGACAAGTCATGGGCCGCCGCGTGCGGGGCGTCGTGGGCGCTCTCGTTGGCCGGGCCGCCGTGGCCGACGACCATCACTTCGGTGGTGACAGCATCGCGGCCATCAGTCCGAGGAAGCGGGTCGTTGTAGATCGCGACGTTGGTGGGGAAGGTGTCGAAGGAGACCGTGCCGGAGTCGACAGGCATCGGGTCGGTGGAGCCAACTGACTCCAGATCCACAGCGGGCTCGCTGGAGACATGGAGCTGGCCGAGGAGGTTGGCGAGGTGGTCGGTGCCCGCATCGGAGGCGAGCTCGTCGGAGGTGAGGGTTTCGTCGAGGATATTGGCGAGGCTGCTCGCCGCGCAGATGCTAGTGACACCTTGTAGCGCGTCGTGGCAAGCGCCATCGGGCGTGCCGGGCTGGCTACGCTCGCTGGGGAGGAAGAGGGTTCCCGTCCAGAACAGGTCTCTGGACGACGGTGCACCTGGCCCCACGGTGGGCGCCAAATGTCGGGTGGTAGGTGCGACATATGCCAACGGGTGGCTTATCATTGTGGGAGCCAGTAAGACGTCGCCGGTGCCTGGAAACGGGATGAGGCGAAGACATGCACGCCGGCGAATCTTACCCAGCTTCGGGGCTCTCCATGGAGATAACACCCCTACTGCTGCTCTGCGGGGTCTCCGCATGATCACTAGATGGACAAGTAGCTACACAATGCTCCTTGAGCTGTTCGGTGGGAGGAGGAAGAAGGGCACGGCTAGCTTGCTTCTTCTCCTTGTGTGGTGTCTAAAACTAGCTGGGGGTCCAACCCTTTGCATGGGCGCCCCGGGGGGTTTATATAGGCCTACCCCCCGGGGGTACAATGGTAATCCGACTGGGCGCGGGGCCCAGCCGTCTGTGACTGCGCTCGCCGGCTTCTGCGCTGACTGCTGGGGCCCGCCGGCTGGTGGGTCCCGCCGGCTGCCAACTCCTTAGCAACAGGCAGGCCCCACTGCCAAGGGTCTTGTCGGTGGCTGGTTACTGTTGCCTCAACCTGATGACGAGGGCTTCGTCGAGGTAAGCGTGGCTACAGTGCCGCCGTCCGGCGGGCGATCGCTGTAGCCTTACCGCGTCTTGTCTCCTTAATGGGGCGTCTCCCATGAGGGGGGAAGCGAGCCGGCTGCGGGGAGCCGGCCCCGTCTCGGGCCGACTGGGGGAGGCCTGGCCGCCTTCGGGCGTCTCTCTGCCCGAAGGGGCCCACCGCCCGTGGGCCGCGCTGGCGGCCCGTTGTGGGTGACATCAGGGTCAACATGGCAATAGTGCCGCGCCGGACGGGTCATGCCCACTCCGTATGGCGCACTGTGCCAGGCGTGCTCCGGGATTCGGGGGTGGCAGGCTTCACTGTAGCCACGCCCCGTCACATCGCCGCTAGGTGGATGCAAACTTTGAGGGTACGGTCTCGACCGCTTTATGGGAGCCGGCTTCTTGGAGTCGGCCTTCTCGCGGCCGGCTTCTCGAAGTCGGCCCTCCCATGGCTTTCTTCATGAGGGCTAAAGTCGGGCCGCCTTCCGAAAGCCGGCCTGGGTGAAAGCCAGCAAGGGGAAGGCGGCACCATGTCTTGGATTCTTGAGAGCCGGACGGGCTCGTAATTTTTTCAGAAGGGCCAGGGGAAGCCGGCTAGGCTACCCATGGCTATTTACTCCGACATGATCCAAGCAACTTCACTCCTCGAGAAGCCACGGACAATCAATTCAATGAGAATGCTCTCTTCATCATTCAAGATGCAATTCCACCCGAAGACCTACCTCATCTTCGTCCCTTCGCCTTGGCCAAAGATGCATGGCATTGTGTTGTCTCTCTCTACCGGGGAAGCGCAAGAATTCAACGCTCCAACTATGAAGTGGTACAAGATGAGGCCGATGAGTTTGCAATGAAAGAAGATGAAGAACCTCGTGAGCTTTATCGGAGAGTAACCAAACTCGCGGTCTCACTACGAGATCACGGGAGCAAGGACACGGATGACAATTGGATCAAGCAAAAATTCCTCAAGGCAATGATGCCCTATCACAAGGCCATGTCCTCCGTCATTCGTCAAAGACCGGACTTCCACACTTTGACCTCAAGCGAAGTGTTGGATGAGTTTGTGGCCATGAACATTTTGGACAAGACCGCCAACAATGCGGTGCTTCGTTCTCAAAGGGCAAATAGGCCTAGCCTTGCATTGAAGGCCAAGCTCACCGTTGAAGAAGAAGAAGAGGAGAGCAACCCGAAGATACGAAGTATGCATATCATGAACACATGGCACTTGCTTCAAGGCAATTTTGGAGCAAGAAAAACTCGAGGCCAAACTTTAGCAAAAACAACTCAAGTGGCACAAAAAGCAAGCAACGTGTAAGGACTTGCTACAATTGTGGCAACGTGAGTCATTTTGTTGCGGAATGCCTATATGAGAAGAGGGAAGACAATGGTGGCAAGCTCATCCGAAAGGACAAGGCTAAGTCGTTCCCCAACAAGAGCAACTTCACCAAGAAGACTCCTCCCAAGGCATTGGTGGTACAAGAAGAGTACAATGAGGATGATGATGATGATGAAAGTGATGAGTCAGTTGCCATGCCCTCCGTTGCCATTGCGACGACTCCACGGGTATCTCTCTTCGACTCACCCAATGAGAGCATCACCGCCAAGTGTCTCATGGCTAAAGCCACCAACAAGGTAACCTGCAACATCAAAACTACCATCATTAATCATCCTTCTCCGGCGGATAGCATTAATGAACTTGATGAAGATAATGTGGAGGCTAATGAGTTTGAGGCCTTTATGGGCAAACTCAAGGGAAAATCCAAGAAGCACTTTGTTGCTCTCTTGGAACAACTTGGTGAAGCCAATGACATGATCGAGGCTCACGAAAACACCATCACTAAGATGGAAGGGCATAGTCGTGAATATGCCGATGAGATTTCGGATCTTTCCAATGCTCTTGAGGAAGAGCGTGGTCTTCGTTTGGCTCTTGAGGAGTCACACAACGTTGATCATGCTAAATTAAAGAAAGATTATGATCATGTCCTCATTGGTTCTCGTGTGCTAAATTCCGAGAAGGCCAAACTCGGGGTTGATCTTCCTAGACTCAAAGAGGAGTTTGATATACTTGACAAGGCCCACAAGGCCTTGAAGGGTATTCACGCTAGTCTCAAGGAGTCTCATGATCAACTCCAAGTGAAGCTAACTAAGGAGAAAGCAACATTTCCTCATATGGTTTTAATTGACAATGCAAATGCTACTAACCCGTGTTGTGAGCATATACATCTTGTTGAGGAAAATGCTAAGTTGAAGGAGCAACTTGAGAGAGGTCTTGCGACTTGCATACAAGGCAAGAAGAACCTCAACGATCTCTTGATCAACCAAAAGGGAGTTGTGGCCAAGGAAGGGGTTGGGTACGTGCCCGACTCCAGGAACAAGAAGAAGAATGACAAGACCAAAAGACCACCTCCTCTCATGCAAACCTTTGTGAAGGAGGGAGAGAGTGCCTCCGAGGAGAAGAAAAAGAACACTACAAGGGGCGGCAATGTCAAGAAGGGCAATGCCACCCCTCCCAATAAAGCCGGCGATTTTAACCCTTCTTATGTGTTATGCCGTGCTAGTGATGGACATGTTTATGCCAAATTTGTTGGTTCTCTTCATGAGTACATTGAATGGTCTATTTGGGTTCCAAAGACCCTTGTTACTAACATCAAAGGACCCATTACAAAATGGGTACCTAAAACCAAGTATTGATCTCTTGTAGGTGTTTGCTTCCGGTGGGGGATCATGGTTGCTCGATAGCGGAGCTACAAATCATATGACCGGAAGCAAGGACTTGGTGGTGGATGTGCACAAGGTTCTATATATGCCCACCAATGTCGAGTGGGGTGACGCCTCATCTTCTAAGGTATTGGGACTTGGCAAGGTGGTCATCTCTCATGATCTCACGATCGAGAAGGTCATGCTTGTTGAGTCCCTTGCATACAATTTACTTTCGGTTCGTCAACTTGCAATCATGGGCTTTGCCACTTTCTTTGATATCGATATCGTGGCCCTCTTGTGGAGCAAGACTCTTAAAGTAGCCTTTGTTGGGCATGTCGAGAACGGTCTATACATGATTAACTTTTCGGAGCAACCCACTAAAACCGTGACATGCCTAATGGCTAAAGTTGATGTGGGGTGGCTTTGGCATCGCCGTTTAGCCCATGTCAATATGAGATCTTTGCAAAGTCTCCTCAAGGGGGACCATGTCCGTGGACAACGAATGTCAGTTTTGCTAAAGATCGAGCTTGCAGTGCCTGTATCGAAGGAAAGCTACATGAGAAGGCTCACCCTCCCATGACTGTCATTTATTCGAAGAGGCCTTTGGAGCTCCTTCACATGGATCTCTTTGGGCCTCCTTCCTTCCATAGTCTTGGAGGTAGGAAGTATTGCTTGGTGATTGTGGATGACTACTCAAGGTACACGTGGGTGTATTTCTTCAAGAGGAAGAGCGAGACCCAACAAACCGTCATTGACTTTGCAAATGAAGCACAACATCAACACAATGCAAAGATCTTGACAATAAGAAGTGACAACGGCACCGAGTTCAAGAACTACACCTTGGATGAATTTCTTAGTGATGAGGGAATCAAGCATCAATATTCCGCACCCTACACCCCTCAACAAAACGGTGTTGCGGAGAGGAAGAACCGGACGTTGATGGGTGTGGCAAGGACCATGATGGCAGAGTTCAAGTCTCCGTACAACTTTTGGGCCGAAGCCATCAACACCGCGTGTCATGCATCCAATCGGCTCTACCTCTGCAAGGGCTTGAACAAGACTCCATATGAGATACTCACCGATAACAAGCCCAATCTCAAGTACTTCCGGGTATTCGGGTGTAAGTGTTTCATTCTCAAGAAAGGTGTTCGGTTGTCTAAATTTGAGGCTAGAGCTTATGAAGGCATATTTGTTGGCTATGCTACAAACTCTCATGCTTACCGTGTCCTCAATAAATCCACGGGACTTATTGAGGAGACGTGTAACGTGGAGTTTGATGAGAATAACGGCTCCCAAGTGGAGCAAAGTGGCACTTGTGATGTAGGTGATGAAATTCCTCCCCAAGCCATAAGAAGAATGGGTGTTGGCTTTATCCTACCCATTGAGGAACCCCTTGTGGCCGAAGGAGAAGGACAAAGCTCCACTCAAGTGGAGCCATCACCAACCCAAGGCCCACACGCTTCCGAAGAACAGCATGAAGGCCCTCATCCTCAAGAACATGACCAAGGGCAAGATCACGCTCAAGACGGTGTTGACTCATCAAGTGATGCCCAAGGTCAAGTTCTCTCCTCCGAGCAAGTTCAAGAACAAGAACAAGCCCAAGACGACGCTCAAGATGATCAAGTGACTACTCCTCATCTCACCCCTGAGGAGGAATTAGAGCGTCGTGCCGCCAAGGTTGCTTCCAAGCTCTCCACCAAGGATCATCTCATGACGAATGTGCTTGGAAGCTTAAGAAAGGGGGTAAGCACTCATAGACAATTAGCAAATTATTGTGAGCATCACGCGTTTGTCTCTTGTGTGGAACCCCACAAGGTCTATGAAGCGCTAGAAGATCCGGATTGGCTCAATGCCATGCATGAAGAACTCAACAACTTCGAGCGCAAAAAAGTGTGGAGATTGGTGCCAAGACCAACCGGGAATCACAATGTCATAGGAACCAAGTGGATATTTAAGAATAAGCAAGATGCCCATGGGATTATCATTCGCAACAAGGCTCGTTTGGTAGCACAAGGCTACTCCCAAGTCGAGGGTATCGACTACGGTGAAACCTTTGCTCCCGTTGCTCGTCTTGAATCCATTCGCATGTTGATTGCATATGCTTCTCATCATAACTTTAAGTTACAACAAATGGATGTGGAAAGTGCTTTTCTTAATGGTCCTATTAATGAGTTGGTTTACGTCAAGCAACCCCCCGGGTTCGAGGATCCCTACTTTCCCGATCATGTGTATCAACTCGATAAGGCACTCTTTGGCCTTAAACAAGCCCCACGTGCGTGGTATGACCACCTTACCGAGTTGTTACAAGACCGTGGTTTTGAAGTTGGGCTAATCGACCCCACTCTTTTTACCAAGAAGGTCAAAGGGGAGTTGTTTGTGTGCCAATTATACGTTGATGACATTATCTTTGGTTCTCCTAACAAAGCTTTCAATGAGGAATTTGCCGCTCTCATGACCTCAAAGTTCGAGATGTCCTCCATGGGAGAGTTGAAGTTCTTTCTAGGGTTCGAAGTGAAGCAAAGAAGAGAAGGAACCTTCATCAATCAATCCAAATACACTCAAGACATGCTCAAGAGATTCAAGCTAAGTGACGTCAAGCCGGCCTCCACTCCAATGCCCACCAAGTGCCAACTTGACTTAGATCTCAATGGTAAAGTGGTGGATCAAAAGGTATATCGTTCCATGATTGGATCCTTGCTTTACCTTTGTGCATCTAGACCGGAAATCATGTTTAGTGTGGGAATTTGTGCACGGTTTCAAGCCACACCTAAGGAAAGTCACTATGTGGCGGTCAAACGAATCTTTCGATATTTGGCTCATACCCCAAACTTTGGCTTATGATACCCAAGAGGATCAAACTTCAAGCTTGTAGGGTACTCGGATTCCGATTGGGCGGGAGACAAAGTGGATAGGAAGTCCACTTCCGGAGGGTGCCAATTCCTTGGTTGCTCTTTGGTAAGTTGGTCTTCCAAAAAGCAAAGTTGTGTGTCTCTCTCGTCCACTGAGGCGGAGTATGTTGCAGCCGATAGTTGTTGTGCACAACTCCTATGGATGAGGCAAACTTTAAAGGATTATGGTGTCACTTGTGACAAAGTGCCTCTTTGGTGTGACAATGAAAGTGCCATCAAGATCTCTCTCAACCCGGTGCAACACTTCAAGACGAAGCATATTGAGATTCGGTATCACTTCATCCGGGATCACATTAGGCGAGGAGAGATCGAGCTCAACTATGTCAACACTCATGACAACCTTGCAGATATTTTCACGAAGCCCTTGGATGAAGCAAGATTTCGCGAGTTAAGGCATGAGCTAAATATCATTGATTCGAGCAATGTGGCTTGAACCCTTGCACACCCCACCACGCTCAATTTGTTGTCTAGTTTAGGTGTAGGCATGGACATAGGGGGAGTGTTGTTCTCTCAATGAACTCTCCCTCCCCCCATTATGCATAAATTGATCAAGTCTTTCACTTTAGCCATTGTTGATGGTACTTGTGTTTCAAAGGCGAGTTTTGGTCATGGGCCCAAGGTTAAAATCTTCGCGGTGCCATACCTCTTGACTCAAACATAGGTGGCCTCGGCCACCGCCCTCTTTTGAAGAGGTGTGTCTTGGTCGTTTGCTGGTGTGCTCTCTTTTCTTGCCGTTTTTTTGTTTTTCCTTCGAGCAAAAGCCATGTTGTTAGGTTGCCGTGGCGTGCTGGGCGGTACTACCGCTGGTGGTGCGCGGTACTACCGCTCATAAGCGGTACTGCCGCCCCCCAGCACGGTACTACCGCTGAGGGACGGGACCAGGGGGTTATATCGGGGCAGGGGGAGGTTTCTTCTCCCCCATACCCATTCGCTTCGCCCCCTCTTTCCTCTTCCTCTCTCCAGCCTCAACTCGTCGCGGAAGGGCTCCGGCGGATCTCCATCTCCGGGGCGTCCCTCTCCATTTCCTTTGGTGGAGTCGATCCCCACCTTGTTCTCTTGCCATGGATGCCGGTATTGCCCCCGTTCTTTCTCTCCTTTTGTCTTGTTTTCAGATCTTGTTTCTTAGGGGCAATGGTGGTTGCATCTCTAGATTTTTGGCTAAATCTAGGCTTGAGTTGGTTGGAGAAGGCAACTAGACTATCTCAATTAGAGTTTGGTAGGAATATTTTTGAATTTGGCAGGCCGGTAGTGCCAGATTTGACCACGGTAGTAGGAAACCGCTGTTTTTCCGCCTCGTGATGTAGGAAACCGCTGTTTCTCCGCCTCAAGCAGTACTACCGCTCTCGTTGGAGCGGTACTACCGCTTGACCTCGAGCGGTACTACCGCTCTCTTTGGTGCGGTACTACCGCTCTCTTTGGTGCGGTACTACCGCTGCATGCCAAATTCCATCATATTCCTGCCTTACCTTGATCCTTTTTGTTGTGTTTGTTGGCTTATGCTCGTGCTTTCTGGTTGTTTTGCGTGTTCTTGTGTTTGGCTCCAGGTGATGACCATTCTGAGCATCAAGCTCGCCGTATCAACCCCGGGCGTGCAACATCAAAATGCTACCGCACCTCTGAGCCAGTCGGTGGTTCCTCGAGCACCCAACCGCCTCCAGCAAGTGCATCCGCAAGTGTTCCTCCACCTCCTCAGCAATCGAAGAGATCCGCCAACAAGCAAAGGGGAAGATTGTGACTAAGATGACCAACAAGGAGTTTTGGGAAAAGCGTCGCCGCAATCCCTATGAGGTGGACCAAGAACCCACTTTGGTCAACCGCCCGTTCTGGAACCGTTTTCAGTTTGCCATCTATTTTGATGTGATCAAGGCCAAGAAGAATCTCTTTGTTGATGTTCGCTCCATTGACATTGATGCTATGGAGAAGGACCCGGAGTACTTTGGTGAAGCCCTTCAGATGTGCACTCAGCTGAACATTCTCAGGATCATGCAATTCAACAAGGATTTCGATGCAGATTTGGTGGCCCAATTCTTTGCCACCGTTCATCTTGGGACAGATGTCAACAGAACTCTGACATGGATGACCAATGCAAGCTGCTTTCCGTCAAGTGGAAGGCTTTCATGGAGTTACTTGATGTGGTGGATCACGGGCTTGAGACTCCAGTCGGTTTCCGCCCTCACCGCAATGATACGTCCACCCACAAGCAAGCCCTTTGGCCCTACTGCACTGTGAAAGTTCACCTAGTGACTAAGAAGAAAACCTATGAGTTGTCTCCGTATCTAGACATTCTTCATCGTATCTTCCGTGAGACTCTCTTTCCTCGCATCGGGAATCTGGATATGGTCCACTCTTATCTCGTGGACATGCTTCTGTTCTGTCAGCATGAGAAGGAAGCAAACACTGGAGAGAGCCTGGATATTTCTCATGTCATGTGGTCTGAACTTCTCTTTGCCGTGTCTGAGCGCAAGTGCCCGATATATGGTCCATTCATCATGAGGCTCATTGAGAGGGCCTGGGCACAGATCTATCCCAGAGTGTTGCTAGAAACTGGAGACTTGGTTTCTCATGAGATCAAGTGTCCGAGGAAGAAGGACAATTGGGTCACCCCAGTGCCTCAAACAGGGGGTCTGTCTGCTGCTGCTGCCATGGGGACCGAGGGTGGGGCTGCCACTGATGATCACGAGGAGGACTTTGGGCCCTCTAGTACAGAACCGTCGTGGGCACAGAAGCTTAAACGCAAGATGAAGAATCTTTTCTGCATGGAGTCTCATGGTCAGTACATGACTCATGTGGCGGAGAAGCATGCCAGGATGCGCCACAAGGAGCTCATGCGTCAGATGGGAGCGACAGTTGCCAGTGGTTCTGAGGGTCAGATCACTGAAGAGGAGGAATGGATTCATCAGCATTGCCCTTGGACCGACTCCGATGCCGAGCAGTTTTCGACCCACGATGAAGATGCAGACGATCACGCTAAGATGTGATGTTCGAGTTCCTCATCTTCCCATCACTTGGAGTCGTAGCGTCACTCTTTGCCCTTTTTGGTGTCTCGCTGCCAAAGGGGGAGAGAGTGTAGGGATTTGTGTTGTTGCCGTGCTTTGAGTGTGTGTGTGTCGTCTTGTGTTTTCTTGTGTGTTCTCTCGGTGTCTTTGTTTGGTTTGGTTTGGTGCCTGTGAGACCTAAGTTCTAGACATATGGTGTGAGACATATGCTCCCTATCGCTACCTTATTACTTATGTCTATTCAGTACTGTAGTTTATTATGAGTTGCATGCTTGTCCTGTTTTATACTCTTCTCTCATATATCTTGTGCTTAGTATTGTTGGACTATAAAATATAAGGGGAGTGTTGATCCGGATGTGTGTGTCTTGCTTTCCAAATGCTCCTCTAACTAGGTGCACACATTCTGGGGGAGCCCGTCTATATTTTGTAGTTCTTAGTTTTCTTACATTTATTTCTTTTCCTTGCGCAAATCCCTAGTTGTCATCAATCCACCAAAAAGGGGGAGATTGTTACGGCATATTTCTCTCAAGGTAGTTTTGGTGATTGATGACAACATGTTTGCGGACTAATCATGTGCTTTGAATAGTTCACAGATTCACCCCTGGCACGAGACGTTTTCTTCCCTTTGAAGTGTCTTTCAAGACGGTGTAGCTCTTTCGTTTCTTTCTCGGTGGACTAGTTGCGTAGAGGGCACCGTACTATCAAGAGGGGGTCCGCTGGGGTATTGCATGGGTGGAATCAGCACGTACACATCAGCTTCTCACCCTCCGAGCTTTTCCATTCCATTGTAGAGATCTCTCCACTTCTCTTTGTCCTTGTCTGGGTCCCAGCGGTAGTACCGCGCAACCCAGCCGTAGTACCGCTGAGGAGCCACAAGCGGCAGTACCGCTCCATAGCGGTAGTACCGCCCGTGACTCCACAACAGTAGTATCGCTGGGGTGCCTGGCACCACCGCCTCGTCCTCAGCCTCTTTGGAGAGATTCTCTCTCTCTCTCTCTCTCTCTCTTTCTCTCTCTCTTCTGTGTCCCAGCGGTGGTACCGCACTACCAGCGGTAGTACGGCCGAAGGGTCACAAGCGGCAGTTCCGCTCCACAGCGGTAGTACCGCCCGTGACCCCGCTGCCGTAGTACCGCTGGGCTGTCTGGCTCCTACCGCCTCGACTCGAGGGGTCTTTTTCTCGTGTTGGGTTTTGCGGCACTAGTTGCGGTTGTAGAGGCGGTAGTACCGTTTCAGGAGCGGTAGTACCGCCCCTACCACCGCGGTAGTACCGCGTTGGGTCCTATTCCCTACTAGTCTCCTCTGCGCGGCAGTGCCGCTGGCTGGTGCGGCAGTACCGCTGACCTAGCGATAGTACCGCCCTGTACGGGGCTGGTTGGTGAGGGTCAACGGTTGGATTGTTGCCCCCACTATAAAAGGGGGTCCTCTTTTTCTCTTTGACCTACCTCTTCCTCCTCAAGCTCCATTTATTGCTCAAACTCCATTAAATGCTCCAAGCTCCATTTTCGCCAGATCTATCTCTCTAGCCAATCAAACTTGTTGATTTACTCGGGAGTGGTTGAGAAGGCCCCGATCTACACTTCCACCAAGGGATTTTCGATTCCCCCACTCATCCCTAGCGGATCTTGTTACTCTTGGGTGTTTGAGCACCCTAGACGGTTGAGGTCACCACGGAGCCATAGTCCATTGTGGTGAAGCTTCGTGGTTTTGTTGGGAGCCTTCGATTAAATTGTGGAGATTGCCCCAACCTTGTTTGTAAAGGTTCGGTCGCCGCCTTCAAGGGCACCAATAGTGGAATCACGGCATCTCGCATTGTGTGAGGGCGTGTGGAGAATACGGTGGCCCTAGTGGCTTCTTGGGGAGCATTGTGCCTCCACACCGCTCTAACGGAGACGTACTTCCCCTCAAAAGGAAGGAATTTCGGTAACACATCCTCGTCTTCACCGGATCCACTCTTGGTTATCTCTTACCTTTACTTGTGCAAGCTCTTTAGTGTTACTTCTCTTGCTTGCTTCTATGCTTGTTGTTATTGCATCATATAGGTTGCTCACCTAGTTGCACATCTAGACAACCTACTTTGATGCAAAGTTTAATTTGGTAAAAAAAAGTAAAAAATTGGTAGTTGCCTATTCACCCCCTCTCTAGTCAACCATATCGATCCTTTCAGCGCCGCGATGAGCAGTTGGACAGGCGTCGGCGGAAGGCCCTGGCAATATTGCAGTGCGATATCGTTCAAAATGGTGGGCAGACGATCTTTACGTCTAATGATGATCGTTGGGAGGACATGTGGCTCGATACCTCGGACCAGACCAGCGAGGATGGAGATGATGATGATGGTGACGACGACTGGGAGTAGGCTGTAGTTGCACTATCCAGTAGTTTTATGTCGTTGCACCGTAGCTTTTTTATCTATCTATGCTATGGAACTATGTAAAATATCTATGTGTCGTTTTTTTTCTATGATTTTTATTTATGGTTTTAAAAATGCACGCAATGTTTATCGCGTGCAGCATTTTTGCGCGGCCGCTGGAGCTACGCGCGCGCGCTCAATTTTAACGTGGCTACTGGAGGCAGCGCTGGCCGCGTCAAACCAGACCAACGGCACACGGCAAATGAGTTTTTAGCGCGCGGCTTGTTACACGGCTGTTGGAGATGCTCTTATGCTAGTTCGAGGGGCCGGCTTGGCGGCTTCCCGCTCCCTAGCTACGATAATGCTGCATCTACCTAAACTTCCTAACTAACTCTTCTCCTCCCCTGATTTTCAAGGGGTGGGCCCTAGCTACCACTCCATGCAACATGCAGGACCACGCGCGTCGCCTATCGGCAAACAGGAAGAACGGATTGTAGCCATATACTATCACAGCCTATCAGGGCACTGTGCCGACGGCCGGACCCCCCTGTCGCCAGGCCCCGATTGTCGTTGCGCCAGCCGCGGATCGAATCCAGGTAGTAGTACATGTGATTTTACTGGACGCAGCTTCAGTGACTTTGTGAAGCCAAGTCACGCAGCGCCTTAGCCCACTATATCAGCCACTCATTGTACATCTGATGGACAGGATTCACTCAAGGCAAAAAGGCCCAGTCTTGGTAGTTTTCATTTACAGTGATGTGAGTAAAACAGTGAGGCACTGGACACTCTCCAGACTTAATATTTTCACACAGAAAATATCTGATGTTGAGCATAATATGAAATGAACAGTAGTCCCATTATACAAGGGAAAGTATTACAGTATAACATTGAAAATTGCAAGCAATTAACTTCAGTGTATAATCTATACAACATTGAAAACTGCAAGCACTACATATCAGAAGTCTGAAGCAAACAGAGAAAGAAACACTGTATCACAACCTTGAAATTTGCAAGCACTTAGCATTCGTACAACTCTGTAGCACAAATATTCAAGCACTTGAGATTGATAGTCTGAACCATACCATTCAAATTCTGTAGCAACAAGTACTATTGATGAATAACCATCCAAGTATGTTACATAATAGGCCATTTCACTTGTACACTTAGGCCACAAAAGACTATAGTTAGCCACCAAAATACCATCGGATAACTATAGTTAACCCCCAAAGTTTCATCTAACCAACTTCTACATATTAGAACAATATGAAAATGCTTTAAAATGCTCTTTGTTTCTTTTTTGTTCCACTATCCTTTCAAAATGCTTTAAAAATCTAACAATATGAAAATCAGATTTCAAATGGTTCTTCAATGAATTGTTGAAGCTCTCACTTAATTGTGTACTTCTCACTCCCAAACTGAAGACATCTCTCATAAAACATTCAGCCCACTTTTCTTTTACCTTGTAGATACTATCGAACCAAGTTTGCTTATGCATCTTTAACCTCATGTTGGCAAATGCTTCTTCAAACTCAACCTTGTCCTCATAGCCATACATACAAGCACTAAAATCAGTGAGAATATGTGATTCTTCATCTTCATCTTTGCCTTCACCCTCCTCTTTCTCTTCACCCTCGTCTTCATCTTCACCCTTAATTGGAGATAGATGTTTCACAGCATTTTGCATTATGTGAAATGTACACAGTCCATGATATGCTTCTGTGAACACATCCTCTACAGCTCTACCCATTGCATAATCTTGATCGGTATAAATAGTTCTAGGTTGCCTTCCATTATGCGCACCTAGGAAGGTTTCAAAGAGCCATTTGAATGAGGCAAATGTTTCGTCAAACATTAGTGCAGCACCAAAAACTGTAGTCTCCCTAAACTGATTGAGCCCAAGAAAAAGACCAAATGGCCTATATTCCTTGTTTGTACCAAAAGTAGTGTCAAATGTGACAACATCGCCAAAGTGTGCATAGTCTAACATCATTTTAGCATCAGCCCAGAAAATGTTTGATATATTCTCCTCGCAATCTAGTTGCAAAGTATATTGAAATGATGGATTTTCAGCAACTTTTCCACGAAAGTACTTTAACATGCTGCCTGACTGACCAAAAGCAAGCTCTCTTTGCCTCTTGCTTTGCAAAAGATTTCTGTGGTCTCGACAAGTGTAGCTGAGATTAAGTGGTCCGCCAACCTGACGAGTAGCAAGCTCATATGCAGCTTTAGGCCTAATTCCAGAATCATCTGCGGCTTCAATTTCATATGCTTGAAATTCTGAAATTTTCCTTTGGGACACCATGAGGTGGCGGGTTTGTGGCAAGTGAAGCAAGTGATTATGTTCAATAACTACATCCGTGACTTCCAAATTTCCAGACTCTCGATCCAATGTAAGAGTCGTTCGAGCTTTACAATCAGTTCTTGTCTCAGCTCTAAAGCACTTCCGAATGGATTCTCTTTGCGTTTTTTTCCGATGACCTTCATTGGCACAAACATGTCTACAGGAAGTTACCTTACCATCAAATTTGCTCACATTGGTGTACCTTTTCCTCACATCAAAGCCTACACGACCACCATATGCTACCCAAAACAACCAAGACTCCACTTGACTTTTGAATATCATGCCAATTTGAGGCATCCCCTTATCAGATTGCGCCATTGCACACCACCTTATTAATCTGCCATTGCCAACACATATAATCAGCCGACTAAATTGCACAACACCAACTAATAGTCTAGATGCAAATCTGAAACAATTACTAATACTAATATTGCACTACTAGTATATCTGAATATTAGTTAGTGTTCTTTCACCAAATCAGAACTTGAAACTCCCTAAACAATTTGTAGTGTTAGTTAGTGTTCTTTCACCAGATTACTACAATTTGAAACTCACATACTAACAAAAATTCAGATTATTCTACTTCTGAATATCTGGGGTGTTGCGTGTGTGGTGAGTGATCTGAAATTGCACAACCATGTATTTATATCTGGTGTGTGTGATCCGGACTGGTCAAAAGAATTACTACAACTTGCATAACCATGTAATCCCGTAAAAAAATCCAAAGCATTACTACTAGTGAAAGCATCATCTCAACTTCTGAATAATTAGGTGCTCACGGTCTGAGCTTGGCTGCAGTAAAATTCAACTAAAATCAGAATTACCTCAGGCGAACGACGATTATATCTTCTCGGTGGAATCCAGGGGCAGATCAGGTGAACGAAAATCTGCGGCCGCGCTGTATCTTCTCAGAAGCTCCGGTGCGGCGAGGCCCTCCTCCCCGTCGCCTCCGCGGCGGCGCGAGGCCGCCCTACTTTCTCTCCAATGAATGCGGCGTGACGAACTCCTCTGCTCTGGACGGAACAAATCTCAACCTCTCCTCCACAGCGGCGCCTCTCGCCTCTGTCTCTCTCAGGCTCTCGAAGGTGGCGCTCCCGCCAAACCCTCGCCGCCGCGCGGGAGAACTGGATGACGCCCCGCCAAAACACCTCGCCCCGCCTCGTCTTTTCCGCTGAAACTGCTGAAGCTGGGCCTTTTTTGCCTTGAGTGAATCCTGTCCATCAGATGTACAATGAGTGGCTGATATAGTGGGCTAAGGCGCTGCGTGACTTCGCTTCACAACGTCACTGAAGCTGCGTCCGATTTTACTTCGGTCATGACCGGGCGTGATGGATGGAGCTCGACGAATAACAAGGTAGGCAGTCGATCGAGGCCTCGAGGGAGTCGTGTCGGTCGATACATGGTGCAACTTTTCAACCGGCAATCCCTGATCGATCGGGTTGGGCTGCGGTGGAGAAACGCCTTTGCCCATGATCTCCTTGTAGCCTCGCTTTTCTCTCTTCTCGTTCTCGATCGGGGCACTGGACACCGCGCTGGGGTGATCTGGTCGCTCAAGTATCGTGCCGAGCGTGCCGATGTGTTGCACTGCCTGTGGCTGACTGGCTGGGTGAGACGAGCAGCATGACTTTGAAGCTTTTATAACTTTCCTGATATCAACCTCTCGCTTTGAAGTTGGCTCGACCTGTCTTTCATAATTTCTTGAGAGTGGCTCCATCCACGACCTCACTTAATTTCTCGGGTTCTTTTCCCATTATATGACCACCCACCTCGATCATGTGGACCAATGGGGGATCCTAACAAACTGACATGATACCATCTAGGGGCGGAAACTGGAAGTGAATAATCTGACATATCCGATATTCATATTCGAGAAAATGCCTATTCATATTCAAAACATCCGCAACTGAACTTTTTTTTTGTGGGGTGAAAGGGAAAACAAAAATTATCTGTATCCGGAATTATTTAAAAAGTAAAGAAACACGTTATGAGATTTTGACACAAATATGAAATATGGATATGAAAGTGAATACATATCCGAACAAGATTATAGAAGGTAATTTTCAAAATTCTAGACACAATAGGCCAATTATCCAACATAAAATCCAAATGAATGGTCAAATTTATTCTTTGCTGAAATATCAAATTATTACTTGCAAAAAAAATCAAATTATTATGCATTAGGGCATCTTCAACGCCAACCCTCAAACCTCCCGTAACCCTTCGGACCACACTGTCAACCGTCTGGATCGCACTGTCCGGACCATGGACGCCATCCAACGCCGACCTGTATCGGTCCGCGGGGTGGTCCGGACGCGATTTCTCCCACAAATTGGAGACAAAAGTGAGAGAAGTTTGCGGGAGTCCGGACATATCCCAAACCCACTTTTGACCGCCTTGGTCCACCAAAAAACCTTGTGCCCTCCCGCGCGCGCCCGCCCGGCGCCAGCTGCCCGCCTTCATGTCGCTGTAGAGCGCGCCGCTCCGCATTGAAGGCAGCTTAGAGCAGACGCGACCTAACACTGTCTCCGCCATTGAAGCGGCGCGCTGACCGAGGGCGCCGTCTGCTGCACGTCCGGCTGAACACGCCTCCTCGTCGTATTTATACGCCTTCATTAAAACCCACGTGGAAGGCGAGAAACCTACTTCGAGCACATGTCTGTTCATGAGCGGGCCTGTATTAAACACAACACCAGCCAAGCTTCTCCCATCCGCCCTCTATTTAAACGAGGCCAGACGCACGGCAAGAATCTCATCCTCCGCCACTCCCCCACCTCCTCCTTCACCATTCTTCTGATGGCTTCCGAAGAGCAGTTCTCCGGCATATAAGTCGGCTGGGTGGCCTGCCGAGCCGGACGGATACAAGCGAGGCAGCTCGCTACTCCACCTCCCGCACCTGACCTGACGGAGCAAGTTGTCGTCCCAAGCCGGCGCGTGGTTTAGCAACTTGCCGCTCTAGGCCCATTCGATGATGAGTGGCGAGTTGCGCCAAGCCGGGACAACGGGGAGTACGGCGACACGGGTGTCATTGCTACCGCGTCGTACTGTGCCTCCCGTGCCTGCGCTGCGACCGCGCCATGCAGGCAGAGACAGAAGCCGGGTGCGCAGAGAGTGACGAGTTGGTGGCCAGCGCCTCCGCGTCCGCCACCATCATCAAGGAGAAGTAGAACATAGGAGGCCGCCGCCTTCTGGGTCCCATGAAGGCCACCACCGAGGCGACGCCGGCGTACACAGCCGATGTTTTGCCTAGTTCTTCTCTTGCGAGGACCTCCGTCGATTCCACATGGGCTCCACGGAAGCGGAGGCGTTGCCTTCCCCTTCCGCTGAAGCATCAGCCGGGGGTTCCACTCCGATGAGCGGTGGGGAAGCGAGCCATCTTTTACGCTGAAGCATATACCTCCGAGGCTCCCGACAGTCGGTGATCGGGCTGCCAGACATGAGGAAGACAAAGGGATCCGCGGGCGACCATTTGGATTAGGTATTATTATACCTCCAGAGCCGAACTAGCACCGCTTAGTCGATGTAAATGTACTGAAATCCGTCATGTTTATATGAAAATCCGGCATTTTCATATGAAATCCGTCATGTTTATATGAAATCCAGCCGTGTTTGCACGAATTTCGTTCAATTGGTTTGAGTTGTTGTTGTAAAAATGTATGCGGCTACGGTTGGATGGCGTCCTCTCGCATCTGTTTCCGCGGACTGGTCTCCTCCTGTCCGCAAACGAATGTGAAGAAAATTTGCGGGTTGCCGTTGCCCTTAAAGTAGTATTTATTCGTAAACCTATTTGCCATTGACTTATTGTGTGTTGCAAGTAGATTATTTCATGTCACATAGCTATCGACTAACTTTCTTAAGCAATATATGTCGCTATTATTCGTATTCCTTCTGAATCGAGGAACGTCCGATATGTATCTGTATTCTAGTAACATCTGATCCGTTTCCACCCCTAATCCCGCCACACTATAACACCGACACACGCAGCCATGCATGACCCATGATGGTGATATCATCCATAATGGAAAGTCCGGGCTTTCATCAGACGGTACTTATGGACTAATTAACGAACGGCCAATCAAATCACGAGTGCGCCATCATTGCCAGCTTTGACCTAGTAAGTATGCAGGCTTTTCTTCCCTACGAACGTGTCTTGAGCGGCACACAACCTCCATACTAGTACGTGGCTAAACACGCATCGACAGCAACACGCGCACAAAAACGTACTCGTATGCCACAGTGCACACCAAGCGCTGAGCTTCCCGTACGTTCCTTCCGACAACGTCAACACCAGATCGATCCACCACCCCGGTCCCGGGCCGTGACACCAACGCCGGTTTGGCACGAGTGAGCTAGCTAACTGCTATTACAATAACCCGACGCTAGCTCTTCGACAAGGACAACTCGGTGCACCACACTGCTCTCCCATGCCCACCGGCAAAGCAACATGCGCGCCAAAAAGAGCCATGACAGTGTGATGGCAATGGCATCTCCTTCTCCCTTCGAAAAAAATGGTGCTCACAAATGGGTTTGAATAGTCGTTGAGTACCGCATGGCAGTGTGATGAGGTACCGGCCGATGTGTTTGCTAACTACCGGCTAGAGAAATCCACATCAGTAGCTAGCTAGGCGTAGTTGGGGTGTGATCCGGGAAGACCAGGGAACAGTAATCCCATGCACTCACTGGTACCGATCGATGACACTGACATTAGGCATAGCTGCCGACTGAAAAGGCAACATGAGAATGTTTATTCAGAGCGCCAATAATCAATAATCATTAGTTCCATAAAACAGCTACTCAACAAAAGGAATTTTGATGGAGTATTAATTAAAGAGATAGTTAGAGAATAATGCGAGGCAACTCATGAATAAATCTATATGACTTCCGGAATTTATAGGAATTGTGTGGTATCATTTTTTACCAACCGTGTGGTCTGAAATTTAGAATTGTACTGCTAGTTTGTGCGAGGAGGTTATGAGTATATGTGTGCGGGTGCACATGATATTGGAGAGTTACTAATTAAGGGGTGCCCTTTGCGAGAGCCCCGCATGGGGCATTTTTGGTGGGCTGAGAGTACGCCATTTGACGCGTTCTCGGCCGCTGCACATGTCGCGTGCTAGGAGCTTCCTTGGGATTTTTTTCCTTTACATGTTTTTGAGGTTTAGATTAATTTTTGTGATTTTTTTGGGGGTTTTCGACTTTTGCCCGGTTTCCCCTAGATTTTAGAGAAAAAAACAATTTAAAAAATGCGTGAAAAATAACACATTTTTTGGCTTCCACGAGAGGCACATGTTTGTTTTCACGAGCCACTCGAAAAAGGAAAAAAGAAACGTCACGAGAGGCACAGATTTGCTTCTTGTGGAGACACATATTTGCTTCCATGTGTGCCTCTCGGAAAAGGGAAAAACACGTTTTTTTTGCTGTCATAAGAGCCACATATTTGCTTCTCGTGGAGGCACAGACTTGCTTCAACGTGAGGCACAAATTTGCTTCCGCGAGAACACATCTGTGCCTCTTAGAAAGTGGAAAAAGTGAAAAAGGTGCTTCCGGCTATGCGTTTCCCCCCCTTTTTTCATGATTTTTTTGTCGAAACCTGTTAACATGGGATTTAGTTTCGAAGATCTCGACGCGACAAATCCAACAATGAAAACGGTTTGGCATTTGGATGCAGGGTTCAAGAGATAAACCATTTTGAATAATCGAATCTATAAAAAAAAAGGAGAAACTCGCATGTTGCGACAAGTGACGCGCATGCAATGTACCACTTATCATTGCCTGAGAAGGTGGGAATGGCATTTGCAAAGTGTATCCCTTAATTAGTGATCTCGGCGATATGGGTGTATCCGCCATCCAAAAGTTCTAGAAATCATGCAAAAATATATATAGTGGCCTATCAAATCGAACTAACAATGTGATCATTTATGGCCCACAAAAACAAAAGAAAGGCTAAACACTAAGTGCCTTTTGATTCATAGCAAAAGTACAAAACAACATGAAAGGTGTTCTTTTATCTTTGACACATTGACACCATTCACCCATTTTTTAAAAATATATAAAAATTTCTATTGGCCAACGCACCAGAATAATAACCGTGACCGATGAAGAGATCATAGATCAGAAGGATCTAACCAGTAGATATATGAATGCAAATGAACATAAACAGAACCCACGAAGGCAAACACCGACGTAATCCCGCGAGATCCACTGGAGATACACCTCCATACGCCCTCCGATGACGCAAGACGCGCGAGAACATTATTCCATCTTTACGGCGCCGCCACAACCTCATCTTTTTGAGTAGGACACACACCCTAAAAAAACTCAATAAAACACCTAGAAAAGGAGCAAGAGCCATCTCGCCAATGAGGGCCAGGATCCACTGCGCCTCCATGTTCCTAAGGCCACAAAAGATGAATCAAATGGGTAGCGGCACAAGTAGGAGGCGGGAATCCCTTGTTGCGTGGAGACGCTCTAAGGAAGCAGATGGCTTGGGTCGTTTGCATCAACTTAGTTTTCCCATTACCAACAAATTAACTGGTGAACAAAATGGGTTTGAATAGCCAAGAGTACTACTACTTGGCAGGGTGATGTGGTACCAACTGATGCATCTGCTAAGTGGGAGTACGACCTAACTTAAGATCAAAGTGCTCTAAATCAATATCCAATGCCACAGGTGCATCGGCGTCATATACGATCCCAACAAGTCCAAGAACGTCAAATTCCGAGTTCGTATGAAGAAATGACAACCGTTTTACCGGAGGAGGAGAGAGCAGAAGACGACGTCTAGTAGGAGCATTGTTGTTCGTGCTGCCACTCATACCTGGCCCGGGCAGTTCTGAAAGTTGCCTCTCTAGACGGGATTCTTCACCAATTTCGTCGCCATTTGTTCCCACATGATCCTTTGGCCAACAAGGAAGGGTTTGGGAGAGGATTAGACTCATCTTGAGCCCTGGTATCAAAGGAGGGGACCTACATCTATGAGGAGGCTTGGAGAAGCTCTTATAAATACCTTTCCAACCCTAGTCGCCATCACCATCCATCATTCGTCCAAGATCAATTGTTGCTCCAACTTCAACTTCATAGAAGAAGGGACAAGATCAAGGGAAGAAGAGGAGGCTCCACCACCGTGTGCACCGGTCTTCAGGCTAGTGCCATCTCCACCGCGCCACCATCTCTATCACCGCCATGCCTTCTCCCTTCACCGGCTTGATGCCAACTAGTAATGTGACCCTCCTTTTATGTTGTATGTTTACATGTTTGTGTAGTTGTACTGGTTGTTTCAAAATTACGTATGATGCATGACCCAACCTACCAAACTATATTATATATATGGGCGCGACAACCAAACTTATAAATTCAAAACTAAGCGTTGCACGTCACATGTTCAAAACGAGAAAGTGGAACAAGTACAACATGCCTGTCCCGTTCGTGTCGCACCCCACACTGTCGTTTCGGCCCGCCGCTCAGCACGCATGGGCTTGGCATATTATCACTGACATGTGGGCCCGATGTGAGAAAACCAACAATGCACCAAACTGGCAAACTCCCCCACTTATTGCGCGGGAATCCCTGCCCTGGCATTTTTAATCATTGTTTCCATCGGTCTATCATGCCAAGGAGCAGAAGCATAACCAAATGTTAACATTTTTTACAAGTTTAAAAGAAAAAGCTTGTCGCGTTCGCGACGCACCCCCACACAGTTGGGAGTACTCCTCGGTCAGCCCGGCATGCCGCTCAATCTAGGGAACGCGTGTTGTCTAGCATTTTCACTGTCATGTGGGACCGTAGTTGAACAAACTGACAATCGGCAAATCACCACCCCGCCCTCCACGCGTCGGCTGAATTAGAATTAGAAGAGAGAAACAAGGAGGGAGAAGAGCTAGTTGTAGAATGGATGCCGTTGTCAGATGGGACTCGTGTTGATAGAGCAAGAGTACTACGTACTCGTTTGTACTCGTACATACTAGTACCACTAGTTGGGTGTGTGCGACCTATAACTGTCATCACTTTAGGTCTCATGTTCGAACCGCAGATACGCTTCATAGTACATATTTTTCATGCATTCTTCCTCTTTGCTGAGATGTACTCCTCGGCTCCGCAGTCACCGGAATATTTCTACGTGCTTCCTTTCGCCGACATGTGGGACATAGAGCATCTAGATCCACGTGCAAGCACTCGAGGCATCTCCAAACGCTGAGTGCCAAGCGGTACAGACGAGTCCTCGGACAGGGATGCGGGAGCGGGCCATCCAACCATGTTGGCGTACATTTCAAATCGGGCGAATTACATGCGACCCCCTCCCCCCGGCAAAAGAATAAATAAATAAATAAATTACTACATGCAAATCGGATAATTTTCATAGAAACCGGAGCACATTCATTACATTTTGGACATATTTCATTGAAAAAATGACCGGACCTAAACCAATAGGCCCGTACCAGTGCTCCACCTTATACATGTGCTAAGCCTACCATGTAGGCAAAAAAATCCGATGTGACAAGTTAATTAAGATGAGAAATATGAGTGCGGTGACCCTAGGAAGAAATAATGCCAAACACATGAACCTAGGCAACACATTTAAATGAAAGAAACCCACCAATGCATGAAGAAGTTTAGTTGCCAAATCATTAAAGGAAGAAAGCTTAACTACAAGAAGCTAAACATCTATGCATTGTACAATGCAAGGTGCTTATGGAAATAAACCAAATTTTTCTTAAGCACCGGTACTTATTTGTACATGGTAGACGCTTAATTAGGCCTTGTATAATGCAAGGTGCTTAGGAGAGGTGCTTAAATAAATAAATCAAGCTTTCTTTACACATTGGTGCTTATTTGTACAGAGTAGACGCTTAATTAGGTGTCTCTCCAATAAAAATAGGCACTAGTGCTTCAGAAAATCCGGTTATTTTTTAAGCACCTCCCTAAGCACCTAGCATTGTATAAGGCCATAGACGTTTTTCCTGTAGAAATAGACACCAGTGCTTTTGAAAATCCAGTTTATTTTTCTAATCATCTCCCTAAGCACCTAGCATTGTACATGACCTTACTAAGCTATTTAGTGTGTGCAGCGCCTCATCTAAGCATCGGTGTATTGGGAGCAGCCTAAGGGCCTCTTTGATTACCAGGATACTGAAAATATAGGAATGGAGAAAGTATGGGACTGGAGTGCTAAATCAATAGGATTAGCAAAGAGTGTTCAAAGCCACAGGAAAAATAAAGGAATTGTAAAAAAAGGTTGGAGAGGAGTAGAAAATATTACATAGAAAAAATTCCTATGGAATAGGATCCTATGTATTGTACTAGCTAAGCTGCGACGACGCTCTTACTCCGCTAATGGCGATAAACTGAGAGGAGGAGGAAGCAGTGACGTGTTTTTACATGCTAAAGGCTGGACTGTAGTATATTGTTTTTTATCACCTGCTGGTTCATTGGGCTGCCGTGTTTCGCACTCCTCCAACATATACTAGTACTCCAGTGCTAAACTAGAGTATACCGCACGGTTCTTTGCTCCTTGTTACGTCGTCCGCGACAATTATTCTTCCTTTCGCTGACATGTGGGACATCCAGCATCCGAGTCAATGTGTCATGCACCAGATTAGAGTGGGGAACGGAAGGGGAGCTTCACCCTGGTTGTGGCGCCGCAGTAATAACGACTATAATTAGTAGTAAAATCAGAAGGTCCCACCTTTACAGCAATAACAAGCCGTCAAATCACACAGCCCCATCTTCCAGTAGTAAGTTGAATCCACTACTCACTCACCATCCTTGCCTCTCTGTCAAGCCGACTAGGCAAAACTGCCACGAATAGCGCGCGTGAAAAGGCCCATCCTCGACTTTTAAATATAATTTTGTATCGATGGTTTGCACCATGGATCCTTGTCGAAACATAGTCGACGAAACTCCGGTGTAGATTCATGTTTTCTCCTTGGGAAGGTGAGGTTAGGGTTTCTTGTCGTGTGGCAAAGTTTTGTGTTATATCAATTAGGTGCTTCAGATCAATTACGACTACTATGGCTTTGGCTCCCTGCTCCTTAGGGGCACGTGCATGAAGACTTCCCAACTATTATCGACGAGGTCAAGCCAGCTCAGGTAAGATGGCGGCAACAACGGTGCGTCGACAACTCATTCTGACGGCAGTAGATTGTTCGGTGGTCTCGGAATCTCGATGTAGTTTTATTATGTTTGAGATGCTTTGTAGTACTCCTGGTGAACTTTTTATAATAGATCTGGCCATTTTCACGAAAGGGTTGCATATGTCGTAGTATGATCAAAAGTAGAACAAAGATTGGTGGCTCTTTACGTTTTTTTGCAAACGCTAAGATCATGAGTTCAAAATTTTGATTCCACTCTATGTTGAAAACAAATACAATTCAAGCTCTAGTTAGCGATTCGGAATGTAAACTGTGCATGTGTTTATACGTACAGGGTAGTTATCAAACAAAATGTATGGTATTCCTGCATTTAGATGTGAACTGCAGAAGCCACGCATTACGCCAACTTCAAAGTACTGAGTACATTGATGCAATGTGGTCAAAGGGTACCATCGATATCTCAAAGCTAAAAGAGTTCAAGCTTGTTTGTTCTCTACTCGTGTGTTTGTTCAATGAATGGAGGGCCAGGGTCCACAAGTGAATAATACTACGGGTACTCCTGGATGCCGTGGAGTTTTGTTCATTGTAGTACTGTAACGTTAAATAGAGATTCTTTTTTTCAATGTCACGTACACAAATTGAAACGATTATTATGGAGAGAAAAATAAATTCACTCCACTAACTATATAGGCAAGAGCCTCAACACTTGCTTTAGGGTTGCTCTCTTCACTCTCTCACCCTCTCCAGATCTAAACAAGGCAGTGGTGGTCACACACTCTCTCTGCTCACCACTGGTCACAGATCCGGCCAGATCCCTTCGGACCGGGTAGGGGAGTAGGTGCATCGTTCATACAGTAGTCAGTGGCAAGGGAGGAGACAGACAACTCCCAACGCGTCCCGATCGGTTACCCGTGCCATTCTCTCCGACACAGCACCGGCTCGGGAGGGCCTCCGACCCCTTCTTTCCCCCTGCCGTATTGTGGCCAGATCTGGCCTCCCGCCGCCCTCCTAGCCACATCCTGACAACCCTCAGGTATAACTTCCTTCAAAAATGGCCTTGCACTAATGGTCCATCTCCTCACATGTATGCAGGTGGAGCCACCTAATTTTTTACTACTATTAGAGGTAAAGCTACTTCATATAGTCGAATCTATGACTTGGTTCAAACAGGGAAGAAAGGAGGGGAGTTGTAGCATGAATCTAGGACTTGATTCAAAGAGGTAATAAAGGGGGGAGTAGTAGAGACTAGCTACCCAACCGGTCTCTTGATTGAAAAGGAAAATAAAGGAACAAACGCAGTACAAACTGGATAAGGAACATATCTATTATTGGTTGAAAAAGGAAATAAAGTAGCGGCTGGGGGACAAGTCAAAAGAGTATGTCCAGGATTAAATTTGATGTCCTCACATAGTAAAAGGTGGTTAAAGAGATCTATTATTGATGGGATGTTTGTTGCTCGGGGCAACAAACTTGGCCTCACCACATTATGCCTCCTTCTAGGTACATGGTGCTGATGCGTCCACTGTCGCATGCCCTTATACCAATTTTTTGTTGCTGTTAATGTAATGATGATTGTAAAATGAAGCAATCCAATTGTTAAAGTAAGGACATGTCTAACCAATGTAATTGTTAATCTAATGCCTCTAGTAATATGATGTAATTAAACCGTTTTACAAATGATACTCTCCTGATATATTTTCCATTATGATAAGTAAGTTGCTTTTGTACGTTGGTGAATGTCCTGGTGTCCCCACTGTCCCATGCCCTTATACTAACTCTTTAGCTGCTGTTAATCTAATGTAGCCGATAAAATAAAGCAATGCCACCATTAAAGTAATGACATATTTGATCGATGTCATTGTTTATCATAACGTTTCCGGTAATATGAAACAATGGTGCCGCTTAAAAGTTTCTACTGTCCTTACACGATTGCCATGAAGATAAGGAAGATACTTCTTTTCATTTCGTGCATGTTTCATATCTTGTTATTGACTAGTAATTATTTTTTTCTATCTTTTTGTGCAGATAGGGATATCCATTTCACCTCGTTGCTATTGTGACCATTTGGTGAACTATACAAAACACATTTTGTTTTTTTAAAGTGTCTTATGCAATTCTACTAAAATGTCACATGGGCAACGTCTCTCAATTTTAGTGGAACTGCACAAAGGATTATTGGAGTTCCTAACCTCTTCGTCTAACTCTGTCGATTATCTCGTGCAATAGTTTATTAGCCTTTGCAAGATTAGTCGTAACCGTCACCACAATGGCACTTGCTTTTAGCGGAACTGCACAAAAACATAAGTAAAGTATAGTTGCACCTTCCATGAGCATGACAAACAACCTCAATGTTGCTCAATTTTAGTGATTCTTGCTAGCTGTCAGCTCATGGGACCAAGTACTTCTTGCTAACTGCATGATGCAAACATTGCTTCATTTTAGGTGAACTGCACAAAAAGATCGCATGAATTGAATCATCCATGTTGGTGACTGGTGTCAACCGGTCTACAATGGCATTGTCTGCAGTTATGATTCCCATGATTGGGTACGTTCCTTTTTTGTTGATTTTGACTCTGAATTCGGCTAGTAATCTTGTGCTACTATTTTGGCACTGCTATGAGAATGCAATAATGATATCGTTTTTTGCATCTTAATCTAATGTCACTAATAATTTGAAGCAATGTTTTGGCATAGCTAGTGCCACTGATAAAATAAAGTAATAATATAGTTAAAATAGAGCTATTGTCTTCGCTGTCATTTCATTTTCAATGTAGATAACTTGCAGAAGGGGTATATGGGGGAATCAAGTCCATTTGCATTGTGCATCAATCACATGGTATGTGCACTAAACTAGTTGGGTCCATTAGGCCTACCGTCGATGTGGCGCAGGTCCTCTCTCTTCTTCGCAGCACGACAAGCGCCTGATGACCCACAAGTATAGGGGACCAATTGTAGCTCTTTTAGATAAGTAAGAGTGTCGAACCCAACGAGGAGCAGAAGGAAATGACATGTGGTTTTCAGTAAGGTAATGTCTGCAAGTGCTGAAATTGTAAGTAACAGAGTAGTTTGATAGTAAGGTAATTTGTAACGAGCAAGTAACGATAGTAGTAGCAAAAGTGCAGCAAGGTAACCCAATCCTTTTGAGGTAAAGGACATGTGACGCCCCCGATTCAATCATACACTAATCATACACACAAACATGTACGATCAAGATCAGAGACTCACGGGAAAATATCACAACACAACTCTACAAATAAAATAAGTCATACAAGCATCATATTACAAGCCAGGGGCCTCGAGGGCTCGAATACAAGAGCTCGATCATAGACGAGACAGCGGAAGCAACAATATCTGAGTACAGACATAAGTTAAACAAGTTTGCCTTAAGAAGGCTAGCACAAACTGTGGTACAGATCGAAAGAGGCGCAGGCCTCCTGCCTGGGATCCTCCTAAACTACTCCTGGTCATCGTCAGCGGGCTGCACGTAGTAGTAGGCACCTCCCGAGTAGTAGTAGTCGTCATCGACAGTGGCGTCTGGCTCCTGGGCTTCATCGTCTGGTTGCAGCAATCAGGTATAAAAAGGGGGAAAAGAGAGAGCAAAGCAATCGTGAGTACTCATCCGAAGTACTCGCAAGCAAGGAGCTACACTACATATGCATTGGTATCAAATGGAATAAGGGTATCATATGTGGACTGAACTGCAGAATGCCAGAATAAGAGGGGATAGCAAGTCCTATCAAAGACTACGCTTCTGGCCACCTCCATCTTGCAGCATGTAGAAGAGAGCAGAAGGTAAATTCACCAAGTAGCATCACATGGCATACTCCTACCCGGCGATCCTCCTCTCATCGCCCTGTGGGAGAGCAATCACCGGTTGTATCTATCACTTGGAAGGATGTATTTTATTAAGTATCCGGTTCTAGTTGTCATAAGGTCAAGGTACAACTCCAAGTCATCCTGTTACCGAAGATCATGACTATTCAAATAGATTAACTTCCCTGCAGGGGTGCACCACATTTCCCAACACGCTCGATCCCCTTTGTCCGGACACACTTTCCTGGGTCATGCCCGGCCTCGGAAGATCAACACGTCGCAGCCCTACCTAAGCACAACAGAGAGGTCAGCACGCCGGTCTAAATCCTATGGCGCAGGGGTCTGGGCCCATCACCCATTGCACACCTGCACGTTGCGTACGCGCCCGGAGAGCAGACCTAGCAACCTCTATTACAAAGTAAGTTGCGTTACACGGTCCAACCCGGCGCACGCCGCTCAGTCGCTGACGACAAAGGCTTCGGCTGATACCACGACGTTGAGTGCCCATAACTGTTCCCGCGTAGTTGGTTAGCGCGTATAGGCCAGTGGCCAGACTCAGATCAAATACCAAGATCTCGTAAGGGTGTTAATTAAAGTATCCGCGAATGCCGACCAGGGCTAGGCCCACCTCTGTCCTAGGTGGTCTCAACCTTCCCTGTCGCTTCGCCTCAAAGTAACAGTCGGGGGCCATCGAGAACTCAGGCCCACCACTAACTGGATGGAGCCACCTGCCTCTCTAGCCCCCATCTCCGAACAGTATCATAAGTAATGTAACAGTATAAAGTATATATCATATGCCCGTGATCACCTCCCGAAGTGATCACGACCCAGTAGTATAGCATGACAGACGGACAAGAGTGTAGGGCCACTGATGGAACACTAGTATCCTATACTAAGCATTTAGGATTGCAGGTAAAGGTAACAACATTAGTAGCAAGGACAGGCTATGCATCAGGATAGGATAACGAAAAGCAGTAACATACTTCACTACTCTAATGCAAGCAGTAGAGAGAAGAATAGGCGATATCTGGTGATCAAATGGGGGGGGGGGGCTTGCCTGGTTGCTCTAGCAAGAGAGAGGGGTCGTCAACACCGTAGTCGTACTGGGTAGCAGCGGCATCGGTCTCGGTGTCTAGCGAGAGAAGAGGGGGGAAGAAACAATAAATATTAAGAAGACAGATGCATAGCGATGCATGACATGACAAAGCGTGATGCTTGGTGTGCCCTAACGCGGTAGTAGGTGATACCGACGAAGGGGGAAAACATCCGGGAAAGTATTCCCGGTGTTTCACGTTTTCGGACAGATGAACCGGAGGGGGAAAGTTGCGAGCTCAATAGGTTAGGGATGTGTGGTGGACGAACGGGTTGCGTATCCGGATTCGTCTCGTCGTTCTAAGCAACTTTCATGTACAAAGTTTTTCCATCCGAGCTACGGATTATTTTATATTAATTTTTAAAGATTTAATCCATTTTTAGAATTAACAGAATTAATTTAATTAGAAAATGCAATTATGACGTCAGCATGATGTCAGGGTGATGTCAGCAGTCAACTAGTCAGTTGACCTAGTCAAACTGACATGTGGGTCCCATTGTCATTGACTGTTTAGGTTAATTAGGGTTTAGGTTAATTAGTTAAGCTTAATTAGTTGTTTAGCTTAAGTAAAAAATTAATTAAGTTAATTAATTCTTTAGTTAATTAATTATTAATTAATTAACTAAGTATTTTTATTTTTATTATTTATTTATTTTTATTTCTTTTTAATTCATTTTTTACGTTTTCATTTTAACAGGGGGCGGGCCCCACTCGTAAGTGGCCCAGGGGGCCAGCCGGGTCAACAGTTGCAAAGGGGGCGGGCGAATGGAGCCCCGGGGGCGCCGGGTCCAGGCTGCGCCGCGGGGCAGCAGCAGGTCGGCGGGGAGCGGCTGGGGTGAGTGGGCTCGTGGCTGACGAGGGCTCGTGAGCGCGTTGCGGCAGCAACAAAAGGGGGGGCGGCGGCTAGAGCCAGCAGGCCAGGGGAGGCGCCCGGGACAAGTTGCCAGCGGCAGCGGTGAAACACAGCAGCAACAGCCGCAGTTCGCAACAGGGGGCAGGGGGAAGAGGCGCGACCGGGCGCTAGGCCTGGATGTGCGAGGGGCGCGCGACACACGCAACCGGGCGCGGCGAGCGCGTTGCGAGGGCGCGTCCGGGCGCGGACTGTGGCCAAGATGCGCGGCGACGGGGCGGCAGGAGGATGCGGCCATGGCAGCAGGCAGGGTGAACAATGAGCAGCGGCAAGCGTAAAACGGCAACGACAGGGGGACGCGGGGGTTGAGGCCGGCCTGGGCGGTCGCGGGCAAGGGCCAGGGTGCACGGCAGGTCGCGGGGCTGCAACGGCGAGGTAGTAGTGGGACGCGGCTCGGCAGCCAGGCAGCAACGGGGGGAGAGCGGTGGACGCGCGCGTGAGGCGCACGACGGGGGTTTTGGCGGAGCGCAAAGTGAGCGCACGCTCACCGTGAGCGCGGGTCCAGTGAGGTCAGCGACCTAAGGCGTCGGGGAGGGAAGGAGAGACAAGGGGAATCGAGGGATGTGGCTCACGTCGCGGCTGTAGGGTTAGGCAGCATGCTCGGGGAGGACAGATGGCGTCGGAGCAGCAGGAGGTGGGTTGACGACGACGGCTCATGCTGGGCGCTCCGATGATCGTAGCGGAAGGAGACGAAGGGGCTGCTTGGCGAGCGCGGTGTGGCGCGGGGAGGATGACGGCGACTGGTGGTGAGGTGGCATCGCGAGGGGCGCCAGCGTGGTGCGGGGCGACGGGCGACGGCAGCGGGGCCATCTGCCCCCGATCCAGATCCACTCGGGAGCGGGGAGGGGGAGTGGCGACGTGGGGGGGGGGAGTGGGATCAGACGAGAGGAGTGGGGGGATGGGCGTCATGTAGGTTTGGGTGGGTGTGGGCCGGCTTGGGGTATTGGCCAGCTGGGCTAGCCAGTTAGCCGAGGCCCAAAGGCAGTGGGGGTGGTTTTACTAATTTTGCTTTTTTTATTTTTGTTGTTTTCTGCTTTTCTTTTTATTTCTTTTCAAATCAAAACTAGTTTTTTAAAATACAAGAATTGCACCTAAAACCCTATTATAACTTAGGCTACTGTCACCTCTAGTTTGATAGGCAAATAAGTTAGTCTACAGTTGTTTAATATTTTTAATGCATTTATATATCCATCTTAGCCATTGTTTGATCATCTAAGGGCACTTAAACACTTTACAAAAGGTTGGTTCAACCACCAAAACTAGTTTGTGATTATTTGCCACATGACAAACATTTTAGTTTTGATAATTGAAAACTTTTACCGATTGAGTTTATTTTAATTTTTTGAAATTTGAACTGGGTTTCGAACCGATGCGAGTTTATCAACAGTAGTCGCGGTGACCTGGCATCATCAACAGGGAATTACTGTAGCTTAATTATCCGGGCGTCACAATTCTCCTCCACTACAAGAAATCTCGTCCCGAGATTTTAAGAGGTGGAGTAAGGGAAAAAGATTTGGTTACGTAATTCTAACGAATCCTCTTGGTCTTGGTTGCTCTTCTCGAAGGAGTCGAACCTCTCGTCGATGTCTTCATTTCTCTGCCTTAAGTCATCATGATGAAGTCGTCATCCTTTCTTCGGAACTCCATCGTAGTTACGAAAGAATAGGGGGGTATTTCGGCAGAACGGATCTCTTCCAAGGTTGACTATCTGGATGATAACATCGGAGAAGGTGGCGGAAAGTAACTCTCGAATTGAAACTTAAGAAGGTATCGAGAGCACAGTAAGAAGGTGCAATAAGAAGTTTCAAGCGGATAGACAATCGTTCGTTGCCTGAAATAGAGTGAAAGGTGTTCAAAGCGTCAAAGAATGAATCTTGTGTCTGATACCAGAATAGACCACTACGAAGGTGGCCCGTGACTTACATACGGAGCCAGGCGGGAGGAATATCTTTGGCAACCTGGGTGTATAGGAGAGTCAGGTTTCGATCCTGTGGAACGGTGGGTTATGGGCCCACCATGTGGGTTAAAAGTAGGAGGAGCGGTGACATCTTACACGATCATGTAAGCAAGGCATGTCAGAGGATAGTCTGTCAGTTATGTCGGCAACAACATCGGTACCAAGGGCAAGGGACGAAGAGAACCATTTTCCTGCTCGTTGAACGAGGCGGACCAATAGGCAAAGTTCTCGTCCATCGGCGGTTACCGAAAAGTCATCAACAGTAGAAACCAGGTCTCACTGACAGAGTTGTACACCGAGGTGTTTCCACAAGCAGTGAATTATTACTGCTTAGATCATATAGATCACAAGAAACGTTAACCCAACAAATGGAAAGGAAAATATGATTATCAGATTAAACAGAACAATGGAAAGGAAAATGTGTTTAAACACATATTTCAATGGTATATCCTTTGGAAGGACAAGCAGAGCAAGATATCCATGACATGATATAATGTAGAAAACTCTTTAGGTAAGGGGAGAGGAATTTGATGACAATACCCATACAACAATGTTTTCGATAATTGATAAAGAAAAGATAGCATTGCGCTTTCAATGCTCTTGTTGATGTTTGAGTACCACAGTCATGCTTCGGGATAGCATTGACCTGGTTTTCAAGTAAAGGTCAAACTTTGGATACTCAAAGGATTCATCGGGAACAACTTATAGAATAAGCCAATTTTCTCATGGAAGAATGGTTGCTAAAAGGGAAATGGTAACAATAGGTCCTCCGGCCACGTGTGCTAGGCATGACATCACCTTACCGGGTGTTATAAAGACCAATGTTATGACTCTTGAAAAACGTTCCAACCATCATATCTGACCGAGATTCAAATCTGATTAGTGTCAGGATACCTCAGACTCAGGATGCCTGAGAAAGAAAAGGTGCAACACAATTGACGAGATGACATTATAAGATTCTTGGGCAATGAACTATGGAAGCAAGTTCTGAAACAAGAGTTCATCATTAACCCAAGGAGAGGATGAGGGGGTGGCCGATGGACTCAGTGTCAATCCATCGAGATTTTCAAGAGATGGATCTCTCCAATTAGGTGAACAAGGAGATAACATTTGTCAAATCAAAATGATATAAAGATGTATGCTCGAGGAAAACATACACAGTTAAACATTGGTTCAAAGCAATAGGGTTGCTAGAAGTTTTGAATTCACACATCATAGTTCATTTATCGGTATTCTGGTTAGGAACAACACGAGGACCAAGAAGGAATGGTGATGGTGATAAGTATTACTGGTATCAAGAATTCTCAAGAGGTGGTGAAATTCTCACGACATTCTTAACATAAAAGATGGTATTACTCCAAGGTAAAGAAGAATAATTGTTGGATAGCACGGATCTCTAGGTATAACACAAAACACGAACAAGTTTGTGTTGGAGGAAGGCAATAAGTGGTTGAAGACAACACAAATCATGAAGGGCAAGGATGGCATTTCTCATCAAGAATCCAATAGCTATCTTGGAAGAGCTCAGAATGTTGATGATGAACATCACACATTTGTCGAGAGATTTCAAGATGTAATCGATCGGTGATGACAACGAGTCCAATGAATGGTGAAGCGAAAGGTTATTGGAACCAAGGGTATGCCACAAACTCCTAACCAAGTTTGTTGTTCGAGGCGAAATGACATGATGAGGAAGATCGACGTGAGCTTAGCTCATCGTCGAAAATTGTGCTCCATGAAGAAGGACCAGGTAGCACAGTTAAAATTTAGCACAATAATTATATAGCCGATCAGGCTAGGAATGAATTGAAGGATTATTAAACTCATAAGCAACAAAAATTACTTAGAGTTAATGAATCAGTCTACAGACTCGGTTCACATATCGGTGTTCTCGAGTGACTAATAGCTCAGAACCTGGGGGAAATCCGAAATCGATGAGAAGCAATACTAGATGAAGACTCATAGGAAGCAACACAGTTCTTTGATATTCTTGAGATATTGGAGGGTATACTCGAAGGAAGGTCAATATAGAGGTTGTAGAGATGTATTGATCTACAGAGGACAAGTACTATAACTTGTCGGAGAAATGGAATTTAAAGGAGAACATGGTCGGAACCATGACCGCAAAAGGCCGGATCCCAGATATAAGAACTTACACCGAGGGAATAATTAATTTAAGAGAAGCTTTAATGATAAGATCTACATCGTGTCCATGGGCATGAACACAAAGTTCAAGGTCGACTCCCACTTCTTCAATGCATAATCTTCCATTCACTTCTCATGTTTCAAAAATGACATTAGTTGCTGAAAGTTTTACCTGGTGTAATACCAGCTAAGTATGACCCGTGAAATCTTTCGGGTTCACACAGATTAGGGAAGGCGTTGGTTCAACCCATCGGGGCATCTTAGGAACATATACCACAAACTTCATAGTAAACATCACCAACTCGAGAGCAGAGCATGGTTGGCCAAAACAGAGGATACGATTTACCAAAGGCATTATGTATCAGGGAAGGAACTTCTAAAGAGATTGAATATGAAGGACGTTGTCGGATAAATTACAACAAAGGATCCGATGGTCTACAAGGAATCTGATGTGAGCATCGGTACCCAACCAGAGGGAGAAAGAATGCAAGGAGATCAGATTATAGAAACAACTGACTAATTCAAAGTTCAAATGCAAAGGAATTATGAATTCCAAGACAAGGGATCAGAAGAAATGCTCTGATTAGGGATGGATAAGTTGAATAGCCTTAGGGGTACAATCGATGGCAAAATTTGATTGGTAGAGATCCAGATCATTTTAAAATGACGTCTGAGCCAGAAGGATGAATTCTAGGATTCGACTGAGGAATGCGAGCATCCTCAACATATTGAATCAACGGACTCAAAATAATAAATACAAGGGATGTCAATAAGATTACGTGACTTATGGGATTAACCATAATGCAAGCAAGCAAGAATTTCAAGAGCAATAGGCTGCTCAGGATTTTCGGAAGATCGAATGGTATTTCGAAGACTTTTGTGAAATACATGAATCAACTAGGGATGAGCGGATACTCGGTAAGTGCGAGGAATTATCCATAGGGGCATTCAGGCGGCAAAGAACTGCAAGGCAGTAGGCACAAAGTATTCTCAGAACAACAGAGAGAATTTCGGGGTATCTCGTAATAACAAGATCAATTGGGAACTAAGGTAAGAATGGCAAGTGCATGTAGTTATCTATAGGGGTTGACGGTGGAAGGGAATTGCAAACGCAATGAGCACAAGTTCTCGGGATAACTTCGGAGAGTATCTTCTGAATCTTCTGGTGCAGCAGGCGATCATCTATAATAAGGGGCTCTCCGGAAGGAAGTACTTACGAGAACCTAGAGTTAGAGTTAGCAAAATCTTTTAACCCGAATAGAAGAGAGATCAGAGTCCCAGCATATAGACGAGGAATAAAAGATCCTACTACCACCCAACGGCGACGTGGGCCCGTTAGCCACACAACCATGTTAGTAAAAAGTTTCTCAATGACTAGACTCAACTTTGACCGAGGAGTTTGGAAGGGGGATTCCTAAAGGCAGTCGGCTCTGATACCAACTTGTGACGCCCCCGATTCAATCGTACACTAATCATACACGCAAACGTGTACGATCAAGATCAGGGACTCACGGGAAGATATCACAACACAACTCTACAAATAAAATAAGTCATACAAGCATCATATTACAAGCCAGGGGCCTCGAGAGCTTGAATACAAGAGCTCGATCATAGACGAGACAACGAAAGCAACAATATCTGAGTACAGACATAAGTTAAACAAGTTTGCCTTAAGAAGGCTAGCACAAACTGTGGTACAGATCGAAGGAGGCGCATGCCTCCTGCCTGGGATCCTCCTAAACTACTACTGGTCATCGTCAGCGGGCTGCACGTAGTAGTAGGCAAATCCCGAGTAGTAGTCGTCGTCATCGACAGTAGCGTCTGGCTCCTGGGCTTCATCGTCTGGTTGTAGCAATCGGGTATAGAAAGGGGGAAAAGAGGGAGCAAAGCAGCCGTGAGTACTCATCCGAAGTACTCGCAAGTAAGGAGCTACACTACATATGCATTGGTATCAAATGGAATAAGGGTATCATATGTGGACTGAACTGCAGAATGCCAGAATAAGACAGGGATAGCTAGTCCTATTGAAGACTACGCTTCTGGCCACCTCCATCTTGCAGCATGTAGAAGAGAGTAGATGGTAAGTTCACGAAGTAGCATCGTGTAGCATAATCCTAACCGATGATCCTCCCCTCGTCGCCCTGTGAGAGAGCGATCACCGGTTGTATCTGGCACTTGGAAGGATGTGTTTTATTAAGTATCCGGTTCTAGTTGTCATAAGGTCAAGGTACAACTCCAAGTCGTCCTGTTACTGAAGATCACGGCAATTCGAATAGATTAACTTCCCTGCAGGGGTGCACCGCATTTCCCAACATGCTCGATCCCCTTTGTCTGGACACACTTTCCTGGGTCATGCCCGGCCTCGGAAGGTCAACACGTCGCAGCCCTACCTAAGCACAACAGAGAGGTCAGCATGCCGGTCTAAATCCTATGGCGCAGGGGTCTGGGCCCATCGCCTATTGCACACCTGCACGTTGCGTACGCGGCCGGAGAGCAGACCTAGCAACCTCCATTACAAAGGAAGTTGCGTTACGCGGTCCAACCCGGCGCGCGCCGCTCAGTCGCTGACGTCACGAAGGCTTCGGTTGATACCACGACGTCGAGTGCCCATAACTGTTCCCGCGTAGTTGGTTAGTGCGTATAGGACAGTGGACAGACTCAGATCAAATACCAAGATCTCGTAAGGATGTTAATTGAAGTATCCGCGAACGCCGACCAGGGCCAGGCCCACCTCTCTCCTAGGTGGTCTCAACCTGCCCTGTCGCTCCGCCTCAAAGTAACAGTCGGGGGCCGTCGGGAACTTAGACCCACCACTACCTGGATGGAGCCACCTGCCCCTCCAGCCCCCATCTCCAAACAGTATCATAAGTAATGTAACGGTATAAAGTATATATCATATGCCCGTGATCACCTCCCGAAGTGATCACGGCCGAGTAGTATAGCATGGCAGACGGACAAGAGTATAGGGCAACTGATGGAACACTAGCATCCTATACTAAGCATTTAGGATTGCGAGTAAAGGTAACAACAGTAGTAGCAAGGACATGCTATGCATCGGGATAGGATAACGAAAAGCAGTAACATACTACACTACTCTAATGCAAGCAGTAGAGAGAAGAATAGGTGATATCTGGTGATCAAATGGGGTGGGCTTGCCTGGTTGCTCTGGCAAGAGAGAGGGGTCGTCAACACCGTAGTCGTACTGGGTAGCAGCGGCATCGATCTCGGTGTCTAGCGAGAGAAGAGGGGGGAAGAAACAATAAATATTAAGCAAACAGATGCATAGTGATCAATGACATGACAAAGCGTGATGCTAGGTGTGCCCTAACGCGGTAGTAGGTGATACCGGCGAAGGGGGAAAACATCCGGGAAAGTATTCCCGGTGTTTCGCGTTTTCGGACAGATGAATCGGAGGGGGAAAGTTGCGAGTTCGATAGGTTAGGGATGTGTGGTGGACGAACGGGCTGCGTATCCGGATTCGTCTCGTCGTTCTGAGCAACTTTCATGTACAAAGTTTTTCCATCCGAGCTACGGATTATTTTATATTAGTTTTTAAAGATTTAATCCATTTTTAGAATTAACAGAATTAATTTAATTAGAAAATGCAATTATGACGTCAGCATGATGTCAGGGTGATGTCAGCAGTCAACTAGTCAGTTGACCTAGTCAAACTGACATGTGGGTCCCACTGTCATTGACTGTTTAGGTTAATTAGGGTTTAGGTTAATTAGTTAGGCTTAATTAGTTGTTTAGCTTAAGTAAACAAAATTAATTAAGTTAATTAATTCTTTAGTTAATTAACTTATTAATTAATTAACTAATTATTTTTATTTTTATTATTTATTTATTTTTAATTCTTTTTAATTCATTTTTTATGTTTTCATTTTAACAGGGGCGGGCCCCACTCGTAAGTGGCCCACGGGGCCAGCGGGGTCAACAGGCGCAAAGGGGGCGGGCGAATGGAGCCCCGGGGGCGCCGGGTCCGGGCGGCGCCGCGGGGCAGCAGCAGGTCGGCGGGGAGCGGCTGGGGTGAGTGGGCTTGTGGCCGACGAGGGCTCGTGAGCGCGCGGCGGCAGCAGCAAAAGGGGGGGGGGGGCGGCTAGAGCCAGCAGGCCAAGGGAGGCGCCCGGGACGAGCTGCCAGCGGTAGCGGTGCAACGCAGCAGCAACAGCCGCAGTTCACAACAGGGAGCATGGGGAAGAGGCGCGACCGGGCGCTAGGCCTGGATGTGCGAGGGGCGCGCGACACACGCAACCGGGCACGGCGAGCATGTTGCGAGGGCGCGTCCGGGCGCGGACGGTGGCCAAGATGCGCGCCGACGGGGCGGCAGGAGGACGCGGCCATGGCAGCAGGCAGGGTGAGGAATGAGCAGCGGCAAGCGCAAAACGGCAACCGCAGGTGGACGCGGGGGTTGAGGCCGGCCTGGGCGGTCGCGGGCAAGGGCCAGGGTGCACGGCAGGTCACGGGGCTGCAGCGGCGAGGTAGTAGTGGGACGCGGCTCGGCAGCCAGGCAGCAACGGAGGGAGAGTGGTGGACGTGCACGTGAGGCGCACAGCGGGGGTTTTGGCGGAGCGCAAAGTGAGCGCGGTGAGCGCACGCTCACCGCGAGCGCGGGTCCGGCGAGGTCGGCGACCTAAGGCGTCGGGGAGGGAAGGAGAGACAAGGGGAATCGATGGATGTGGCTCACGTCGCGGCTGTAGGGTTAGGCAGCATGCTCGGGGAGGACAGATGGCGTCGGAGCAGCAGGAGGTGGGTTGACGACGACGGCTCATGCTGGGCGCTCCGATGACCGTAGCGGAAGGAGACGAAGGGGCTGCTCGACGAGCGCGGTGTGGCGCGGGGAGGATGATGGCGACTGGTGGTGAGGTGGCATCACGAGGGGCGCCGGCGTGGTGCGGGGCGACAGGCGGCGGCAGCGGGGCCATCTGCCCCCGATCCAGATCCACTCGGGAGCGGGGAGGGGGAGTGGCGACGTGGGGGGGGGGGGTGGGATCAGACGGGAGGAGTGGGGGGATGGGGGTCATGTAGGTTTGGTTGGGTGTGGGCCGGCCTGGGGTATTGGCCAGCTGGGCCGGCCAGTTAGCCGAGTCCCAAAGGCAGTGGGGGTGGTTTTACTAATTTTGCATTTTTTTGTTGTTTTCTGCTTTTCTTTTTATTTCTTTTCAAATCAAAACTAGTTTTTTAAAATACAAGAATTGCACCTAAAACCCTATTATAATTTAGGCTACTGTCACCTCTAGTTTGATAGGCAAATAAGTTAGTCTACAGTTGTTTAATATTTTTAATGCATTTATATATTCGTCTTAGCCATTGTTTGATCATCTAAGGGCACTTAAACACTTTATAAAAGGTTGGTTCAACCACCAAAACTAGTTTGTGATTATTTGCCACATGACGAACATTTTAGTTTTGATAATTGAAAACTTTTACCGATTGAGTTTATTTTATTTTTTTTGAAATTTGAACTGGGTTTCGAACCGATGTGAGTTTATCAATAGTAGTCGCGGTGACCTGGCATCATCAATAGGGAATTACTGTAGCTTAATTATCCAGGCGTCACAGGACAGGCCAAAATGGTCGCTTATGATAAGCAAAGCGTTTTTGAGGGTACACGGGATTTTCATCTAGTCACTTTCATCATGTTGGCTTAATTCATGTTCAGTACTTTGATAATTTGATATGTGGGTGGACCGGTGGTTAGGTGTTGTTCTTACTTGAACAAACCTCCTACTTATGATTAACCCTCCCGCAAGTATCGCAACTACGAGAAAAGTATTAAGAATAAATTCTAACCATAGCATTAAATTTTGGATCCAATCGATCCCTTACGGAATAGCGCATAAACTGGGTTTAAGCTTCTGTCACTCTCGCAACCGATCATCTAATTGCTACTCCACAATGCGTTCCCTTATGCCCAAATATGGTGAAGTGTCATGTAGTCGATGTTCACATGACACCACTAAGGGAATCACAACATACATACTATCAAAATATCGAACACATATCAAGTTCACATGATTTCTCCCGTGACCTCAAGAACAAAAGTAACTACTCACAAATGGTAAGCATGCTCAAGATCAGAGGGGTATTAAATAGCATATTGGATCTGAACATATAATCTTCCACCAAATGAACCATATAGTAATCAACACTACTAGTCACCCACAAGCACCAATCTATAGTTCCGATAACAAGATTGAACACAAGAGATGAACTAGGGTTTGAGAGGAGATGGTGATGTTGAAGATGTTGATGGAGACTGCCCTCCCCAAGATGGGGGAGTTGTTGGTGATGATGATGACGATGATTTCCCCCTCCAAGAGGGAAGTTCCCCCGGCAGAATCGCTCCGCCGGAGGGCAAAAGTGCCCATGCCCAAGTTCTGCCTCGAGACGGCGACTCTCCATCCCGAAAGTCGTCTCTTGATTTTTTCTAGGTCAAAATGACTTATATACTAGAAGATGGGCACCGGAGGTGGGCTTGGGTGAGCACAACCCACCAGGGCACGCCTGGGCTCCCTAGCGTGCCCAGGTGGGTTGTGCTCACCTGGTGGGCCCCCTCTGGTAGTTATTTGCTCCAATATTCTTCATATATTTGATAAAAAATCTCCGTGAATTTTCAACTTGTTTGGAGTTGTGTAGAATAGGTGGCCTGACGTAGCTTTTCCAGGTCCGGATTTCCAGCTGCCGGAATTCTCCCTCTTTGTGTATACCTTGCATATTATGAGAGAAAATGCATTAGAATTACTCCAAAAATCATTATTGTGGATTAAAACATCTTAAATAACAGTAAGAAAACATGATGCAAAATGGACGTATCAACTCCCCCAAGCTTAGACCTCGCTTGTCCTCAAGCGAAAACCGAAATCGAAAAACATGTCCACATGCTTAGAGAGAGAGAGAGGTGTCGATAAAAACAAAATACGGACATAGAAGCATCATGTTTATTATTATAATAGCAACAAACTTAAACATAAAACTTTTATCATAGACTTCTCATGAACAAGTGACAATTCATCACACTGTTGAAGTATAAAGCAAAAACTCTATTAGAAACCAACAAACTATGTTCTCAGTCAACTTTGCAACTACAATTCATCATCTTTTCACGAAGGGTCATGTATCGGAGCCTTTAGGCAAGTCCACATACTCAACCATCATATAGTCTTCTATGATTGCTAACACTCACCGCGTACACATGAGCAAAATGTTTCAACCGGACACATAGAAAGATAGGGGCTTGTAGTTTCGCCTCCCAACACATTCACCTCAAGGGTGATGTCAACAATAATGATTCATGCTATCTATATTCAACTGGACATATGTGCCTAGATCTTTTCTCACCACATGATGCTTGCCAAAGAAGAAAAATAAACAGGAATAGAAGGAAAACTTTGACTCTTTGCATAAAAGTAAATACATAAAAGTAAAAGATAGGCCCTTCATAGAGGGAAGCAGAGGTTGCCATGCTCTTATTTGTTTGTATGCTCAAACCCTTAGTGCAAAAGAACGTCACGTTGCATTGCCCCTTGTGATAGCGACCTTTATTATAAAGTCTGTCATTTTTATTCTTCACCATCACAAGTTCGTGCAACGCTCAATTTTCTCTTACACTAAATGATCTCACACTTTTAGATGCAATTTTATTGCCTTTTTGCACCTATGACAACTTACTTGAGGGATCTTGCTCAATCCCTAGGTAGGTGTGGTGGACACTTGAAAATAAGATTTGGGTTTAAAGGTTTTTGGATGCACAAGTAGTATCTCTACTTAGTGCGGAATTTTTGGCTAGAAAAGATAGGGGCAAGCACCACATGTTAAAGGATCCATGACAATATGACTTCGATGTGAATATAAACAAACATAAACCATTAAGTTGTCTTCCTTGTCCAACGTTAACAATTTTGGCATATAATATTTTGATGAGGATAGTATATTTCTATGTGAATCTTCTCTTCCCTTATTAATTCTTTCATGAGTTGCATCATTGACTAATTCTATGTTTGTCAATTTCTAATAAAATTTCCTACTTATACTTTTCCTTATGTGGTGTCATCACCTACCATAAGATTAGCATATGATCTTTTTCATTTATTTCCTTTCTTTCATTTATTTCCTTTCTTTCAATTGCAACATGAAAATAAAGAAAGCAAAAACTCAAACTAAACTTTATTATATATCTCGCACATGATTACAAGGATAGATCACTAAGCAAACTCTTGAAAAGAAAGGATCGAACTAAACTTCTATTCATCTAAAGCGAAAGATCAAACTAAAATAAGTAAAGGCAAAAAGATAGTGGGATGATACGATACCGAGGCACCTCCCCCAAGCTTGGCGGAAGCCAAGGGGAGTGCCCATACCCGATACTCAATTCTCTTTTGGTGGTGAAGAACAGGATGGTGGTGATGACAATGGTGCCTTCAACTTTTTCATATTATAGTTGAGGAGAGCAACTTCCTCTTTTAAATCGTCGACTTCCAGCTCTAGTTTCAAGATCTTGTCACATAAATCCCCTTTGCTTTTCTGCCGAAAACGAAAAAGAATAGATCAGTTTTAGATCGGTTAGCTCTCTTAGGGAGAATTGACTTCTTGAACTCCATGTGCATATCCCCAGGTTGAGGTAGAGGGACATCCTCCTCCTCCGAGCTTGAATCATAGATCCTCATCAAGTGAGCATCCTCCTCGTCATCGATAGTTCGATCATAAGGAGATAGGTCCCCATAGGTCTTTGGGTCAGCAATGTGATGTGAGAGGTAGCTCTCTCCGTCAGAGTCTTGGGACGACATATTTTCAAAACTGCGCAGAAAACAGTGATGTCGCTTGAAGCTACGTCGGTATTTCCCCAAACAGGAAGGGATGATGTAGCACAGCGGCGGTAGGTATTTCCCTCATATATGAAACCAAGGTTATCAAACCGGTAGGAGAACCAAACAACACAACGTAAACAACCCCTGCACACAGATAACAAATCCTCACAACCCGATGTGTTAAAGGGGTTGTCAATCCCTTTTGGGTAACAGTGCCAGAAATTGGTGCATGACGGGAAAAAGTTGTAATAGATTGAATAAATAGATCGCAAATAATAAAGTGCAGCAAAGTATTTTTGGGTTTTTGGATTAATAGATCTGAAAATAAAAGCAAATAAAAGTAGATCGCAAAGACAAATAATATGAGAAAGAGACCCGGGGGGCGGAGGTTTCACTAGTGGCTTCTCTCGAGAAAAATAGCAAACGGTGGATGAAAAAAATACTATTGGGAAATTGATAGAACTTCAAAAACTCATGACGATATCCAGGCAATGATCATTATATAGGCATCACGTCCAAGATTAGTAGACCGACTCCTGCGTGCATCTACTACTATTACTCCACACATCGACCGCTATCCAGCATGCATCTAGTGTATTAAGTTCATGGAGAAACGGAGTAATGCAATAATAATGATGACATGATGTAGACACGATCTATCTATGTAGAGATAGATGCCATCGTTTTATCCTTAGTAGCAACGATACATACGTGTCGGTTCCCCTTCTGTCACTGGGATCAAGCACAGTAAGATCAAACCCACTACAAAGCACCTCTTCCCATTGCAAGATAAATAGATCAAGTTGGCCAAACAAAACCCAAATATCGGAGAAGAAATACGAGGCTATAAGCAATCATGCATAAAAGAGATCAAAGAAACTCAAAGACTTTCATGCATATAAAAAAGATAGATCTGATCATAAACTCAAAATTCATCGATCCCAACAAACACACATAAAAAGAGTTACATCATATGGATCTCCAAGAGACCATTGTATTGAGAATCAAGAGAGAGAGAGATGAAACCATCTAGCTACTAACTACAGACCCAAAGTGAAGGAAATATGCCCTAGAGACAATAATAAAGTTGTTATTTATATTTCCTTATATCATGATAAATGTTTATTATTCATGCTAGAATTGTATTAACCGGAAACTTAGTACATGTGAGAATACATAGACAAATAGAGTGTCCCTAGTTTGCCTCTACTTGACTAGCTCGTTAATCAAAGATGGTTAAGTTTCCTAGCCATGTACATGTGTTGTCATTTGATGAACGCGATCACATCATTAGAGAATGATGTGGTGGACAAGACCCATCCGTTCGGTTAGCACTATGATCGTTTAGTTTATTGCTATTCCTTTCTTCATGACTTATACATGTTCCTATGACTATGAGATTATGCAACTCCTGAATACCGGAGGAACACCTTGTGTGCTTTCAAATGTAACAACGTAACTGGGTGATTATAAAGATGCTCTACACGTGTCTCTGATGGTGTTTTTTGAGTTGGCATAGATCGAGATTAGGATTAGTCACTTCGTGTTTCGGAGAGGTATCTCTAGGACCTCTCGGCAATGCTCATCACTATAAGCCTTGCAAGCAAAGTGACTAATGAGTTAGTTGCGGGATGATGCATTACAGAACGAGTAAAGAGACTTGATGGTAACGAGATTGAACTAGGTATGATGATACCGATGATCAAATCTCGGGCAAGTAACATACCGATGACAAAGGGAACAACGTATGTTGTTGTGCGGTTTGACCGATAAAGATCTTCGTAGAATATGTAGGAACCAATATGAGCATCCAGGTTCCGCTGTTGGCTATTGACAGGATAAGTGTCTTGATCATGTCTACATAGTTCTCGAACCCGTAGGGTCCGCACGCTTAACGTTCGATGACGATTGGTATTATGAGTTTATGTGATTTGATGAACCGAAGGTTGTTTAGAGTCTCGGATGAGATCACAGACATGACGAGGAGTCTCGAAATGGTCGAGACATAAAGACTAATATATTGGACCATGTTGTTTGGACACCGGAAGTGTTCCGGAGAGTTTTCTGATAAAACCGAGTGCTGGAGGGTTACCGGACCCCCCCGGAAGTTAATGGGCCACCATGGGCCTTAGAGGAGAGAGGGCCGGCCAGGAGGTGGTGCGTCCCCCCAGTCCGAATTGGACAAGGGGTGGGGGTGGCAACCCCCTCCTTCCTTCTCTCCCCTTCCTCCTTCCTTCCCCTCCAAGTTGGACTAGGAAAGGGGGGAACCTACTCCTAGTAGGAGTAGGATCCCACCTTGGGGCGCGCCCCTTGAGGCCGCCCGGCGCCCTCCTCCCCTCCTTTATATACGGGGGAGGGGGCACCCCATAGACACACAAGTTGATTTCTTAGCCGTGTGCGGTGCCCCCCCTCCATAGTTTTCCACCTCAGTCATATTGTCGTAGTGCTTAGGCGAAGCCCTACATCGGTAACTTCATCATCACCGTCAGCATGCCATTGTGCTGATGACACTCTCCCTCGGCCTTAGCTGGATCAAGAGTTCAAGGGACATCACCCAGCTGAACGTGTGTAGATCGCGGAGGTGCCGCACGTTCGGTACTTGATCGGTTGGATCGCGAAGACGTTCGACTACATCAACTGCGTCACTAAACGCTTCCACTTTCGGTCTATGACGGTACGTAGACACACTCTCCCCTCTCGTTGCTATGCATCTCCTAGATATATCTTGTGTGATTGTACGATTTTTTTGAAATACTACGTTCCCCAACAGTGGCATCCGAGGAAGGTCTATGCGTAGGTGTTATATGCACGAGTAGAACACAAAGAGTTATGGGCGATAATAGTCATACTGCTTACCAGCATGTCATACTTTGATTCGGCGGTATTGTTGGATGAAGCGGCCCAGACCGACATTACATGACCGCGTTCATGAGACTGGTTCTACCGACGTGCTTCGCACACCGGTGGCTAGTGGGTGTCTGTTTTCCAACTTTAGTTGAATTGAGTGTGACTACACCCGGTCCTTGTTGAAGGTTAAAACATCACACTTGACGAAAAATCGTTGTGGTTTTGATGCGTAGGCAAGAACGGTTCTTGCTAAACCATGATATTACCCTAGCATATGCAGATATGGCCTCGGAACACTGAGATCGAAAGGTCGAACGTGAATCATATAGTAGATATGATCAACATAGTGATGTTCACCATTGAAAACTTCTCCATCTCGCGTGATGATCAGACATGGTTTAGTTGATATGGATCACGTGATCAATTAGATGACTAGAGGAATGTCTATCTAAGTGGGAGTTGTTAAGTAATATGATTAATTTAACTTTAATTTATCATGAACTTAGTACCTGATAGTATTTTGCATGTCTATGTTGTTGTAGATAAATGGCTCGTGCTACTGTTCCTTTGAATTTTAATGCGTTCCTAGAGAAAGCTAAGTTGAAAGATGATGGTAGCAATTACACGGACTGGGTCCATAACTTGAGGATTATCCTCATTGCTGCACAGAAGAATCATGTCCTAGAAGCACCGCTAGGTGCAAAGCCCGATGTAGGAGCAAGCCCAGATGTTATGAACGTCTGGCAGAGCAAAGTTGATGACTACTCGATAGTTCAGTGTGCCATGCTTTACGGCTTAGAATCAGGACTTCAACGACGTTTTCAACGTCATGGAGCATATGAGATGTTCCAGGAGTTGAAGTTAATATTTCAAGCAAATGCTCATGTTGAGAGATATGAAGTCTCCAATAAGTTCTACAGCTGTAAGATGGAGGAGAATAGTTTTGTCAGTGAGCATATACTCAGAATGTGTGGGTACCACAACCACTTGACTTAACTAGGAGTTAATCTTCCTGATGATAGTGTCATTGACAGAGTTCTTCAATCACCGCCACCAAGCTACAAAAGCTTCATGATGAACTATAATATGCAAGGGATGGATAAGAGAATTCCCGAGCTCTTCGCGATGCTAAAAGCCGCGGAGGTAGAAATCAAGAAGGAGCATCAAGTGTTGATGGTCAACAAGACCACTAGTTTCAAGAAGAAGGGCAAAGGGAAGAAGGGGAACTTCAAGAAGAACGACAAGCAAGTTGATGCTCAAGTGAAGAAGCCCAAGTCTGGACCTAAGCCTGAGACTGGTGCTTCTACTGTAGAGGGACTGGTCACTGGAAGCGGAACTACACCAAGTATTTGGCGGATAAGAAGGATGGCAAAGTGAAAGGTATATTTCATATACATGTTATTGATGTGTACCTTACTAATGCTCGCAGTAGCGCCTGGGTATTTGATACTGGTTCTGTTGGTAATATTTGCAACTCGAAACAAGGGCTATGGATTAAGCGAAGATTGCCTAAGGATGAGGTGACGATGCGCGTGGGAAATGGTTCCAAAGTCGATGTGATCGCAGTCGGCACGCTACCTCTACATCTACCATAGGGATTAGTTTTAGACCTGAATAATTGTTATTTGGTGCCAGCATTGAGTATGAACATTATATCTGGATCTTGTTTGATGCGAGACAGTTATTCATTTAAATCAGAGAATAATGGTTGTTCTATTTGTATGAGTAATATCTTTTATGGTCATGCACCCCTGATGAGTGGTCTATTTTTATTGAATCTCGATAGTAGTGATACACATATTCATAGTATGGAAGCCAAAAGATATAAGTTTAATAATGATAGTTCAACTTATTTATGGCACTACCGTTTGGATCATATTGGTGTAAAGCGCATGAAGAAACTCCATGCTGATGGGCATTTGGAATCACTTGATGCTTGCGAAACATGCCTCATGGGCAAGATGACTAAGACTCCGTTCTCCGGAACAATGGAGCGAGCAACAGACTTGTTGGAAATAATACATACTGATGTATGCGGTCCGATGAGTGTTGATGCTCGCGGTGGGTATCATTATTTTCTAACCTTCACAGATGATTTGAGCAGATATAGGTATATCTACTTAATGAAAGATAAGTCTGAAACATTTGAAAAGTTCAAAGAATTTCAGAGTGAAGTAGAAAATCATCATAACAAGAAAATTAAGTTTCTATGATCTGATCGTGTTGGTGAATATTTGAGTTATGAGTTTGGTCTTCATTTGAAATAATGCGGAATAGTTTTGCAACTCATGCCACCTCGAACACCACAGCGTAATGGTGTGTCTGAATGTCGTAATCATACTTTATTAGATATGTTACAATCTATGATGTCTCTTACTGATTTACCGCTATCGTTTTGGGGTTATGCTTTAGAGGCGGCTGCATTCACGTTAAATAGGGCACCATCAAAATCCATTGAGACGACACCATATGAATTGTGGTATGGCAAGAAACCCAAGTTGTCGTTTCTTAAAGTTTGGGGTTGCGATGCTTATGTGAAAAAGCTTCAACTTGATAAGCTCGAACCCAAATCAGAGAAATGTGTCTTCATATATAGGATACCCAAAAGAGACTGTTGGGTACACCTTCTATCACAGATCTAAAGGCAAGATATTCGTAGCTAAGAGTGGATCCTTTCTGGAGAAGGAGTTTCTCTCGAAAGAAGTGAGTGGGAGGAAAGTAGAACTTGATGAGGTAACTGTACCTTCTCCCTTATTGGAAAGTAGTTCATCATGGAAATCAGTTCCAGTGATTCCTACACCAATTAGTGACGAAGCTGATGATGATAATCATGAAACTTCTGATCAAGTTACTACCAAACCTCGTAGGTCAACCAGAGTAAGATCTGCACCAGAGTGTTATGGTAATCCTATTCTGGAGGTCATATTACTTGACCATGATGAACCTACGAACTATGAGGAAGCAATGATGAGCCCAGATTCCGCGTAATGGCTTGAGGCCATGAAATCTGAGATGGGATCCATGTATGAGAACGAAGTGTGGACTTTGGTTGACTTGCCCGATGATCCGCAAGCCATAGAGAATAAATGGATCTTCAAGAAGAAGACTGACGCTGACGGAAATGTTATTGTCTACAGAGCTCGACTTGTTGTGAAAGGTTTTCGACAAGTTCAAGGAGTTGACTACGATGAGACCTTCTCACCCGTAGCGATGCTTAAGTCTGTCCGAATCATGTTAGCAATTGCCGCATTTTATGATTATGAAATTTGGCAAATGGACGCCAAAACTGCATTCCTTAATGGATATCTTAAAGAAGAATTGTATATGATGCAACCAAAAGGTTTTATCGATCCAAATGGTGCTAACAAAGTGTGCAAGCTCCAGCAATCCATTTATGGACTGGTGCAAGCATCTCGGAGTTGGAATATACGCTTTGATAGTGTGATCAAAGCATATTGTTTTATACAGACTTTTGGAGAAGCCTGTATTTACAAGAAAGTGAGTGGGAGCTCCGTAGCATTTCTGATATTATATGTGGATGACATATTGTTGATCGGAAATGATACTGAATTTCTGGATAGCATAAAAGGATACTTGAATAAGAATTTTTCAATGAAAGACCTTGGTGAAGCTGCTTATATATTGGGCATCAAGATCTATAGAGATAGATCAAGACGCTTAATTGGAATTTCACAAAGCACATACCTTGATAAAGTTTTTGAAGAAGTTCAAAATGGATCATTCAAAGAAAGGGTTCTTGCCTGTGCTACAAGGTGTGAAATTGAGTCAGACTCAACGCCCGACCACTGCAGACGATGGAGAGAAAATGAAAGTCATTCCCTATGCCTCAGGTTCTATCATGTATGAAATGCTGTATAACAAACCTGATGCGTGCCTTGCTATAGGTTTAGCAGGGAGGTACTGATGACCCACAAGTATAGGGGATCTATCGTAGTCCTTTCGATAAGTAAGAGTGTCAAATCCAACGAGGAGCAGAAGGAAATGATAAGCGGTTTTCAGCAAGGTATTCTCTGCAAGCACTGAAATAATAGGTAACAGATAGTTTTGTGATAGGATAATTTGTAATGAGTAACAAGTAACAAAAGTAAATAAAGTGCAGCAAGATGGCCCAATCCTTTTTGTAGCAAAGGACAAGCCTGGACAAACTCTTATATGATGTAAAGCGCTCCCGAGGACACATGGGAATATCGTCAAGCTAGTTTTCATCACGTTCATATGATTCGCGTTCGGTACTTTGATAATCTGATATGTGGGTGGACCGGTGCTTGGGTGCTGCCCTTACTTGGACAAACATCACACTTATGATTAACCTCTATTGCAAGCATCCGCAACTACAACAAAAGTATTAAGGTAAACCTAACCATAGCATGAAACATATGGATCCAAATCAGCCCCTTACGAAGCAACGCATAAACTAGGGTTTAAGCTTCTGTCACTCTAGCAACCCATCATCTACTTATTACTTCCCAATGCCTTCCTCTAGGCCCAAATAATGGTGAAGTGTTATGTAGTCGACGTTCACATAACACCACTAGAGGAGAGACAACATACATCTCATCAAAATATCGAACGAATACCAAATTCACATGACTACTAATAGCAAGACTTCTCCCATGTCCTCAGGAACAAACGTAACTACTCACAAAGCATATTCATGTTCATAATCAGAGGGGTATTAATATGCATATAGGATCTGAACATATGATCTTCCACCAAGTAAACCAACTAGCATCAACTACAAGGAGTAATCAACACTACTAGCAACCCACGGGTACCAATCCCAGACTTAGAGACAAGAATTGGATACAAGAGATGAACTAGGGTTTTGAGAGGAGATGGTGCTGGTGAAGATGTTCATGGAGATTGCCCTCTCCCGCCGAGAGGAGCGTTGGTGATGATGATGGCGATGATTTCCCCCTCCCGGAGGGAGGTTTCCCCGGCAGAACAGCTCCGCCAGAGCCCTAGATTGGTTCCGCCAAGGTTCCACCTCGTGGCGGCGGAGTCTCGTCCGGAAAGATGGATTATGATTTTTTCCTCATCGAAAGACTCCATATAGCACAAGATGGTCATCGGAGGGCCACCAGGGGGCCCACGAGGTAGGGGGCACGCCCCCACCCTCGTGGGCAGGGTGTGGCCCCCCCGGTGAGCTTCTTGCGCTCAGTATTTTTTATATATTCTGAAAATGACATCCGTGAAGTTTCAGGACTTTTGGAGCTGTGCAGAATAGGTCTCTAATATTTGCTCCTTTTCGAGCCCAGAATCCCAGCTGCCGGCATTCTCCCTCTTTATGTAAACCTTGTAAAATAAGAGAGAATAGGCATAAGTATTGTGACATAATGTGTAATAACAGCCCATAATGCAATAAATATCGATATAAAAGCATGATGCAAAATGGACGTATCAACTCCCCCAAGCTTAGACCTCGCTTGTCCTCAAGCGAAAGCCGAAATTGAAAAATATGTCCACATGTTTAGAGATAGAGGTGTCGATAAAAATAAAATACGGACATGAGGGCATCATGATCATTCTTAGAACAACAACTTATATAATTCTTGTCATATGATCTCTTATGCTAAAGTAACAATTGAATCACAATTTCAAGTATGAATCATAAACTTCATTGAAAACTAACAAACTATAATCTCAGTCATTGGAGCAATTGCAATGTATCATAACATAGGGAAGAGTCAATATAAGAGCTTTTCAGCAAGTCCACATACTCAACTATCATATAGTCTTTCACAATTGCTAACACTCGCACAATACTTATGGGTATGGAGTTTTAATCGGACACAGAGAAAGATAGGGGCTTATAGTTTTGCCTCCCAATGTTTTACCTCAAGGGTAATGTCAACAATAATAGTTCATGGAAACTCAGATCCAATTAGCCATATATACCAAGATCTTTCCAACATGTTGTGCTTGCCAAAAGATAAAATGTAAAAAAGAAGGGTGAAGATCACCATGACTCTTATGTAAGGTAGGGGATAAAAGTAAAAGATAGGCCCTTCGCAGAGGGAAGCACAGGTTGGCATGCACTTTTATGGTTGGATGCACAAAATCATAATGCGAAAGAACGTCACTTTATATTTCCACTTGTGATATGGACCTTTATTGTGCAGTCCGTCGCTTTTATTTCTTCCATATCACACGATCGTATAAAGCTTATTTTCTCCCACGCTAATAAGTCATACATATTTAGAGGGCAATTTTTTTATTGCTTGCACCGATGACAACTTGCTTGAGGGATCTTACTCAATCCATAGGTAGGTATGGTGGACTCTCATGGAAAAACTGGTTTAAGGGTGTTTGGAAGCACAAGTAGTATCTCTACTTAGTGTAAAGAATTTGGCTAGCATGAGGGGGAAAGGAAAGCTCAATCATGTTGGATGATCCATGACAATATAATTTATCTCAGATGTAAGAAAACATAACCCATTACGTTGTCTTCCTTGTCCAACGTCAACCCTTTAGCATGTCATATTTTAATGAGTGCTCACAATCACAAATGATGTCCAAGATAGTATATTTATATGTGAAGACCTCTATTTCTTTATTACTTCCTATTAATTGCAAAGATGGCCAAAACTATGTTTGTCAACTGTCAACAACTTTTATTCATCATACTCTTTCTATGTGAGCTCATTACTCTCCATAAGATCCATATGATCTCTTTGTTTCCCTTTTCATTCTTTCTATTTTCTTTTATTCACTTAAGAACATGGCAAAATAATCAAGCCCTCGACTCAACACTAATCTTTATGATATATAGCTCACGGACTCGATTACATAGAAGGATCATAAAGCAAAACTCACAACTAGATCATACTAAAACTTTATTCTACTAGATCAAGATATAATACTGCTACCTCTTGAGCTTGCGTTGGATTTCCCCGAAGACGAAAGGATGATGCAGCAGAGTAGCGTAAGTATTTCCCTCAGTTTTTGAGAACCAAGGTATCAATCCAGTAGGAGGCCACGCTCAAGTCCCTCATACCTGCACAAAACGATAGATACTCGCAACCAACGCGATTAGGGGTTGTCAATCCCTTCACGGTCACTTACGAGAGTGAGATCTGATAGATATAATATTTTTGGTATTTTTGGTATAGAGATGCAAAGTGTAAAGTAAAAGGCAAAGTAAAAAAGCAAAGAAAGATTAAAGTGATGGAGATTGATATGATGAGAATAGACCCGGGGGCCATAGGTTTCACTAGTGGCTTCTCTCAAGAGCATAAGTATTCTACGGTGGGTGAACAAATTACTGTTGAGGAATTGACAGAATTGAGCATAGTTATGAGAATATCTAGGCATGATAATGTATATAGGCATCACGTCCGTGACAAGTAGACTGAAACGATTCTGCATCTACTACTATTACTCCACTCATCGACCGCTATCCAGCATGCATCTAGAGTATTAAATTAAAAACAGAGTAACGCTTTAAGCAAGATGACATGATGTAGAGAGATAAATTCATGCAATATGAAATAAACCCCATCTTGTTATCCTCGATGGCAACAATGCAATACGTGCCTTGCTGCCCCTTCTGTCACTGGGAAAGGACAGCGCAAGATCGAACCCAAAGCTAAGCACTTCTCCCATGGCAAGAAAAACCAATCTAGTAGGCCAAACCAAACTGATAATTCAAAGAGACTTGCAAAGATAACCAATCATACATAAAAGAATTCAGAGAAAATTCAAATATTATTCATAGATAGACTTGATCATAAACCACAATTCATCGGTCTCAACAAACACACCGCAAAAAGGAAGAAGATTACATCGAATGGATCTCCACAAGAGAGGGGGAGAACTTTGTATTGAGATCCAAAAGGAGAGAAGAAGCCATCTAGCTAATAACTATGGACCCGAAGGTCTGAGGTAAACTACTCACACTTCATCGGAGAGGCTATGATGATGTAGAAGCCCTCCGTGATGACGGCCCTCTCCGGCGGAGCTCCGGAACAGGCCCCAAGATGGGATCTCATGGATACAGAAAGTTGCGGTGGTGGAATTAGGTTTTTGGCTCCGTCTCTGTTCGTTTGGGGGTACGCAGGTATATATAGGAGGAAGAAGTACGTCGGTGGAGCTTCGGTGGGCCCACGAGGGTGGGCGCGCCTGGGGGTATAGTGCACGTCCCCTACCTCGTGCCCACCTCGAAGCTTCCTTGGCGTAGGGTCCAAGTCTCCTGGGTCATATTCAGGAAGAAAATCATGTTCCAGAAAGGTTTATTCCGTTTGGACTCCATTTGATATTCCGTTTCTTCGAAATACTGAAATAGGCAAAAAACAGCAATTCTGGGCTGGGCCTCCGGTTAATAGGTTAGTCCCAAAAATAATATAAAAGTGGAAAATAAAGCCCAATAAAGTCCAAAACAGTAGATAATATAGCATCGAGCAATCAAAAATTATAGATATGTTGGAGACGTATCAGGCATCCCCAAGCTTAATTCCTGCTCGTCCTCGAGTAGGTAAATGATAAAAAGAGAATTTTTGATGCGGAGTGCTACTTGGCATAATTTCAATGCAAATCTTCTTAATTGTGGTATGAATATTCAGATTAGGAAGATTCAAGACAAAAGTTCATATTGACATAGAGAATATTAATACTTCAAGCAAACCGACAAAGCAATTATGTTTTCTTAAAGTAACATGGCCAAAGAAAGTTCATCCCTACAAAATCATATAGTTTATTCATGCTCCATTTTCGTCACACAAGAATGCTCTCATCATGCACAACCCCGATGACAAGCCAAGCAATTGTTTCATACCTTAATAATTTCAAACTCATAAACTTTCATGCAATACATGAGCATGAGCCATGGATATAGCACTATGGGTGGAATAGAATATAATGATGGGGGTTATGTGGAGAAGACAAAAAGGAGAAAGTCTCACATCAACGAGGCTAATCAATGGGCTATGGAGATGCCCATCGATTGATGTTAATGCAAGGAGTAGGGATTGCCATGCAACGGATGCACTAGAGCTATAAATGTATGAAAGCTCAACAAAAGAAACTAAGTGGGTGTGCATCCAACTTGCTTGCTCACGAAGACCTAGGGCACTTGAGGAGGCCCATTGTTGGAATATACAAGCCAAGGTCTATAATGAAAATTCCCACTAGTATATGAAAGTGATAACTCAAGAGACTCTCTATATGAAGAACATGGTGCTACTTTGAAGCACAAGTGTGGAAAAAAAAGGATAGTAGCATTGCCCCTTTTTATTTATTTTCTTTTTTTCGGGCCTTCTTTTTTTTTCTTTGGCCTTTCTCTTTTTTGGGGGGACAATGCTCTATTGAATGATGATCATCACACTTCTATTTATTTACAATTCAATGATTACAACTCGATACTAGAACAAAGTATGACTCTATATGGATGCCTCCGGCGGTGTACCGGGATATGCAATGAATCAAGAGTGACGAGTATGAAAAAATTATGAACGGTGGCTTTGCCACAAATACTGATGTCAACTACATGATCATGCTAAGCAATATGACAATGATGAATGTGTCATGATAAACTGGATGGTGGAAAGTTGCATGGCAATATATCTTGGAATGGCTATGGAAATGCCATAATAGGTAGGTATGGTGGCTATTTTGAGAAAGATATAAGGAGGTTTATGTGTGAAAGAGCGTATCATATCATGGGGTTTGGATGCACCGGCGAAGTTTGCACCAACTCTCGATGTGAGAAAGGGCAATGCACGGTACCGTAGAGGCTAGCAATGATGGAAGGGTGAGAGTGCGTATAATCCATGGACTCAACATTAGTCATAAAGAACTCATATACTTATTGCAAAAATCTACAAGCCATCAAAAACCAAAGTATTATGCGCATGCTCCTAGGGGGATAGATTGGTAGGAAAAGACCATCGCTCGTCCCCGACCGCCACTCATAAGGTGGACAATCAAATAACACCTCATGTTTCAAATTTGTTGCATAACGTTTACCATACGTGCATGCTACGGGACTTGCAAACTTTAACTCAAGCACTTCTCAAATTCACAATTACTCTACTAGCATGACTTTGATATTACTACCTCCATATCTCAAAACAATTATCAAGCATCCAACTTTTCTTAGTATTCAACACACTCAAAAGAAAGTTTCACAAATCTTGAATACCAAGCATGTTATTATTAAGCAAATTACCATGCTATTAAGACTCTCAAAATAATTTAAGTGAAGAATGAGAGATCAATAGTTTCTTTAAAACAAATCCACCACCGTGCTCTAAAAGATCTAAGTGAAGCACATAGAGCAGAATTATAACGCTCAAAAGATATAAGTGAAGCACATAGAGCAAAACTACTTAGCTCAAAAGATATAAGTGAAGCACATAGATTATTCTATCAAATTCTAATTCATGTATGGCTCTCTCAAAAGGTTTGTACAGCAAGGATGATTGTGGCACACTAGCAAACAAAGACACAAATAATACAAGACGCTCCAAGCAAAACACATATCATGTTGATGAATAAAAATATAGCTCCAAGTAAATTACCGATGGAAGTGGACGAAAGAGGGGATGCCTTCCGGGGCATCCCCAAGCTTTGACTTTTTGGTGTCCGTGGATTATCTTGGGGGTGCCATGGGTATCCCCAAGCTTAGGCTCTTGCCACTCCTTGTTCCATAATCCATCACAAGAATTCACCCAAAACTTGAAAACTTCACAACACAAAACTCAATAGAAATCTCATGAGCTCTGTTAGAGAAAGAAAACAAAAGACCACTTCAAGGTACTGTAATGAACTCATTCTTTATTTATATTGGTGTTTAACCTACTGTGTTCCAACTTCTCTATGGATTACAAACTATTTTACTAACCATAGATTCATCAAAATAAGCAAACAACACATGAAAAACAGAATCTGTCAAAAACAGAACAGTCTGTAGTAATCTGTAACTAACGCAAACTTCTGGAACTCCAAAAAATCTACCCAAATTGGAAGACCTAGGAAATTTGTTTTTTATCATAAACAATTGGAATCAGTATTTTATCACGTCCTGGTGATTTTGAACAATTCGGCCACTGAACGCAAAGTTTCTGGAAATTATAGCAAGATCAAATAACTATCATCCAAGAAGATCCAATAGGTCTAACTTGGCACAAACACTAATTAAAACACAAAACCACATCCAAACAGAAGGTAGATGGGTTATTTATTCCCTAATAGAAGAAAAACACAAAAAACTAAAAATAAAATTGGGTTGCCTCCCAAGAAGCGCTATCGTTTAACGCCCCTAGCTAGGCATAAAAGCAAGAATAGATCTAGGTATTGCCATCTTTGGTAGGCAATCCATAAGTGGCTCTCATGATAGTTTCATATGGCAATTTTATTTTCTTTCTTGGAAAGTGTTCCATGCCCTTTTTTAATGGAAATTGAAATCTAATATTCCCTTCCTTCATATCAATAATCGCACCAACCGTTCTAAGGAAAGGTCTACCAAGAATAATAGGGCAAGAAGGATTGCAATCTATATCTTGAACAATGAAATCTGCGGGCACATAATTCCTATTTGCAACAATAAGAACATCATTAATCCTTCCCATAGGTTTCTTAATAGTAGAATCCGCAAGATGCAAGTTTAGAGAGCAATCATCAAAATTGCGAAAATCTAGCAAATCAAACAAAGTTTTGGGGATAGTGGAGACACTAGCACCCAAATCACACAAAGCATAAAACTCATGATCTTTAATTTTAATTTTAATAGTTGGTTCCCACTCATCATAGAGTTTTCTAGGGATAGAAACTTTCAACTCAAGTTTTTCTTCATAAGATTGCATCAAGGCATCAACAATATGTTCGGTGAAGGCTTTCTTTTGACTATAAGCATGTGGAGAATTTAGCACGGATTGCAACAAGGAAATACAATAATTTAAATAGAAACTTTTGTTGGGTTTCGTAGTAATTTCAAAAAAAATTCCTACGCTCACGCAAGATCATGGTGATGCATAGCAATGAGAGGGGAGAGTATGATCTACGTACCCTTGTAGATCGACAACAGAAGCGTTTGGTTGATGTAGTCGTACGTCTCCACGGCCCGACCGATCAAGCACCGAAACTATAGCACCTCTGAGTTCTAGCACACGTTCAGCTCGATGACGATCCCCGGACTCCGATCCAGCAAAGTGTCGGGGAAGAGTTCCGTCAGCACGACGGCGTGGTGACGATCTTGATGTACTACCGTCGCAGGGCTTCACCTAAGCACCGCTACAATATTATCGAGGACTATGGTGGAAGGGGGCACCGCACACGGCTAAGAGTATGATCACGTGGATCAACTTGTGTCTCTAGGGGTGCCCCTGCCTTCGTATATAAAGGTTCAAGGTAGGGGGGCCGGCCGGCCAAGGTGTGGCGCGCCAGGAGGAGTCCTACTCCCTCTGGGAGTAGGACTCCCCCCTTTTCCTAGTTGGAATAGGATTCGTGGGGTGGGAAAAGAGAGAGAGAGAAGGAGGGGGGTGCCGGCCCCCTCTCTCCTTGTCCTATTCGGACTAGGGGTGAGGGGTGCGCGGCCCAGCCCTGGCTGCCTCTTCTCTTCTTCCACTAAGGCCCACTAAGGCCCATATACCTCCCGGGGGGTTGCGGTAACCTCCCGGTACTCCGGTAAAATCCCGATTTCACCCGGAACACTTCCGATATCCAAACATAGGCTTCGAATATATCAATCTTTATGTCTCGACCATTTCAAGACTCCTCGTCATGTCCGTGATCACATCCGGGACTCCGAACAACCTTCGGTACATCAAAATGCATAAACTCATAATATAACTGTCATCGTAACCTTAAGCGTGCGGACCCTACGGGTTCGAGAACAATGTATACATGACCGAGACATGTCTCCGGTCAATAACCAATAGCGGAACCTGGATGCTCATATTGGCTCCTACATATTCTACGAAGATCTTTTATCGGTCAGACCGCATAACAACATACGTTGTTCCCTTTGTCATCGGTATGTTACTTGCCCGAGATTCGATCGTCGGTATCCTATACCTAGTTCAATCTCGTTACCGGCAAGTCTCTTTACTCGTTCTGTAATACATCATCCCGCAACTAACTCATTAGTTGCAATGCTTGCAAGGCTTAAGTGATGTGCATTACCGAGAGGGCCCAGAGATACCTCTCCGACAATCGGAGTGACAAATCCTAATCTCGAAATACGCCAACCCAACATGTACCTTTGGAGACACCTGTAGAGCTCCTTTATAATCACCCAGTTACGTTATGACGTTTGGTAGCACACAAAGTGTTCCTCTAGCAAACGGGAGTTGCATAATCTCATAGTCATAGGAACATGTATAAGTCATGAAGAAAGCAATAGCAACATACTAAACGATCGGGTGCTAAGCTAATGGAATGGGTCATGTCAATCAGATCATTCAACTAATGATGTGATCCTGTTAATCAAATGACAACTCTTTGTCCATGGTTAGGAAACATAACCATCTTTGATTAACAAGCTAGTCTAGTAGAGGCATACTAGTGACACTCTGTTTGTCTATGTATTCACACATGTATTATGTTTCCGGTTAATACAATTCTAGCATGAATAATAAACTTTTATCATGATATAAGGAAATAAATAATAACTTTATTATTGCCTCTAGGGCATATTTCCTTCAACTTTCATAATTAAATTCCTTGAAATCCAATATAGTGGGTTTAGCAATATCTAGATTTTTATTTCTTTCAATCCCACTTGCATCAATTTCATCATAAAGATCTAAATACTTCGAATTTTTAGAACGCATTCTAGGTAAAGGAAGATCATATTCAGTTTCATCAAGATTCATATTGCAAAACAAAGATTTGATAGGAGACACATCAATAACTTTTAGATCTTCATCTTGATTTTCATAGGAATTCGGTTTAGCGGCCATCTTATTGACTAAGGTGGCTTGCATATCCGAAATTTCAGCAGTCATCTTTTCTAGACGAGCAATTTGGGATCTTATACCATCAAATTCTTTAGACATATCATCAAGCTCTTTATTCATATAACTCATAAAACTTTTTTGTTCCTTAAGCTCGTTTATAAAGAAATTATTATGCTCAAATTGCAAAACCATAAACTTCCTAACGTTGTTTTCGATCTCCTCTAACCTTTTAAGGTGAAGATCACCAAATCTCGGTTGAGCCATCGCGACAAACAAGCAATCCAACACACGAGCAAACAAAAGGGCAAGCAAGAAAAAGGCAAACGGAGAAAGAGAAGGAGAAGGAGATTGAGAAAGAGAGGGCGAATAAAACGGCAAGGGTGAAGTGGGGGAGAGGAAAACGAGAGGCAAATGGCAACTAATGTAATGCGAGAGATAGGGATTGTGATGGGTACTTGGTATGTTGACTTTTTGTGTAGACTCCCCGTCAACGGCGCCAGAAATTCTTCTTGCTACCTCTTGAGCTTGCGTTGGATTTCCCCGAAGAGGAAAGGATGATGTAGCAGAGTAGCGTAAGTATTTCACTCAGTTTTTGAGAACCAAGGTATCAATCTAGTAGGAGGCCACGCTCAAGTCCCTCGTACCTGCACAAAACGATAGCTACTCGCAACCAACGCGATTAGGGGTTGTCAATCCCTTCATGGTCACTTACGAGAGTGAGATCTGATAGATATAATATTTTTGGTATAGAGATGCAAAGTGTAAAGTAAAAGGGAAAGCAAAAAAGCAAAGCAAGATTAAAGTGATGGAGATTCATATGATGAGAATAGACCCCGGGGCCATAGGTTTCACTAGTGGCTTCTCTCAAGAGCATAAGTATTCTATGGTGGGTGAACAAATTACTGTTGAGAAATTGACAGAATTGAGCATAGTTATGAGAATATCTAGGCATGATCATGTATATAGGCATCATGTCCGTGACAAGTAGCCTGAAACGATTCTGCATCTACTACTATTACTCCACTCATTGGCCGCTATCCAGCATGCATCTAGAGTATTAAGTTAAAAACAGAGTAACGCTTTAAGCAAGATGACATGATGTAGAGAGATAAATTTATGCAATATGAAATAAACCCCATCTTGTTATCCTCGATGGCAACGATGCAATACATGCCTTGCTGCGCCTTTTGTCACTGGGAAAGGACACCGCAAGATTGAACCGAAAGCTAAGCACTTCTCCCATGGCAAGAAAAACCAATCTAGTAGGCCAAACCAAACTAATAATTCAAAGAGACTTGCAAAGATAACCAATCATACATAAAAGAATTCAGAGAAGATTCAAATATTATTCATAGATAGACTTGATCATAAACCCACAATTCATCGGTCTCAACAAACACACCGCAAAAACGAAGAAGATTACATCGAATAGATCTCCACAAGAGAGGGGGAGAACTTTGTATTGAGATCCAAAAAGAGAGAAGAAGCCATCTAGCTAATAACTATGGACCCGAAGGTCTGAGGTAAACTACTCACACTTCATCGGAGAGGCTATGATGATGTAGAAGCCCTCCATGATGATGGCCCTCTCCGGCGGAGCTCCGGAACAGGCCCCAAGATGGGATCTCGTGGATACAGAAAGTTGCGGCGGAGGAATTAGGTTTTTGGCTCCGTCTCTGTTCATTTGGGGCTACATAGGTATATATAGGAGGAAGAAGTACGTCGGTGGAGCTTCGGTGGGCCCATGAGGGTGGGGGCGCGCCTGGGGGTATAGGGCGTGCCCCCCTACCTCGTGCCCACCTCGAAGCTTCCTTGGCATAGGGTCCAAGTCTCCTGGGTCATATTCGGGAAGAAAATCACGTTCTAGAAAGGTTTTTTCCATTTGGACTCTGTTTGATATTCCGTTTCTTCGAAACACTGAAATAGGCAAAAAAACAACAATTCTGGGTTGGGCCTCCGGTTAATAGGTTAGTCCCAAAAATAATATAAAAGTGGAAAATAAAGCCCAATAAAGTCCAAAACAGTAGATAATATAGCATGGAGCAATCAAAAATTATAGATACGTTGGAGACGTATCAAATACCGAGGCACTCCCCCAAGTTGGGCAGTTGCCAAGGGGAGTGCCCATACCCATGTGATTATGTTTCCTTTTTCGGGGATGGTGATGTGATATTCTTGGCGATGATGCCCCTCAGGATACGATTCTCCTCCTCGAGCTTATTGACTTGCTGCTTGAGGTCCATTATTTCCTTTCGAAGTTTTCCTGTAACAGCCAAAGTTCCCTGCACCCAAGGGTGTTGCATAGCTGCGGGAGAACAAGTGACACACTTTTTCATATTCTCATAAGAAAGATATATAACATTGGAAGGGATAACCGAGTTCGGGATAGCCGAACTATGCAGTTCCCCCATTGTGAATCCAGCTCGAAAGCGAGAAGTGACTTCTTGATCCTCCTCCATGGCATCTATCCTCTTCAAATCAGCCTCCATCTCTTCCTCCGTTGCTGGCCCAAAGTGGTCAACATTGTTTTTTGTCATTGATCTCGGTGCCGGATGAGACACCCGGCTCTCCCCGGCTGACTCTTGCAAAGACATCTTGCTCTAGTCTATAGTAGCAGCAGCTCGAAAAACAAAAAGAGGATAATTGTGTGATACGGGAGTCAAAACCTTCGGGAGATTATATAATGAATTTCTACCGACCAAAATACGCGTCGTGTAAGAAAACAGAGTTGGGAGAGCACACGAGGTGCCCACGAGGTTGGGGGCACACCCAGGGGGTAGGAAACGCCCTCCACCCTCGTGGAGGCCTCGTGTCCTTCCCGGACTGCTTCTTATTTTTCTATTTTTATAAATATTCCAAAACAGAGAAATATTGCCATAAAAACTGTTTTGGAGTCGTTTTACTTACCGTACCACATACATATTCCTTTTCGGAGTCTGAAACGTTCCAGAAAGTGTCCCTTATGTATTCCTCCGGGGTTACGGTTTCAATAACATTGGTTTCAACATTTATAGGATTACCTGTGATATAATGTTTAATTCTTTGACCGTTCACCACCTTCGGATTTGTGCCTTCGAAGTTGTTGATTTTTATGGCACCGGAACGATAGACCTCCTCGATAATGTAAGGACCTTCCCATTTAGAGAGAAGTTTTCCTGCAAAAAATCTTAAACGAGAGTTGTATAGTAATACATAATCACCTACATTAAACTCACGCTTTTGTATTCTTTTGTCATGCCATCTTTTAACTTTTTCTTTAAACAACTTGGCATTCTTGTAGGCTTGGGTTCTCCATTCATCAAGTGAGCTAATATCAAATAACCTCTTCTCACCGGCAAGTTTGAAATCATAATTGAGTTCTTTAATAGCCCAATAAGCTTTATGTTCTAGTTCGAGAGGTAAATGACATGCTTTTCCATAAACCATTTTATACGGAGACATACCCATAAGGTTTTTATATGCAGTTCTATAGGCCCATAATGCATCATCAAGTTTCTTGGACCAATTCTTTCTTGATCTATTAACATTCTTTTGCAAAATTAATTTGAGTTCTCTTTTACTCAATTCTACTTGACCACTAGACTGTTGGTGATAAGGAGATGCAATTCTATGATTAACATCATACTTAGCAAGCATTTTACGGAAAGCACCATAAAATGTGAACCACCATCAGTCATTAAATATCTAGGGACTCCAAACCTCGTAAAAAATAACTTCTTTAAGCATTTTAATAGGAGATAAATACACTTGTGGTCACTGAACTTGAGGTCAAAGCACATTACAGTCACTGGACTTCAGAATACGCTCAATACGGTCATTAAATACGAGTGGCGGTGATTATATGGTCACTGGCTCACCGTATAGCAAGGTTGACCGGTCAAATAGTCTACTTGCCACTTAGGACAGCACTTCCCTAAAAAAAACCTTGGGACAGCACTGTCAGCATTGCGTCCCTACTCTAGGGTCCCACGTGTCAGTGAGTATAAAGGCAAAATAAAGGAAAAACTCAAACTTGAGACCTGAGGGTCGTAAACATCGCGCCACTAACCATCTGGGCGTTGCTCGAGTGCCCCGCCAGGCTCGCCACCGCCTACATGGCCACCTTGCACGCGTTGGTGGACCATCTGCCGAGCATCCACACCAGGAGCGATAGGCGGCCATGCTCGCCAATGAGCCGATTCATGTCCTTGCACCACTTGCTGCGCACCAACTGACCATGCTCTGAGCACGTGTGCCAGCCGCAGGAAAACACCGAGTGACATGAGGCATGAGGGTATCGGGCAAGACAACGCCGACCATGTCTTCCAGCACGCGCACCGCCGACTCCTGCGGCGAGGGCGCGTCGAGGTAGAGGAGTAGGCTTCGCACCCTGCCGTCAGATGCGACGGTGCGCCGGAAGCTGTTGCCGCCCCAACGTGAGGTTATGAGGGCAGTCGACGGCGTGCTTGTTGGTGTAAAACCTCATGTATTTGTATTCGTATATCTGTACAGTCGAGCGGCAGAGTGTGCGTGTGCGCAGTTTTGAGAGTCAGAGCACACGATCACCTCCTCTGGGCATGGCCCGGCCACGATCACCATCGTGGTCTCGCGCCCTCTGTCCCCCCTCTGTATAAGTGTAACTTTTCTGATCAATGCAAAAAGTGTGTTCGATCTTCTCTCCCTCAAACAGTTGGAGCCGAGCATGGGTGTCGCAGTCCAGCAGGTTGGCCATGACGCGGACGATCTCGGCCAGCACGTGCCGCGCTTCTGGCTCCGCGGAGAGCTTTGTGAGCATGATGTCTGCCGTGGACTGGGACGCAGAGTCCCTTGTTTGGCAGATCCCGACGAGGGACTGGATGCCGATGTGCGACATGGAAATGTGTTGCAGCGTGAGGATGGCTTTCTCATGTCTGACGGTCGAGGCTACTGCTGAACTCGACGAGCCGATGAATGACACGGCTCAGGAAGTTGTCTGGGCCGTCGGCTTTTGCAATGTGCTGTGAAACATTGGACGGCTCCTACCAATAGATCATGTTGAAACAAATAAAAAATCAACCAAAAAAAATTCGAAACATAGTACCTTGTCTATACTCTTACAACATGAGCCTCGACAAATTTAAACAAAATCACGACGGCCCAGGTGGTTAGCACGCGAGTTCGAAACTCAACTCATGCACTAATTTATTTATTTTCCTTGACTTTTCTCTTATAATCACTGACAGATGGACATATAGAGATAGGGAGACAGTTGACTGGTCAACTAGACAAAATACGGTGCTCTACGATGATCCAGTGACCGTATAATCATCGCAACTCGTATTCAATGATCGTATTGAGCGTATTTTGAAGTCCACTGACCGTAGTGTGCTTCGGCTTCAACTTCAATGACCATTAGTGTATTTATCTCTTTTAATAGAGGTGTTATGATCAGCACTACTAGTTGGAATAGCTTCTACCCACTTAGTAACGTAATCAACAACAACTAAAATATGTGTATATCCATTAGAGGCAGGAAAAGGTCCCATATAATCAAAGCCCCAAACATCAAATGGTTCAATTACAAGTGAATAATTCATAGGCATTTCTTGACGTCTACTAATATTACCAATTCTTTGACATTCATCACAAGACAAGACAAACTTATGGGCATCCTTGAAGAGAGTAGGCCAATAAAAACCGGATTGCAATACCTTATCTGCAGTTCTATCTCCAGCGTGGTGTCCTCCATAACCCTTGGAATGACACTTGCGTAGGATCTGTTCATGTTCATGCTCAGGTACACAACGTCTAATAACACCATCTACTCCTTCTTTATAAAGATGTGGTTCATCCCAAAAGTAATGTCTCAAATCATAGAGGAACTTTTTCTTTCGCTGGTATGTGAAACTAGGTTGTATAAATTTAGCAACAATGTAATTAGCATAATCATCATACCATGGATCAGTATGAGAAGCATTTATAACATTTAATTGTTCATTAGGAAAGCTATCATCAATGGGTAGTGGGTCATCAAGAACATTCTCTAGCCTAGACAAGTTGTCGGCAACGGTGTTCTCAGCTCCCTTTCTATCAATGATATGCAAATCAAATTCTTGTAGCAGGAGAACCCATCTAATAAGTCTAGGTTTAGCATCTTTATTTTCCATAAGGTATTTAATAGCAGCATGATCTGTGTGAATAGTTACTTTAGAATCAACAATATATGGTCTAAATTATCACAAGCAAATACAACTGCTAGGAACTCCTTTTCAGTAGTAGCATAATTTCTCTGAGCATTGTCTAGAGTTTTACTAGAATATTGAATAACATTTAATTTCTTATCAACTCTTTGCCCTAGAACAGCACCTGCAACATAATCACTAGCATCACACATAATTTCAAAAGGTAAATTCCAATCAGGTGGCTGAACAATAGGTGCAGAGATTAATGCTTTCTTAAGTATTTCAAATGCTTCAACACAATCATCATCAAAAACAAATGGTATATCTTTTTGTAATAAATTAGTCAGAGGCCGAGAAATTTTTGAGAAGTCCTTAATGAACCTCCTATAAAATCTGGTATGACCAAGGAAACTTCTTATACCTTTGATGTCCTTGGGACATGGCATCTTCTCAATAGCATCAACCTTGGCTTTATCAACCTCAATACCTCTTTCAGAAACTTTGTGCCCCAAGACAATACCTTCATTAACCATAAAGTGGCACTTTTCCCAATTCAAGACAAGATTAGTTTCTTCACATCTCTGCAAAACTCGATCAAGGTTGCTCAAGCAATCATCAAAATAAGATCCATAGACGGAGAAATCATCCATGAAAACCTCATAAATCTTTTCACAAAAGTCAGAGAATATAGCCATCATGCATCTTTGAAAGGTAGCAGGTGCATTACATAAACCAAAAGGCATACATCTATAAGCAAAAGTAGCAAAAGGGCAAGTAAAAGTAGTCTTTGATTGATCCTTGGCTGACACAGGTATTTGAGAGAAACCGGAATAACCATCTAGAAAGCAAAAATGTGTATGTTTGGATAATCTTTCTAGCATTTGATCGATAAAAGGTAAGGGGTAATGATCTTTTTAGTAGCTTTATTTAATTTGTGGAAATCAATTACCATCCTATAACCTATAATAATTCTTTGCGGGATCAATTCATCTTTATCATTAGGAACGACAGTAATACCTCCCTTCTTAGGGACACAATGGACAAGACTTACCCACTGACTATCAGCAACGGGATAAATTATACATGCCTCAAGAAGATTTAGTATTTCCTTTCTTACCACTTCCTTCATCTTAGGATTCAGCCGTCGTTGATGATCACGAACTGGTTTGGCATCTTCCTCCAAATTTATTTTGTGTTGACACAGAGTGAGACTAATGCCCTTAAGATCATCAAGAGTATATCCAATAGCAGCACAGTGCTTCTTCAGAGTTTTCAATAATCTCTCTTCTTCGTGCTCTGAAAGGTTAGCACTAATAATAATAGGATATATCTTTTTCTCATCAAGATAAGCATATTTAAGAGTATCAGGTAACGGTTTGAGCTCAAACATGGAATCACCCTTGGGTGGAGGAGGATCCCCTAGGATTTCGGTAGGCAAATTGTGTTTCAGGATGGGTTCCTGTTTAAAGAACACTTCATCTATTTCCCTTCTTTCATTCATAAACATATCATTTTCATGGTCTAGCAAATATTGTTCAAAAGGATCACTAGGAGGTACGGCAATAGAAGCAAGACCAATAATTTCATCTTTACTAGGCAATTCCTCTTCACGGTGTTGTCTATGAAATTTAGAGAAATTAAATTCATGAGACATATCACCTAATCCAATAGTAACAGCATCCTTTTTGCAATCTATCTTAGCATTAACTATGTTCAAGAAGGGTTTGCCAGATATAATGGGACAAAAGCTATCTTGTGGGGAATGAAGAACAAGAAAATTAGCAGGATATCTAGTTTTCCCACACAAGACTTCAACATCTCTAACAATTCCAATTGGTGAAATAGTATCTCTATTGGCAAGTTTAATTGTGACATCAATATCTTCTAACTCAGTAGGTGCAATATCATGCATAATTTCTTTGTATAAATCAATAGGTATTGCACTAGCACTAGCACCCATATCACACAAGCCATGATAACAATGATCTCCTATTTTAACAGAAATAACAGGCATGCCTACCATGGGTCTATGCTTATCTTTAGCACAAGGTTTAGCAATTCTAGCAGTCTCATCACAAAAATGAATAACATGCCCATCAATATTATCAGACAAGAGATCTTTAACAATAGCAATATTAGGTTCAACTTTAACTTGCTCAGGAGGTGTATAAGTTCTAACATTGCTTTTACGAACCACAGTTGAAGCTTTAGCATGATCTTTTATCCTAACAGGAAAAGATGGTTTCTCAACATAAGCAGTAGGAACAATAGGATCATTATAAGTGACAGTCTTTTCTTCAACTTTAATAGGTGCAGCTACTTTTACTTCTATGGGAGGATGATATTTAAACCACTTCTCCCTAGGGAGATCAACATGAGTAGCAAAAGATTCACAGAAAGAAGCTACTATCTCAGAGTCATGTCCATATTTAGTGCTAAATTTACGGAAAACATCGGTATCCATAAAAGATTTAACACAATCATACTTAGGTGTCATACCTGACTCCTTACCTTCGTCGAGGTCCCAATCTTCAGAGTTGCGTTTAATTCTTTCCAATAAATCCCATTTGAATTCAGTAGTCTTCATCATAAAAGAGCCAACACAAGAAGTATCGAGCATGGTGCGATTGTTATCAGAAAGCCGAGCACATAAATTTTGAATAATCATTTCTCTTGAGAGCTCATGATTGGGGCATGAATATAACATTGATTTAAGCCTCTCCCAAGCTTGAGCGATGCTTTCTCCTTTTGCGAGGCCAAAAATTATATATATAATTGCGATCACGATGAACAAGATGCATAGGATAAAACTTCTGATGAAATTCCAATTTCGATCATTTGTAGTTCCATGACCCCGTATCATCACGTAGCCTATACCATGTCAATGCATCTCCCTTCAAAGATAAAGGGAAGACCTTCTTCTTAATAACATCTCTGGGTACACCTGCAAGCTTAAATAATCCACAAACTTCATCCACATATATTAGGTGCTCATCAGGATGCATTGTTCCGTCTCCTGCAAAAGGATTAGCTAGTAGTTTTTCTATCATACCCGAAGGAATTTCAAAGCAGACATTTTCATTTTCATTTTCATTTTCAGTAGGTTCAGTAGGTTGAGGAGCAACTCTTTGCTCTACTAGTCGGGGTGAAGATACCCCGAACAAGCTCCTCAGAGGATTACTTTCCATAGTAACAAATGACAGTAAATTTCAGCACACTATATAAATTTTTTCCTTACCAAATTCCACCTACCAAAGGCACTTCACTCCCCAGCAACGGTGCCATAAAAGAGTCTTGATGACCCACAATTATAGGGGATCTATCATAGTCCATTCGATAAGTAAGAGTGTCGAACCCAACGAGGAGCAGAAGGAAATGATAAGCGGTTTTCAGCAAGGTATTCTCTGCAAGAACTGAAATAATAGGTAACAGATAGTTTTGTGATAGGATAATTTGTAACGAGTAACAAGTAACAAAAGTAAATAAAGTGTAGCAAGATGGCCCAATCCTTTTTGTAGCAAAGGACAACCCTGGATGTTCGGGATATTACTACCAGTATGACCGGCCCAGGAGGGGCCAGGTCAACCCTAATGGCGGATTACATAAGAAGCCCAATATACATTCAAGATGATAGTTTATTAAACATATAGAAGGCCCAAAGGCCTGGGGCCGGCTTAAGGCCCGATATTGTAAACCGCCGTATGTAAGGAAAGACTTGTAAAGAAAGGCATGTAAAGGAATTCACCGAGCCGGACATGATTATGAGCCGGCCGGGACTCTGTAGGCTGCCAGGCATCAACCCATGTATATAAGGGGACGACCCGGTGGCGGCTTAGAAAAGAAACAACCAAATCGATAACCAAGCCGACGAGTTGAGCCTCTTAGAGATCGAAGCTTTAGCAATATCAATCCCAACTAGACGTAGGCTTTTACCTTCATCATAAGGGGCTGAACTAGTATAAAAACTCTCTCGTGTGCCCCTTGTCCCGATTAACCCCTTTAAGCTTCCTAGTGCGATGGCCCTACGACTAAGTCCTTGCTCTAGGACATCTGTCGTGTCAACTCCACGACAGTTGGCGCCCACCGTGGGGCCAGCGCACGGTGGATTTGAGTTCTTGAAGGGAAACTTCGAAGGGCTCAAGGGATACGCTGTGGGCCGGATTACAAGAGTCGTCGCGGCAAGCTCTACATCGACGACGAAGGCTGGGGCCCCGAGGCCGGCTCAATCAAGTATGGGTACCGGGTCCCCTTTGGTGGCATTCACGTCTTCATCAGCCGGATCAGCAAGTCGGGCCCTGAGCCGGACGTCCACACCAACCTCATCGAAACGGCTCAGCGCGCCAGGACCACCCATGTTCAATCTATCGTGAAACATGCCTTCGTAGGCTGCATCCACGATGATGAATACTCCGAAGGATCGGTGGAAGGCGGGGAGACAGCCATCTGCCCTGATACTTCTTCATCAACAGGTATCTGGCATGTGGGATTCCAAGGACCCTCTCATGGCGGCTTATCGCCGAGAGGTTGATGCTGTTGCAGGATATTTTAAAGGTTATCAGGTGGAACACATTGACTGTCGAAAGAACGAAGCAGCTGATGCTTTAAGCCGGCTGGGGTCTCAGCGTAAGCCGGTGCCACCTAATACCTTTTTAGATGTTTTGCATAACCCCTCTGTCAAGTTGCCCACCGAAGAAGATTTAGTTGTTCCTGAACCGGAGGCGCAGTTGGTAGCGGCTCTTCATGTCATCCCAGATTGGACGGTGCCATTCTTGGCTTACATGATCCAGGGAGAGTTGCCAGCGGATGAGACCCTGGCTCGACAGATAACCCGGCGATCTAAGTCCATGACGATTTCGGATGGAGAGTTATATCATCGCAGTGTTTCCGAAGCGTTTCAACGGTGTGTTTCCCCCGAAGAAGGTCAAGAAATCCTTTGTGAGATCCACGAAGGCGATTGCGGTCATCACGCTGGGTTAAAATCTTTATTGGCCAAGGCGTTTCATCACAGTTTTTACTGGTTGACGGCTCACGCTGATGCAGAAGATCTGGTCGGCAGATGTGATGGATGTCAAAAATTTGCACGACGAGCCCATGTGCCAGCTCAAGAGCTTCGGATGATTCCAATCACTTGGCCGTTTGCGGTCTGGGGGCTTGACATGGTGGGACCTTTCAAAAGGTCTAAGGATAAAAAGATACATCTCCTGGTGGCAGTTGATAAATTCACCAAGTGGGTTGAGGAGGAGCCTGTGAGTAAATGTGACGCAGCCATGGCGGTCCAGTTCATGAAAAAAGTAATTTTCCGTTTCGGATTTCCACACAGTATTATCACTGACAATGGCACTTATCTGTCCCAAGGAGCTATGGAGGAATTTTGTCAACGAGAACACATCCGGCTTGATGTTTCTTCTGTAGCTCACCCTCAATCCAATGGTCAAGCTGAGAGATCCAATCAAGAAATTTTGAAAGGGCTCAAACGCCGGCTTATGGTTCCATTACAACAAATGCCAGGTTGTTGGGTAGAGGAATTACCCTCGGTATTATGGAGTATCAATACTACGCCCAATAGGTCTACAGGTTACACACCTTTCTTCATGGTTTATGGAGCAGAAGCAGTATTGCCTAGTGACATCCATCATGACTCACCCCGTGTGGCGGCTTATGTTGAAGCTAATAATGAACAAGCCAGACAGGATGCACTTAATTTGTTGGATGAAGAAAGAGACTTAGCAGCAGCCCAATCAGCAATTTATCAACAAGACCTGCGCCGGTACCACAGCCGCCGGGTTAACTTTTCAGGAAGGCAACTTGGTGCTTTGGCTCATCCAGGATCTCTCAGATGCACACAAGTTATCCCCACCTTGGGAAGGACCCTTTGTGGTCAGCAAGAATTTAAACAATGGGTCATATTACCTCATTGACTTTCGAGAGCATGCAGACTCACGTAAGTCGGAGGAGGAGACCTGCCGGCCGTGGAACATTGCTCAACTTCGGCCATACTACACCTGAGCTACCAGGCTCTCGTCATGTACATATTTTAACATTGTATATACCATGTTAAGCAATAAAGTAAGACCATCGGTCTCTTTTCTTTTCAAAGATTATGCATCTTTGTTAAATCTTATTTTTGAAATGACTATTAAGGAGATGATCATATTTGAATCAAGTTTACCCTTTTTGTCCGGCTTATGATCGTATCCGAATCTAAGATGTAGTATCATGGTCACTTGGGAGCTTCCTGTTCAAACATAGGTCGTATTCGAACCAAAGAGAACATAGCTGTCGTAACCCTCTTGATCAGCTCAAGGCCAAACTCACTTGGGGGCTTCTTGATCGTATCCGAATCATAGCTTAACCCCTCTTGAGTCCGACTTGGATCGTATTCGAATCAGGGTCGTTAAAAACCTCTCAAGGTCATTTGGGGGCTTCCTGTTCAAACATAGGTCGTATTCGAACCAAAGAGAACATAGCTGTCGGTACCCTCTTGATCGGCGCAACGCCAAAGCCACTGGGGACTATATGGTCGTATTCGAACCATAGCTTAACCCCTTTGGTCCGGTTTACTGGTCGTATTCGAATCAGAAACCCCCAACCTTTTGAATACAAGATTAAAATTATTCTTGTTATTTATTGCTTGCTTTTTAGTTTGTTGTTGTTTCAATATTGCAAATGAATTAGTCTGGTCTTCTTTGCCGGCTCAATTATTGGACAACACAGCCGCCCGGGTCATTCAATCCAGCGGTTCAAGGATCAAAAGGTATGATCTAATAAGGTATAAGGATCATTAAGTATTCAAGAAGCATTAGCTTTTCATAAATATTGAGTTATCAAATTCAATCACCAGGTTTACGTAAACCGGCGATCTAAGGATCAAAAGGGATCAGGTATGGTCATTACTTATACACGCTTACCTGCTGCGTTAACTAAAAAAGTTCAAATTTATATTTGTCTCTGTTTTTATCGAGGTAAATATATTGGCTCTACATTAGGTGTTTAAACCCGTTTGGTTATAAACCACCATGCCAGTCTTTTCTTTGTATTTACAGGAACAGAGTTCAAACATTGCAGAGATAAGCATTAAGCGATGCATAAGCAAGCATTAAACATTGGCATCTGGAAACACAGATTCACATATAAGTATTTTATGCGCGATGGCACAAGCAAGCATGCGGTGTTTTAACAGCTAAGCTATTACAAGGCTTTATAAGCCCATGAAGATGATCATTGTCTCTCCCTCGCCGGTTCACCATCTTGAGTCTACTGGAAGTTGGGTTTTGACCAGTCAAAGCCATTCATGGCGACAAATTCGGCTTCGTCGTCAATCAGGCCGACCGGGTCAACCTCCGGGGCAAATGTATCTTCTCTCACTGGTGGGATCAAGTCTGTTACTTTATATGAGGGAGGGGCCATCTTCTTATTCTCACTATCAAAACCCGGCTGGAACTTGTCGACATTGGTGTCATCTCCAAGACTAGTTGCCTGAGGTCGGACTTTGCGGACGCAGGCTATAAAGTCATCCTGATCAAAAGGAGACCCATCCTCCTTCACGGTAGGATAGCCCCTTGCCACGTCCGCCGGGTCTAGGTCTGGCACCCAAGCCCTGGAGCGGCTGAGGGCAGTCAAAGCTCCGGCTCGCGCGCAGGAGCGTTTTACTTCTTGGAACCTGGCAGGAAGGATGGACAGCTTCTTCAGGACGTCACTCAGCTGGTTAGGTCCTTGATTAGCAGGAGAGATGGCAGCCAGAGCCCGTTGTGCGCCGATATATAATTGTTCAACTAAAGTGTATACTGCCTTCAGCTTAATCAACGGGTCTTGGCTCAGATTCTTACTTCGCAGACCTGCATATATTTTTAACAGAGTTAGTTGGCGGATTATACTCCGGTTTGGCAAAAAATATACAAAAGGTCAAATCAGGCAGCTTACCAAAGATAGCAGTGACCATCTGAGACACCCGGCCCTTTAAACTGTTCAGCTCTATTGAAATTTCCTTCAGAGCTGTTTCGGCTGTCTCAGATCGTGGGTCAGAAGAGTTTTCTCATTTTCCCAAGTCTTCTGCTTGGCAGCAAAGCTGGTCTTCAAATTTTCCATTGCAGAAAGGCTTATTTGCAGTTTGGAGGTGGAAGATTTGATTTCTGACTCCTGACTCGCTAGCCGGGTCTTTGCGTCAGTCAATTGAGAGTTCAATTCAGATAAGGCATTATGTGAAACGTTCAGATAAGTCAAGACTTGGTTTCAAATTCAAATACCCAAATTCAAGATTCAAGTCTCGAGTACTTTACGAATAAACCACTTGACACTTGGGGGCTAATGTATGCCAAATCAAATTTTTACGACTCTACAAACATATTTAAAGTCCTAAGTCCCTTACAAAGTAACAGCACTTGGCACTTGGGGGCTAATGTACACAGTTCAGCAAGTTTATCAAGGTTAAACCGGAGTGTTAAGTACTTTGAAGACGGTTTTAAATTCTAAAGTACCGATTCATTAATGATCAAAATAAACCAGTCCTTGGGGACTATGGGTGAAGTTTTGTTCTATCAATATCAGGCAAAGATTCAGAGGTAAAAGTCTCGGCCTATATTTTAAGTCTACAGGTTATTTCATTTCTCTCATAATCTGAAGACTTGGGGGCTGAAGGAATATTAGTAAACCAGAAACAACGTACCTCATACTTCAACTGAAGCTGCTTGACCATCTCGATCTCAGACTCACGACTGGAGTGTACATGACTGAGATAGCCAGATAAGATTTCACTGGCATGGAGATGGTCATAGTTGGCAACATCAAAGCGAACCTTCTGCCTCTCCAATGCTTCTTGCTTTGTTGTGCACTGAGCTAGCACCATTGGGTTCCCCGGCTCAACAAAGCGGCTCCCAGTAATTTGAACATCTTGAGCAGGTGGAGACGGCGGGTTGGTTGAGCTTGACGGTCCAGCTATAGAAGGATTCATAATGGCTTCGTCAAAAGTCGGCTCAGGAGGGTTTGCCTCATTATCAATAGGCGGGTGTTCTGGAGAGTTAGCCAATGGAGAAGGCGGCCTAGCCAGTTCATATGCTAGCATTGGCGGGTCTTCCGCCGGTTTAGCCGCCTTCGTCTTCTCGGATTTAGCCTGACCACTAAGGAAAAATATTGTAGGATTGTCAGCATAAAGGTACAATTGAGCAACCCGGAAGAAAGGAGGATTTCTGATTACCCAGGAGCAGTCTTGAAAGCCGGAAATTGTGTTTGTGATGAGTCGCCTGAAGAACGAGACACCTCCTGAAAGGATAAAAGAAAAGAGTTAAAAGAAATACAAGGAGCATGATTCATTAAAACGAGTTAAAGACGGTAATAAGTAAACCTCATTCGGGCGTTTCTGAGGGGTCTGTTGAAGGACAACAGCCGATTCATCTTCAATCCCAACTTCACGGCAGCTTTCATGTTGCTGTTTTTTCAAATGAAAGTTGGGATCCAAGTGAGCTAAGGGGTTAGAAAACCTTACTTTACGGATCACTCGTCGAACTTTGTGTCTTGTAAGGGCTCTGAGTCGGAGGAAATGATAGTTACCTCTGCTTCCCCGGCCTGACTGGCCCCAGTGTCATCCTGGTAAGGATTAGTGTCAATAAGATTGTTTAAAAATTGGCCAAGGGAATCAAGGGCTACCTCCGAGTCAGACGTGTCATCAAGTTTCATTAAATCTTCAGCAGTGGTCTTCTTTTTATTCTTCGATCTCCGAGTCGATTTCTTGGCGTTCATGGCGGCGAGTTTCGCCTTCTTGGCAGCTTCATGGTCATATTTCACTTTACAAAAGTCAGAATTGGCCTACAAAGACAAGAGGAAGGATCGGTGATAAACAATACGGCTAGACAAAATACAAAGGGAAAAAGATCAGAATATCCTTACTTCTGGTACCGGGTTAAGTTTACAGAAGGTATTAAATCAACAACACTGCAATCCTCATACTTCGCATTCACCAGAAGGTTTGACATTGAGACAATGTCCTCCTCGGTTAGTTGAACCGGGGTATGACGCAGAGAGTCGTCCGGGCCTCCACCATATTCATACATCAATTTTGAACAACGACTTAATGGAATAATCTGCCATGAGATCCAGCAGCGGGTTAGATCGACTCCGGTTAAACCGTTCCCCAACAAACGGTTGATTCTTCTAAGAGATGGAAGCAGTTTCTTGCGTTCAGCAACGGTAAGTTTATCTGGCAGTGCAAACTTGGAGTCAAGACGATCGGGGCGGTAACCCGGCAGTGGCTTATCATTGGCGGGTGAGATGTCCGGACAGTAAAACCAAGTTTGGTTCCAGTCCTTTGGGTGACTTGGTAAAACTATGAGAGGGAAGACAGCACCCTGCCAGCGCTGAATTGAGATGCCTCCAAGCTCTAAGCTAAGGCCATTGGTGCACTCGTTCTGCCGGTTCAGATATAAGTATTCTCTAAATAGGTCCACAGTCGGCTCTTGCTGAAGATATACCTCACAGAGCACTTGGAAGTTACAAATATTGGATATGGAATTGGGCCCAATATCCTGAGGATGGAGTTTGAAAAAGTGAAGAACTTCTCTGAAAAACTTTGAACCGGGCGGTGAGAAGCCATGGTTCATGTGGTCAGTAAAGACGATCACTTCGCCGTCTTTTGGGTTGGGTCGTTCTTCTTCCGGGTCAGGAGCACGATAAGACATGATGCTTTTTGAGGGAAGAAACCCAATGAGGAAGAACTCTTTTAAATGATCCTCAGTTATGGTTGAGGGGACCCAATTGCAGATGGTGAGTGTTTTTGACGGCATGATGCGCAAGGGACTGAAAAAGAAAAAACAACATGCTGGTTCAGTTTATGGCAAAATTAACAGTTAAGGGTTGAAGATGTAAGACAAGTAACGACGGCTTAACTAAGGGCTAATGACATATAAGGAAAAGAAAGCCGGAGTGGTAAGCCGCCATGTAAGACAAGTTTCACCAAGCTATCATTATTATTTTGGATCAAATGGCTGTCCCAAAAAGAAAATATTCTAGACCTAAAAATTCAGTACAGATGAGTTCGTCAGCTAGAACGAAGCATCTATACAGGAAGAAGGGATCTACTGCTATAAAAAATGAATGCAAAACAACTACCGCGTGAGTTACATCTCCTTTTTGGATCAAGAGAGGCTGCGGAGGAAGAACTACCAAAAAAGTTCATGAGGAACAGAGAAGAACACCGATGAACCCGCAAGCCCTAATGCAGATCTAAAAAGTTTGAGAAGGCAAGACTTATAGATGCGGATTCGCTGTGGAAGGTCGTCACCGTTTATCTAGACAGTGCAGGGTGATGTAGCAGTCAAGCTCGAGGACGATGATGAGCGTTGCGGCGGCGGTGGAGCTCGAGCAGCAGCGGAGACTGCGAGAGGAAGAAGATGAAGAAGAGGGGAGAATGAGAAAAATCGGACGCGTGACTATTTATAAGGGCAGATGCGAACAGACGGGCGCAAAAATCAAGGGAGAACAAAATAATGGTTATCCAGCTATATAGACGCCTCGATTCTCGGGAAGCATTAAAGATAAAAGATCCGTTGGAAGATGACGTCATGAAAGTTTTTTGTGTTTTCAAAAGATGACGTCACGGTGGGTTATAGAGTTTTTTCAGACAGAAGATGGATTTCATCTTAGTATTGAAGATTGACAAAGAACAAAGTTCAAAGTCAACCTGGGGCCTAATGTTGGGGATATTACTACCAGTATGACCCACTCAGGAGGGGCCGGGTCAACCCTAATGGTGGATTACATAAGAAGCCCAATATACATTCAAGATGATATTTTATTAAACATATAGAAGGCCCAAAGGCCTGGGGCCGGCTTAAGGCCCGATATTATAAACCGCCGTATGTAAGGAAATACTTGTAAAGAAAGGCATGTAAAGGAATTCACCGAGTCGGACACGATTGTGAGCCAGCCGGGACTCTGTAGGACGCCAGGCGTCAACCCATGTATATAAGGGGACGACCCGGTGGCGGCTTAGAAAAGAAACAACCAAATCGATAACCAAGCCGGCGAGTTGAGCCTCTTGGAGATCGAAGCTTTAGCAATACCAATCCCAACTAGATGTAGGCTTTTACCTTCATCGTAAGGGGCCGAACTAGTATAAAAACTCTCTCGTGTGCCCCTTGTCCCGATTAACCCCTTTAAGCTTCCTAGTGCGATGGCCCTACGACTAAGTCCTTGCTCTAGGACATCCGCCGTGTCAACTCCACGACACTGGACAAACTCTTATATGATGTAAAGCGCTCCCGAGGACGCATGGGAATATCGTCAAGCTAGTTTTCATCACGTTCATATGATTCGCGTTCGGTACTTTGATAATCTGATATGTGGGTGGACCAGTGCTTGGGTGCTGCCCTTACTTGGACAAACATCCCACTTATGATTAACCTCTATTGCAAGCATCCGCAACTACAAAAAAAGTATTAAGGTAAATGACCATGAGGAACAGAAGGACGCAATGAAGGGTTGTCCCCTCGAGAAGCAGTCAAAGCGGCGGCGTAAGCGCCGCTCCAAATCCCGCCTCGGCAAAAACAACGATCATACAGACCCAACGTTAGAGCAGGGTGAACCATTGCCGGACCACGGCAACACAGAGAATCAAACCGAACAACCCGATTCTGTCAAAGATAACAGTCCGGATGACATCACACCGGACAGACACCCGAAGCAACAAAATGCCCGTCAAAGGCTCGTTGCCACCGCGAGGATTCTAAAAAAGCACAAGAAAAGGCTCAAGGCTGCGCAAGACACACTTAAAATCAGATGGAGCAAAGTACTCAATACAGAAGCGAAGTACGGCGGTAATTACCCCACCAAGAGCTACCCGAAGCGGAAGTTGCTACCTGATTCGATGAGGAGGCCTTAGATCCGCCACAGCCAAAAATTAAAACGGCCACCTGGCCGGATAGACGACCTCTCAAGCTAGACACTGGGGAACAAAAGAAATTTCCACTAGAAGTCAAAATAGTAAACGCGTTACACGTGATCAAGGGGAGAAATAAAGCGGCACTCCCAGAGAAATATGCCCAAGGGCCTATCACCGCGGAGTCCTGCCATTGGTCGGATCAACCGATCACTTTCGACCATCGGGATTACTCGGCACATCCGGCATGCAGGATGGGCTGCCTTGGTATTAGACCCAATAATTGACGAATACCATTTCACACGAGTCCTGATGGACGGTGGCAGCAGTCTAAACCTGATATATCAGGACACAATCCACAAAATGGGGATAGACCCAACAAAAATTTGCCACAACAATACTACCTTTAAAGGAGTAACGCCAGGCCCATGGGCTCACTGCACGGGCTCCCTGCTACTAGAAGTTATATTCGGCGTCCCCGATAACTTCCGTAGCGAAAATTTAACCTTCCACATTGCTCCGTTCCAAAGTGGCTATCAAGCACTACTTGGACGCGAAGCTTTTGCTCGCTTTAACGCAATACCGCACTACGCTTCCCTCACGCTTAAGATGCCCGGTCCACGTGGCATCATTACAGTAAATGGAAATATGGAGCGATCCCTGTGCGCCGAAGAGAATGCGGCTGCCGTAAAACGGCCTCACCAACTAAAGTATTCGATAAGTCGTCAAGACCACGAACACGGTTAGACGAGTCCGGCGCAGCTGTATGTATTTCATACAGGTTTGATGGCCACACCCCTATCACAAATACAAGGGGCTCAACGCGCGCAGACAAGTGGCAATTTTTACTCATCTTGAATTATACATGGTTTTTTCAAAAACCTACCTTTTTGCACGACAACTTTTCACCTAAGTTCCTCTCTTTTACAGATGACCACCGTGCTACACCCGTCCAGGGTACGGCACAACGGAGATACAGGCACAGACGTGTAGCAGGGATCCGTTCCAAGGATTCTTTTTAGATTAAGACCCTGCGTCAACCTTTTTTACTGTCTCTTGTTGATACACATCCCTCGGATTCTCAGTACAATTGAGAAGGATGCTGGCGTCTTGGCATGTGGCCATGTCAGAATAATGCACGTACCTGAACACCAGGGGCTTCTTACAAAGGGCACTGATTAGGCCCGGTTCATACCATAAAGACCGAATACCTTAGGGAGTGTTCGGCGTCGCGAGTTTGGCCCTATATGCATTAGCTCCGAATCATGTCTTTGGTCAAATGTTGGGTTTGCCCGACTCCTATGTTTTGGTACCTTACATTCCGCTCTATCGGCTAAGGTAGCACTAGGAGAACTACTGCGATTGTTCCCCGGGTCATCCGGATGAGCACCTCAGTAGAGAAAGCCGAAAACTGACTGTCATGATATAGCTAAAGGAAATATGCCCTAGAGGCAATAATAATGTTATTATTTTATTTCCTTATAACATGATAAATGTTTATAATTCATGCTAGAATTGTATTATCCGGAAACATAATACTTGTGTGAATACATAGACAAACTAAACGTCACTAGTATGCCTCTACTTGACTAGCTCGTTAATCAAAGATGGTTATGTTTCCTAACCATAGACATGTGTTGTCATTTGATTAACGGGATCACATTATTAGGAGAATGATGTGATTGACATGACCCATTCCATTAGCTTAGCACCCGATCGTTTAGTATGTTGCTATTCCTTTCTTCATGACTTATACATGTTCCTATGACTATGAGATTATGCAACTCCCGTTTGCCGGAGGAACACTTTGTGTGCTACCAAACGTCACAACGTAACTGGGTGATTATAAAGGAGCTCTACAGGTGTCTCCAAAGGTAAATGTTGGGTTGGCGTATTTCGAGATTAGGATTTGTCACTCCGATTGTCGGAGAGGTATCTCTGGGCCCTCTCGGTAATACACATCACATAAGCCTTGCAAGCATTGTAACTAATGAATTAGTTGCGAGATGATGTATTACGAAACGAGTAAAGAGACTTGCCGGTAACGAGATTGAACTAGGCATTGAGATATCGACGATCGAATCTCGGGCAAGTAACATACCGATGACAAAGGGAACAACGTATGTTGTTATGCGGTCTGACCGATAAAGATCTTCGTAGAATATGTGGGAGCCAATATGAGCATCCAGGTTCGGCTATTGGTTATTGACCGGAGACGTGTCTCGGTCATGTCTACATTGTTCTCGAACCCGTAGGGTCCGCACGCTTAAGGTTTCGATGACAGTTATATTATGAGTTTATGAGTTTTGATGTACCGAAGTTAGTTCGGAGTCAAGGATGTGATCACGGACATGACGAGGAGTCTCGAAATGGTCGAGACATAAAGATTGATATATTGGAAGCCTATGTTTGGACATCGGAAGTATTCCGGGTGAAATCGGCATTTTACCAGAGTACCGGGAGGTTACCGGAACCCCCCGGTAACCTAATGGGCCTTAATGGGCCTAGTGGAGGAACAGGAGAGGAGGCCTTGGGGCTGCCGTGCGCCCCTCCCCCCAAGTCCGAATTGGACAAGGAGGGGGGCCGGCGCCCCCCTTTCCTTTCTTCCATCTCCTCCTTCCCCCCAAGTCCTAATCCAACTAGGGAAAAGGGAGGGGAGTCCTACTCCCGGTAGGAGTAGGACTCCTCCTGTGCGCCTCCTCCTAGGTCCGGCCGCACCCCCCTTGGCTCCTTTATATACGGGGGCAGGGGCACCCCTAGGCACACAAGTTGATCTCTAAGATCGTTCTCTTAGCCGTGTGCGGTGCCCCCTTCCACCATAGTCCTCGATAATATTGTAGTGGTGCTTAGGCGAAGCCCTGCGATAGTAGAACATCAAGATCATCACCACGCCGTCGTGCTGACGGAACTCTTCCCCGACACTTTGCTGGATCGGAGTCCGGGGATCGTCATCGAGCTGAACGTGTGCTAGAACTCGCAGGTGCCGTAGTTTCGGTGCTTGATCGGTCGGGCCGTGAAGACGTACGACTACATCAACCACATTGTCATAACGCTTCCGCTGTCGGTCTACCAGGGTACGTAGATCACACTCTCCCCTCTCGTTGCTATGCATCACCATGATCTTGCGTGTGCGTAGGAAATTTTTTGAAATTACTACGTTCCCCAACAGTGGTATCCGAGCCTAGGTTTTATGCGTTGATGTTATATGCACGAGTAGAACACAAGTGAATTGTGGGCGATATAAGTCATACTGCTTACCAGCATGTCATACTTTGGTTCGGCGGTATTGTTGGACGAAGCGGCCCGGACCGACATTACGCGTACGCTTACACGAGACCGGTTCTCCCGACGTGCTTTTCACAAAGGTGGCTAGCGGGTGTCAGTTTCTCCAACTTTAGTTGAACCAAGTGTGGCTACGCCCGGTCCTTGTGAAGGTTAAAACATCACCAACTTGACAAACTATCGTTGTGGTTTTGATGCGTAGGTAAGAACGGTTCTTGCTAAGCCCGTAGTAGCCACGTAAAACTTGCAACAACAAAGTAGAGGACGTCTAACTTGTTTTTGCAGGGCATGTTGTGATATGGTCAAGACATGATGCTAAATTTTATTGTATGAGATGATCTTGTTTCGTAACTGAGTTATCGGCAACTGGCAGGAGCCATATGGTTGTCGCTTTATTGTATGCAATGCAATTGTGCTGTAATGCTTTACTTTATCACTAAGCGGTAGCGATAGTCGTGGAAGCATAAGATTGGCGAGACGACAACGATGCTACAATGATGATCAAGGTGTCACGCCGGTGATGTTGGTGATCATGACGGTGCTTCGAAGATGGAGATCACAAGCACAAGATGATGATGGCCATATCATATCACTTATATTGATTGCATGTGATGTTTACCTTTTATGCATCTTATCTTGCTTTGATTGACGGTAGCATTTTAAGATGATCTCTCACTAATTATCAAGAAGTGTTCTCCCTGAGTATGCACCGTTGCGAAAGTTCTTCGTGCTGAGACACCATGTGATGATCGGGTGTGATAGGCTCTACGTTCAAATACAATGGGTGCAAAATAGTTGCACACGCGGAATACTCAGGTTATACTTGACGAGCCAAGCATATGCAGATATGGCCTCAGAACACGGAGACCGAAAGGTCGAGCGTGAATCATATAGTAGATATGATCAACATAGTGATGTTCACCAATGAAACTACTCCATCTCACGTGATGATCGGACATGGTTTAGTTGATTTGGATCACGTGATCACGTAGAGGATTAGAGGGATGTCTATCTAAGTGGGAGTTCTTTAGTAATATGATTAACTGAACTTAAATCTATCATGAACTTAGTACCTGATAGTATCTTGCTTGTTTATGTTTGATTGTAGATAGATGGCCCGTGCTGTTGTTCCGTTGAATTTTAACATGTTCCTTGAGAAAGCAAAGTTGAAAGATGATGGTAGCAATTATACGGACTGGGTCTGTAACTTGAGGATTATCCTCATTGCTGCACAGAAGAATTACGTCCTGGAAGCACCGCTGGGTGCCAGGCCTGCTGCTGGAGCAACACCAGATGTTATGAACGTCTGGCAGAGCAAAGCTGATGACTACTCGATAGTTTAGTGTGCCATGCTTTACGGCTTAGAATCGGGAATTCAACGACGTTTTGAACGTCATGGAGCATATGAGATGTTCCAGGAGTTGAAGTTAATATTTCAAGCAAATGCCCAGATTGAGAGATATGAAGTCTCCAATAAATTCTATAGCTGCAAGATGGAGGAGAACAGTTCTGTCAGTGAGCATATACTCAAAATGTCTGGGTATAATAATCACTTGATTCAATTGGGAGTTAATCTTCCAGATGATTGCGTCATTGACAGAATTCTCCAATCACTTCCACCTAGCTACAAGAGCTTCGTGATGAACTATAATATGCAAGGGATGAATAAGACTATTCCCGAGCTCTTCGCAATGCTGAAAGCTGCAGAGGTAGAAATCAAGAAGGAGCATTAAGTGTTGATGGTCAACAAGACCAATAGTTTCAAGAAAAATGGCAAAGGGAAGAAGAAGGGGAACTTCAAAAAGAACAGCAAGCAAGTTGCTGCTCAAGAGAAGAAACCCAAAGCTGGACCTAAGCCTGAAACTGAGTGCTTCTACTGCAAGCAGACTGGTCACTGGAAGCGGAACTGCCCCAAGTATTTGGCGGATAAGATGGATGGCAAGGTGAACAAAGGTATATGTGATATACATATTATTGATGTGCACCTTACTAATGCTCGCAGTAGCACCTGGGTATTTGATACTGGTTCTGTTGCTAACATTTGCAACTCGAAACAGGGACTACGGATTAAGCGAAGATTGGCTAAGGACGAGGTGACGATGCGCGTGGGAAATGGTTCCAAAGTTGATGTGATCACGGTCGGCACGCTACCTCTACATCTACCTTCGGGATTAGTATTAGACCTAAATAATTGTTATTTGGTGCCAGCGTTGAGCATGAACATTATATCTGGATATTGTTTGATGCGAGACGGTTATTCATTTAAATCAGAGAATAATGGTTGTTCTATTTATATGAGTAAAATCTTTTATGGTCATGCACCCATGAAGAATGGTCTATTCTTATTAAATCTCGATAGTAGTGACACACACATTCATAATGTTGAAGCCAAAATATGCAGAGTTGATAATGATAGTGCAACTTATTTGTGGCACTGCCGTTTAGGTCATATCGGTGTAAAGCACATGAAGAAACTCCATACTGATGGACTTTTGGAACCACTTGATTATGGATCACTTGGTACTTGCGAACCGTGCCTTATGGGTAAGATGACAAAAACACCGTTCTTCGGTACTATGGAGAGAGCAACAGATTTGTTGGAAATCATACATACAGATGTATGTGGTCCGATGAATGTGAGGCTTGTGGCGGATATCGTTATATTCTCACCTTCACAGATGACTTAAGCAGATATGGGTATATCTACTTAATGAAACATAAGTCTAAAACATTTGAAAAGTTCAAAGAATTTCAGAGTGAAGTTGAAAATCATCATAACAAGAAAATAAAATTCCTACGATCTGATCATGTAGGAGAATAATTGAGTTACGTGTTTGGTGTACATTTGAAACAATGCGGAATAGTGCAACTCACGCCACCCGGAACACCACAGCGTAATGGTGTGTCCGAACGTTGTAATCGTACTTTACTAGATATGGTGCGATCTATGATGTCTCTTACTGATTTACCGCTATCGTTTTGGGGTTATGCTTTAGAGATGGCCACATTCACGTTAAATAGGGCACCATCAAAATCCGTTGAGACGACGCCTTATGAACTGTGGTTTGGCAAGAAACCAAAGTTGTCGTTTCTGAAAGTTTGGGTCTGTGATGCTTATGTGAAAAAGCTTCAACCTGATAAGCTCGAACCCAAATCGGAGAAATGTGTCTTCATAGGATATCCAAAGGAAACTATTGGATACACCTTCTATCACAGATCCAAAGGCAAGACTTTTGTTGCTAAGTTCGGAAACTTTCTAGAGAAGGAGTTTCTCTCGAAAGAAGTGAGTGGGAGGAAAGTAGAACTTGATGAGGTAACTGTACCTGCTCCCTTATTGGAAAGTAGTACATCACAGAAACTAGTTTCTGTGACACCTACACCAATTAGTGAGGAAGCTAATGATGATGATCATGAAACTTCAGAACAAGATACTACTGAACCTCGTAGATCAACCAGAGTAAGATCCGCACCAGAGTGGTACGGTAATCCTGTTCTGGAAATCATGCTACTAGATCATGATGAACCTACGAACTATGAAGAAGCGATGGTGAGCCCAAATTCCGCAAAATGGCTTGAAGCCATGAAATCTGAGATGGGATCCATGTATGAGAACAAAGTATGGACTTTGGTTGACTTGCCCAATGATTGACAAGCAATTGAAAATAAATGGATCTTCAAGAAGAAGATTGACGCTGATGGTAATGTTCCTGTCTACAAAGCTTGACTTGTCGCAAAAGGTTTTCGACAAGTTCAAGGGATTGACTACGATGAGACCTTCTCACCCGTAGCGATGCTTAAGTCTGTTCGAATCATGTTAGCAATTGCCGCATTTTATGATTATGAAATTTGGCAGATGGATGTCAAAACTGCATTCCTGAATGGATTTCTGGAAGAAGAGTTGTATATGATGCAGCCGGAAGGTTTTGTCGATCCAAAGGGAGCTAACAAAGTGTGCAAGCTCCAGCGATCCATTTATGGACTGGTGCAAGCCTCTCAGAGTTGGAATAAATACTTTGATAGTGTGATCAAAGCATTTGGTTTTGTACAGACTTTTGGAGAAGCCTGTATTTACAAGAAAGTGAGTGGGAGCTCTGTAGCATTTCTGATATTATATGTAGATGACATATTACTAATCGGAAATGATATAGAATTTCTGGATAGCATAAATGGATACTTGAATAAGAGTTTTTCAATGAAAGACCTCGGTGAAGCTGCTTACATATTGGGCATTAAGATCTATAGAGATAGATCAAGACACTTAATTGGACTTTCATAGAGCACATACCTTGACAAAGTTTTGAAGGAGTTCAAAATGGATCAAGCAAAGAAAAGGATTCTTGCCTGTGTTACAAGGTGTGAAATTGAGTAAGACTCAATGCCGACCAATGCAGAAGATAGAGAGAAAATGAAAGATGTTCCCTATGCTTCAGCCATAGGCTCTATCATGTATGCAATGCTGTGTACCAGACTTGATGTGTGTCTTGCTATAAGTCTAGCAGGGAGGTACCAAAGTAATCCAGGAGTGGATCACTGGACAGCGGTCAAGAACATCCTGAAATACCTGAAAAGGACTAAGGATATGTTTCTCATATATGGAGGTGACAAAGAGCTCATCGTAAATGGTTACGTTGATGCCAGCTTTGACACTGATCCGGATGATTCTAAATCGCAAACCGGATACGTCTTAACATTAAACGGTGGAGCTGTCCGTTGGTGCAGTTCTAAACAAAGCGGTGTGGCGGGATCTACATGTGAAGCGGAGTACATAGCTGCTTCAGAAGCAGCAAACGAAGGAGTCTAGATGAAGGAGTTCATATCCGATCTAGGTGTCATACCTAGTGCATCGGGTCCAATGAAAATCTTTTGTGACAATACTGGTGCAATTGCCTTGGCAAAGGAATCCAGATTTCACAAGAGAACCAAGCACATCAAGAGATGCTTCAATTCCATCCGGGATCTAGTCCAGGTGGGAGACATAAAGATTTGCAAGATACATACGGATCTGAATGTAGCAGACCCGTTGACTAAGCCTCTTCCACGAGCAAAACATGATCAACACCAAAGCTCCATGGGTGTTAGAATCATTACTGCGTAATCTAGATTATTGACTCTAGTGCAAGTGGGAGACTGAAGGAAATATGCCCTAGAGGCAATAATAATGTTATTATTTTATTTCCTTATATCATGATAATTGTTTATTATTCATGCTAGAATTGTATTATCCGGAAACATAAGACTTGTGTGAATACATACACAAACTAAACGTCACTAGTATGCCTCTACTTGACTAGCTCATTAATCAAAGATGGTTATGTTTCCTAACCATAGACATGTGTTGTCATTTGATTAACGGGATCACATTATTAGGAGAATGATGTGATTGACATGACCCATTCCATTAGCTTAGCACCCGATCGTTTAGTATGTTGATATTGCTTTCTTCATGACTTATACATGTTCCTATGACTATGAGATTATGCAACTCCCGTTTTCCGGAGGAACACTTTGTGTGCTACCAAACGTCACAACGTAACTGGGTGATTATAAAGGAGCTCTACACGTGTCTCCAAAGGTAAATGTTGGGTTGGCATATTTCGAGATTAGGATTTGTCACTCCGATTGTCGGAGAGGTATCTCTGGGCCCTCTCGGTAATACACATCACATAAGCCTTGCAAGCATTGTAACTAATGAGTTAGTTGCGAGATGATGTATTACGAAACGAGTAAAGAGACTTGCCGGTAACGAGATTGAACTAGGTATTGAGATATCGACGATCGAATCTCGGGCAAGTAACATACCAATGACAAAGGGAACAACGTATGTTGTTATGCGGTCTGACCGATAAAGATCTTCGTAGAATATGTGGGAGACAATATGAACATCCAGGTTCCGCTATTGGTTATAGACCAGAGACGTGTCTCGGTCATGTCTACATTGTTCTCAAACCCGTAGGGTCCGCACGCTTAAGGTTTCGATGACAGTTATATTATGAGTTTATGAGTTTTGATGTACCGAAGTTAGTTCGAAGTCCCGGATGTGATCACGGACATGACGAGGAGTCTCAAAATGGTCGAGACATAAAGATTGATATATTGGAAGCCTATGTTTGGACATCGGAAGTATTCCGGGTGAAATCGGCATTTTACCGGAGTACCGGGAGGTTACCGGAACCCCCGGGTAACCTAATGGGCCTTAATGGGCCTAGTGGAGGAAGAGGAGAGGAGGCCTAGGGGCTGCCGCGCGCCCCTCCCCCCCCCCCCCCCCCCGCCCAAGTCCGAATTGGACAAGGAGGGGGCCGGTGCCCCCCCTTTCCTTTCTTCCCTCTCCTCCTTCCCCCCAAGTCCTAATCCAACTAGGGAAAGGGAGGGGAGTCCTACTCCCGGTAGGAGTAGGACTCCTCTTGCGTGCCTCCTCCTAGGGCCGGCCGCACCCCCCTTGGCTCCTTTATATACGGGGGCACGGGGCACCCCTAGGCACACAAGTTGATCTCTAAGATCGTTCTCTTAGCCGTGTGCGGTGCCCCCTTCCACCATAGTCCTCGATAATATTATAGTGGTGCTTAGGCGAAGCCCTGCGACAGTAGAACATCAAGATCATCACCACGCCGTCGTGCTGACGGAACTCTTCCCCGACACTTTGCTGGATCGGAGTCCGGGGATCGTCATCGAGCTGAATGTGTGCTAGAACTCGGAGGTGTCGTAGTTTCGGTGCTTGATCGGTCGGGCCGTGAAGACGTACGACTACATCAACTGCGTTGTCATAACGCTTCCGCTGTCGGTCTACAAGGGTACGTAGATCACACTCTCCCCTCTCGTTGCTATGCATCACCATGATCTTGCGTGTGCGTAGGAAATTTTTTGAAATTACTACGTTCCCCAACAATAGCGTGAGACTGGTCAACCACTCGATGACCTATCAGAATGTTAGAATTCCTCCGCCTTAACGAAGGGCCGTTTCCCGGCCAGGCATGTACGCACCCCGAATTCGGGAGAGTGCGGAGCCACCAGGGGCTATATAGTAGCCGCACCGTCAAACTCCTATGGCTAAGTGAAAGTGTTAAAGCATTATAGTCCGGTTGCCTTGTTTGCTGCGCTATCACCTCCTTAATAGGACCAAGACGTTGGGTTAAGTGTGAACACGCGTCTTTTGCGAACACCTCCGCATTATATGCGTGGGGGCTGAAGCCGGCGACTGCAATCTTTCAGGTTATACTCATGTATGCATAAACGACCGCACAGGAGGCATCATACTACTTTCAGGCAAACGTATAAACACAGCCTTAATAAATTTCATAAAAATATTATGTTTACAATGGGAATGTATGTCACTCAAACATAATATTCTTCGAGCACTGGGCCTCTATCAAACGAGCACCCTCGAGAACCTCTTCGAAATAGTGCTCGGCAGCCACTCGGCCTATGGCCGAACCCTGTGCCGCAACAGTGGTAGCATCCATCTCCGCCCAGTATGCTTTAACACAGGCAAGGGCCATCCGCGGGCCTTCTATGCACACCGACATCTTCATCGCATTGATGCGCGGCACCGCACCAAGGAACTGCTGCACTAAGCTGAAATAGCTATTCGGCTTCGGCTTTTTCGGCCACAGCTGATCCACGACAGACCTCATGGTGAGTCCGGACAACCTATTGAGTTCGGCCCATTCGGCTAGCTGATCAGTCAACAGAAGCGAACGCTCTGGAACGTTGAATTGCGACCAGAACAGCTTGTCCACTTCATGATCTGTTTGATCTCGGAAGTATTTGGCCGCATCGACAGTGCTCGCCACCAAGTCCATATATGCGTCTGCCAAACTCCACAGCCGATCCAGAAGGGCATACCGCGGATCTCCGAACTTCCTCCGCAGCATATAGGGCTTCCCAAACGCAATATCCCCAGCTTCACGCAGCTCCTCCTTCTTCGCTCTCATAGCAGAGCGGGTCTCTTTGTTCTCCATCGTGGCCTTTTCAAGGTCCGTTGCCTTCACTCGGTTCTCTTTTTCAAGGAACTGGCAACGGTCGGTAGTGTCTTTCAACTTTACGGCCATCTTGGCCATCTTCTCTTTGCTTTCGCAATGCGTGGCCTTCTCGGCTTTCAACTCTTCGGCCACCTTCAAAGCAGCCGCATTACTTATCCTTGCTTGCTCTTTGGCTTGGGCAAGTTCCGCCCGCAGGGTTTCCACGGTGGCAGCTCCATCTGCAGTCACAACATATTAAACATACTGGCATCATGCCGCTCTTACTATGTGGCATTCACCAGAAAATACCACTTACCCTGTGCCTCGTCAATCCTCTTGTTAACAAGCTCGATGTCAACATCCGCCGCATCCAGTTGCCGCTTTAGTTCGGCAAACTCATGAGTCCGGCTAGCCACCGGAGCTCCCACTACCTGCACATTAACGCGGTATGGTTATTGCCGGGGACTACGATCCTCCGTTTGCCGCCGTTCTCGGCGACAACCAGAGTCTCAGGGGCTACTATCTACACAGGGCACACCTAAAAATGTGCGGTACCATCACAAATGCATATCATTTTACGTACCTCAAAGCCCGTCAGTAGACTCATAAAGGCATCATGCAACCCGCTTTCGGCGGATGAAATCCTTTCCATCACCGTACCCATCAATGTATGGTGTTCTTCTGAGATGGCCGCTCGCTCCAACAGCTCTCTCAGTACGTCCGACTGCATACCAGACGGTGCCGGACTCTTCTGTTTGCTCTCTTCGAGAGCCGGATGCTGGGGACTTCGGGTGACTATAGGATTATCTTCTGGCCTCACCGGATCCGGAGAGGCCCTCCGTGACGACACTTCAAGGTCGCCCGCTTCTTGAGCGGAGGAGTCCCGGGAGGCATTTCGCTCCCCATCATCTCCAGAAGAAGATCCCCCGAACACGAGCTCTGCTGAGAAGGGCTAAGATCCGAACTGCAAGATAAATACTTCGGTTATTTTCCTCAGAGGTAAGGTAATATATCTTCACTATTAAAAGTACTTTTTAGTTACTTGCAGCTCGTTAGAGGGCTGATCCCCGCGCGGACTTTGTGTAGCAAGAGCACCCTCTAAGGCAGGACCCTCTGGTGGAGATGTCTTCTCCCGCTTGGAAACCTTCGTTTCCGGATCTTCAGAGGTAGTCCTCTTCCTTCCCCGGGGTGAGAGAATGTCAGATTCCTCCCCTCGGTTATCCTCCCTCACGGAGGTGCTCGTTCCCTCGGTCGGAATAGGTAGCGGTGGAGGCCCGCTTTCGCCCTCATTATTCCCCCTTTGTCTTCCTTTGAGGGCTCCGGGCAAGGTGCTAGCTCAAGCATCTTCTCCAGTACCGGATTTTCCAAACCCTCAGGAAGGGGGGCCGAACACCGAATCATCTTCGCCTTTCTTATCCAGTCCTGGTCAAAGAGCAATTTCTGAGAATAACGTCATGATAAATGAAAGACGATGTATTCGGCTAGAGGATAACTTACTTGGTCAGCGGTGCGGTTGCTGCTCAGGCCCACGTCCTCGGTAGTATTTGGACACTCTATCTGGGGTCCGAAGAATGATCTATACATCTCCTCGTGCGTCAGGCCGAGGAAATTCTGAATAGCATGCGGTCCTTCTGGGTTGAACTCCCACATGCGAAGGGTCCGGCGTTTGCATGGCCGGATTCGTCAAACCAGCATGACTTGCATTACCATAATCAAACTGAAATCTCCTTCGAAGAGATTTTGAATGCGGCTTTGCAGTACAGGCATGTCCTTGGCGGGACCCCAGCTCAGCCCTCGGCTAATCCATGACATCAGTTGTGGTGGAGGGCCTGAGCGGAAAGCAGGGGCAGCCACCCACTTGGCACTTCTGGGAGCTGTGATGTAAAACCACTCCCGTTGCCATAGTCCGGACACCTCTGGAATAGAACCCTTTGGCCATGGAGCTCCGGCGATCCTGCTTATTAATGCGCCTCTGCACGCTGCATGCTGCCCCTTGACCATCTTCGGCTTCACGTCAAAGGTCTTGAGCCATAGGCCGAAGTGAGGGGTAATGCGGAGGAAAGCCTCACATACAACGAAAAATGATGAGATGTGGAGAAAGGAGTCCGGGGCTAGATCGTGGGAATCTAGCCCGTAATAGAACATTAGCCCCCTAACAAAGGGATCCAGAGTGAGGCCTAGACCTCGGAGGAAGTGGGAGATGAACACGACGTCTTCGTTGGGTTCAGGAGTAGGGACGACCGGCCCTCGGGCAGGCAGCCGATGCAAAACCTCGGCGGTCAGGTATCTGGCCTCCCTCAACTTCTTGATATCTTCTTCTGTAGCGGAGGAGGGCATCCACCAGCCTTGAAGGCTAGATCCGGACATGATTGAAGGTCCGGAGCACCTGACTTGGGCTTTGGGTGTTAGAACTCGAGGAGGGGGAAGGATTCGATTGAGCACGGGAGGGAAAGAGTAAAAGCCTTGTCCCTTTATAAAGAGGGTGAATATCAAGCGTCCTCTCCGTAGCCGTTTGGGACTTGCCTATAATCTAGGAGACCTAGATACGGTTGGGTTACCCACGACCGTATTGATGAGAATACTGTAACGAGGGGAACATGATCTCTGCTTTGACAAGACGTGTCAAAAACTGCCTCGCGTTATGTGTGGAGCTGGTTGAAGAAAAACGGTTCGAATAAATACCGGGCCATGGCATAATGTTGTGTTGCCAAAACGTGTCAGCAGATTAGATTTGTGGAAATGTTATTCTCTCTATGGTGGTATGTGGAAACTTATTTTGCGGGGTCGGACACTATCCTTGTATTCAAATTCTTCCGTGATGTATTCGGAGGAGGAACCCGCCTTGCAATGCCGAAGACAATACTGCGCGCCGGACTCATCGTCATTGAAGCCTGGTTCAGGGGCTACTGAGGGAGTCCTAGATTAGGGGGTCTCCGAACAGCCGGACTATATCCTTTGGCCGGACTGTTAGACTATGAAGATACAAGATTGAAGACTTCGTCTCGTGTCCGGATGGGAGTTTACTTGGCATGGAAGGCAAGCTAGGCAATATGGATATGTATATCTCCTCCTTTGTAACCGACCTTGTGTAACCCTAGCCCTCTTCGGTGTCTATATAAACCGGAGGATTTTAGTCCGTAGGACACAACAATAACATACAATCATACCATAGGCTAGCTTCTAGGGTTTAGCCTCTCTGATCTCATGGTAGATCCACTCTTGTACTACCTGATGAAGCTATGAATCTAGGGTAGGGTCATGGACCTGCCCTAACTGCCCTACCCAAGGACATCTCTAGAAGAAATCGCCTTTCAATCGACTTGAAGGTGTCCCACTCGACAGACTCGAAGACACTCGACCAAGAAGCAATCACTCGACCAAGACCCAACCACTCGACGGCCAGGAGACCTAAAGGCGCCCCACACGCTAACGGTCGGTCATTAAGTAGCTTTTATGGTCATCATTGCACTTTATTACCAGCGTTACCAGTAACGCCCCGCCTTAATGTACATTGAACCCTTCGTAACTTGGGCTGGCCGGGGTCCTGGCGCACTCTATATAAGCCACCCCCTCCTCCGAGACAAGGGTTCGCACCTCTGTAACTCATACACACATAATCCAGTCGACCGCCTCCAGGCTCCGAGACGTAGGGCTTTTACTTCCTCCGAGAAGGGCCTGAACTCATAAACCCTGCGTCCTTGCAACCTCTCCATAGCTAAGACCTCGCCTCTCCATACTTACCCCCTACATTACTGTCAGACTTAGAACCACGACAATTGGCGCCCACCGTGGGGCCGGTGTTTTAGCGTTTTGTTGGAGGAGTTGCGATCTTTTCCGACCCGAATCATCATGGTTTCCGACGGAGTTTTGGTGGAGGGCCGCGAGATCCGTCTCGGCGCGCTCACGTTCATCGCCGACGACTCCGCCTGGCTTCAGGAGGCTCCGCTCAACATGGACGCACTCCCTGTCCGCAGGGCAACACACTTTCGTGCGTGCGTCCGCAGCGTTCTCCTGCGGCAACCGTCGACCCCCTACCGGTCGGCTTCTGTGCTGTCCTCCCTCCCCGTTTCCCGCCGGCGCAGGCGCTCTGGTCGGTCGAGACTTCAGCGGTGGGTGAGACGCGGTGGCCCGTCAGTCGTCCATCCCTCAAGTCGCGGCGATCGAGCCCGACGAATCCCTCTACGGCCTGTTCGCCTGGATCCGAAGAGACCGCATCCGAGTGCGACAGCAGCGATCCGGCGGCGGAGGTTCTGATGGTCGATGGACCGCCCAGTCCCCCTGGTTTTACCCACACCGACGGAGGCGCAGGAGGAGGCGACCCGTCGCATCCCCATGAGGAGTATCTTCCCGAGCCTCTCACGTCGCTGCAGAGAGAAGAACTTCGCCGCCGGAACATGGATGCGCTGCACACTCCTATCGTTGGAGAAACCCCCGAGGCTCGCGCCTTTGAGGACGCACGCCTGGCAAACTTGGTCGAGCGCACTCGACTGGAGAACCTCCAGCGGGCACTTGACGAGCGGGCGCGACAACGGGTTCCCGAATCCAGTCGACGTCAGCTCTTCCCGCCCCCGCAGGTATATCGGACTCCGATTCAGAATTTAGCAGTTGCGGCCCGTATAGCGGAGTCGATTCAGCCTTCCCAGTCGGAGGCTGGCAGAGGCTTGCTGCAGATCAGAGCGTTACTCCGGGCAGCAGGAGATCAGAATTCCGCTGTTTCTCAGTCGCGGAACAGAATTCACAGCAGATCCATTGCTGCGGACACGGTCCAGTCAGCTCACAGCCAGAGATCGCCCCCGAAGCGTGAGGGACGTGGAGACCGGCGTGACCAGTATGGGAACCATGAGCACTATGATCACTGAGTCGATCGTGACGGTCGACGTCGAGTGCCCACGCCTCCCCCGAGGAGCGGGTCGTATGTGCCTCGCCAGCAGGATGACAGGCGCCCTCATAGTGGTGGGCGAAGGATTCCAGTCGACCCCAGAGGGCCAGGCTTTGACGCGAGATCCATCCTCGTCCAAGGTCTGGTCGACAGGAACAGGGCTCACCGAGAAGGCCACGACAGAGATGCGTCTGCCAGCAGCAGAGTACATGTTTCGGGGCCAGAGTGCTTTAGTAGAGCCATCAGGGCTGCTGTGATTCCTCCCAATTTCAGGTTGGCGACTGGAGTCAGTAAGTTCACTGGCGAGTCCAAGCCTGATACTTGGCTTGAGGACTACCGAGTGGCCGTCCAGATTGGCGGCGGCAATGATGAAGTGGCCATGAAGCACCTGCCTCTCATGTTAGAGGGCTCGGCCAGAGCATGGCTAAACCAGTTAGCACCTAGCAGCATTTACACTTGGGAAGATCTCTCCCGAGTGTTCGTCACCACATTCGAAGGCACATGCAAGCGACCGGCGGGACTGACGGAACTGCGGTCCTGTGTGCAAAAGCCAAATGAAACTTTGAGGGATTACATCCAGAGATGGATCACGTTACATCACTCGGTGGAGAACGTGCCTGACCACCAAGCAGTTTGTGCTTTCAAGGAAGGCGTCAAATACAGAGAACTGGATTTGAAATTCGGCCGAACCGGAGATATGTCCCTGAATCGGATGATGGAGATTGCCACCAAGTACGCTAACGGCAAAGATGAGGATCGACTCAGGAGTGGCAAGCTGAAGTAAGTCGCCCAAGAAACCGGAGGTAATTCCAGTCGGAAACAGAAGCGGAAAGCCGAACCAGCGGCTCCCGGGGAAGCCTTAGCTTTGGCCCAAGGAAAGTCTAAAGGGAAACCTAAAGGACCTTGGAACCCCAAAAAGGTTAAAGACCAGGAGGGAAATGATGTGTTGGACTTACCGTGTCTCGTGCACACGAAGAAAGATGAAGAGGGTAATTTTATTTACCCAAAACATACCACTCGGCAGTGTCGACTCTTGATCCAGCAGTTCCAGGGCAAGCAGCCCAAGGGAAAGGAAAAGGAGTCAGACAAGGTCGAGGACAAAGAGGACAGTGATGATGGATACCCTCAAGTCAATTCCACCCTAATGATTTTTGCTGATGTTGAGAGCAAAAGTCGACTAAAAGTTATTAACCGAGAGGTGAATATGGTCGCTCCGGCGACACCTAGTTACCTGAAATGGTCTCAGACTGCCATAACATTCGACCAGTCCGACCACCCAACACACATCGCCACCCCTGGGAGGCAAGCTTTGGTGGTTGACCCAGTTGTTGAAGGCACTCGACTGACCAAAGTCCTAATGGATGGTGGCAGTGGTTTGAACATATTATAAGATGAGACGTTGAAGGGGATGGGCATTCCGATGTCCAGACTCAGTGCCAGCAACATGAGCTTCCATGGAGTCATTCCTGGGAAGAAGGCTGAATCACTCGGCCAGATTGCTCTTGATGTGGTTTTCGGTGATTCCAAGAATTACCGCAAAGAAAAATTGATATTTGAAGTTGTAGACTTCCAGAGTGCCTATCACGCTATTTTGGGCAGGCCGGCTTATGCACGCTTCATGGCCCGACCATGTTACGTGCATCTCAAATTGAAGATGCCTGGTCCCAAAGGTGTGATCACCATTACGGGCAATCGGAAGAAAGCAGAAGAACGTTTTTAGAAGGGTTCAGCCGACGCACAGATGGCAGTAGTGGAGTTACAGGAATTCCTAAACACTGCAGACCCGAGTGATCTGTTGCGAGCCAAGAAGCCCGCTACAGAGTCAGCTTTCCAGTCGACTGGCGACACGAAGACAGCTCACATCCACACACCATCTGTCCAGGAGGATCCCTTCACGGAAGAGGCCCCGCAACCAAAGAGCGCCACGGATCCGACTAAATTTGAAGTTCCAGCCGTGGTCGATCTGATAATGGAAGTGTTGGTTACCACTCCCGTCTGGACAAAACCGTACATCGCGTACATCCTAAGGAAAGAACTCCCAGAAGACGAGGAAGAGGCTCGACAGATCGTCCGTCGGTCCAAGGCCTTTACAGTCATAAAGGGACAGTTATATAGGGAAAGCGCGACTGGGGTCGGCCAGAAGTGTATCACACCAGAAGAAGGTCAGATGATCCTCAACGATATCCACTCGGGGACCTATGGTCATCATGCGTCCTCTTGGACCATTGTGGCTAAAGCATACCGAGCGGGGTTCTACTGGCCAAGGGCCAATGAGATGGCTAAAGAGATAGTCGACGAATGTGAAGGGTGTTAGTATTACTCCAATATGCCGCACAAGCCCGCGTCAGCCTTGAAAACCATTCCACTCGTCTGGCCCTTCGCTGTTTGGGGGCTGGACATGGTTGGGCAACTGAGAACAGGCAGGAGCGGCTTCACTCATGTGCTAGTAGCAGTCGACAAGTTCACCAAATGGATTGAAGCCAAGCCTATCAGGAATCTCGATGCTTGCACCTCTATCAGTTTCATCAGAGAGTTGATATTCAGATATGGAGTTCCGCACATTATCATCACGGACAATGGGTCAAACTTCGATTCCGACGAGTTCAGGGCCTTTTGCACCTCTCAGGGCACTCGGGTCGACTATGCTTCGGTCGCTCACCCCCAGTCGAATGGACAAGCAGAAAGGGCAAATGGCCTAATTCTCAAAGGACTGAAACCCCGATTGATGCGCGATCTCAAGCACGCAGCAGGTGCATGGGTCGACGAGCTCCCATCAGTCCTTTGGGGATTGAGGACAACCCCGAATCGATCGACCGGAAGAACCCCATTCTTTCTGGTCTACGGAGCCGAGGTTGTCTTACCGAGTGACCTGCTTCACAACGCTCCCAGAGTCGAGCTCTACTCAGAAGATGAAGCAGAACAAGCCCGGCAGGACGCAGTCGACCTCCTAGAAGAAGAAAGAGAAATGGCCCTGATCCGATCAACCATCTATCAGCAAGACTTGCGTTGATTCCATGCCAGAAACGTGAAGAGCCGAGCCTTCCAAAAAGGAGACTTAGTCCTTCGAGTGGATCAGCAGAAACCACACAAGCTTGCTCCTACTTTGGAAGGCCCCTTCATAGTCACCAGAGTCCTCCACAATGGAGCATACCACCTCTACAATGTCGATCGCCAGATTGATGAGCCACGAGCCTGGAGGGCGGAGCTACTCCGCCCCTTTTATACTTGAATTCTCACTCGGATGAGATGTAATAAGAAAAACTCCTGTAGTTTATTTATCAAAGACAAGAGCGTTATAATTTTCCCAGTGATTATTATTGTTTTTGTTTGCGTAAGAAATCCCCCAGCGGGTGGCTTAGCTAAGAATCCGTTTCGCCTAAGTTTGGAAAATCCTACCGAGTGGAGAGCAACCCTCCCACTCGGGGGCTTAGCTGCGAAACCGTTTTGCCTAAGTTTGGAAAATCCTACCGAGTGGAGAGCAACCCTCCCACTCAGGGGCTTAGCTGTAGTCCAGTACTCGCCTAAGTTCTCCCACTCAGAGACTTAGCTGCAGTCAGGCACTCGCCTAAGTTTGAAAAATCCTACCGAGTGGAGAGCAACCCTCCCACTCGGGGGCTTAGCTGCAGTCCAGTACTCGCCTAAGTTCTCCCACTCAGAGACTTAGCTGCAGTCAGGCACTCGCCTAAGTTTGAAAAATCCTACCGAGTGGAGAGAAACCCTCCCACTCGGGGGCTTAGCTGCAGTCCAGTACTCGCATAAGTTCTCCCACCTAGAGAATTAGCTGCAGTCAGGCACTCGCCTAAGTTTGAAAAATCCTACCGAGTGGAGAGCAACCCTCCCACTCGGGGGCTTAGCTGCAATCCAGTACTCGCCTAAGTTCTCCCACCTAGAGACTTAGCTGCAGTCAGGCACTCGCCTAAGTTTGAAAAAATCCTACCGAGTGGAGCAACCCTCCCACCCGGGGGCTTAGCTGCAGTCCAGTACTCGCCTAAGTTCTCCCACCTAGAGACTTAGCTGCAGTCAGGCACTCGCCTAAGTTTGAAAAAACCCTACCGAGTGGAGAGAAATCCTCCCATCGGGGGCTTAGCTGCAGTCCAGTACTCGCCTAAGTTCTCCCAAACACATCTCAATCCTCAAGGACGACGAGGGGCAGGTCGACTGCCACCTTCTCCTAGAGAGCTTCACCACAAATACAATGCGCGATTCATCCCGCTCTATAGTAACGAAGTACGGGTCGACTGCCCCCCCTTCTCCTGGAGAGCTTCGCCACAAATACAATGTACGCTCCGTCCCACTCTGCAGTAACAGGGTGTGGGTCGACCGCCGCCCGCCCCTTGGGAGCTTTGCCACAAATACAAGGCATGGGTCGATTACTTCCCCCTCCTTCAGAGCTGTGCTACGAATACAGAAAGTTGTCTCGAATAAAGATTGGGTTCACTCGGCAGGAGATTCATAAAGATATTCAACGGTAAACCAAGTTCGGATAAAATCCTAAAGGTTCTGGATCACGGATCGAGGTACTCGGGCATGCAGCCCGAAAAAGTTTAACGGTTACAAAAACCACTCGGCATTCCGAGGAAAATTTAAGGTGGGACATAAGAGTTTGTTCACTCCGCGGGAGGAGGGCTGGCAGGCTCGACGAACTCATCCAGGTCGACGCCGTCGGCTATCCGAGTGGCTGCAGCGATGGAAGTCTCCATAAAGGTTTGGAAGTCATGCGTCTGGGTGTTGGTGACCTTGATTGCTGCCAGCTTGTCTTGTCGCACCTCCTTGCAGTGGACGCGAACCAAGGACAGAGCCACATCAGCGCCACACCGAGCAGAAGACTTCTTCCACTCCTGCACTCGGTCAGGGATTCCATTAAGTCGAGTCATCAGAGACTCGAGATCGTTTTGGAGCGTAGCCTCTGGCCAAAGTGCCGGGTCGATCCGTGACATGGCGACCTTCAGTCGAGCCAAGAAGTCCACGGCACCATCAATGCGAGATTCCAGTCGGAGCAAATTCATGGCAGCTTCATCTTTCACGGGAGAGTTGATTGGATCCAAACCTGGTTCGATCCGCCCAGTCTCCTCCTCAAAGTTCTGGCAAAACTCTACATTCACGATCCAAGGATAAGTCAATTTTCATACACTGAGTCGACACAAAAAAATCAGTCAGAACTAAATGTGCACCTTCAAGCTTGATATACAATTTCTGGGCAAGGCTCCTCAGGTAACTCTCCAGATCATCCCTCCCACGAGCGACACCTTCCATCTTTTCGGTCAGGTTGAGGTTCTCCTTCTTCCAACTTGTGCACTCCCTGTTGGCTTCATTCAGAGCAGTCTTCAGCCTAGTATTCTCTTCTTCCAACTGGCCGACTGAAGCCAGCTTCTGTTCGGCCAGAGCGGTCCTATCGCCAGCCTCCTTCTGGGCAGCAGACAAATCCTGATCCTTTTTCGCCAAAGCCTCTCTCAGTTTTTCTGCAAAGAAATGATGATTGATTCAGAAATAGCAGAAGGGTGCTCGGGCCTAAAACTGACCAGTCGACAGACTTGTCTTACCGGCGGCGCCGTCTCTGACCGTCTATAGTTCTGTCCTGGCTAGCTCCAAGTCAAGTTTCTGTTGAATCTGTTGACTTTCCAAATCAGCGAAGCGAGCTCCAAGACCACAAGATTCCTGAAATCAAAGGGGAGAAATTATTCCACAGCAAAAAAGACAAATACTAAGACTATAGTCGACTGCCCGCAGTCCACCATAGTCTCGGGGACAACACCCAGTGGGTGCACTTTGCGTGCCCCCACCGGTTCTGATTCCACTCGACCGGCTCGCCAGAGTCGAGTTCAAAAAAAAGAAAGAGAGACAAAGTAGAACTCAGACCACAGTCGACTGCCCGCAGTCGACCGCGGTCTCGGGGACTACACCCAGTGGGTGCACTTTGTGTGCCCCCACCGGTTCTGATTCCACTCGACCGGATCGAGCGGAAGAAACAAACTACCAGTTTGGTTTTACTCGACAAAATACAAAGACTACGGTCGACTGCCAGCAGTCCGCCGTAGCCTCGGGGACTACACCCAGTGGGTGCACTCAGCGTGCCCCCACTAGTCCAAAAAATTCAATCGAACACCCAGTGGGTGTACAGATGAAAAGATTTTCGAAAAGAATCTTTAGATAGTATATCCTAACAGAACAAGCGGCGACCAACTAACCTGAACATTGCTCTGGAGAGCCGAGATGGCATCATGGGCGGCTTGGCTGGCGTCCCGCACCGTCTTCATCTTCTCCATCATAATGCCCGCCTGGCGTATGGCTTCCCTAGCAGCATTCACCTCGTCCTCCGGGACATGATGGGTTGCAAAAAGTGAAGGCGGGTCGACAGGGGCCTGAGCGGTCGAAGAAGAAGGCAAGGCACTCGACAAGGGCTCCGCGAAGGTAACAGAACCTCGATTGACATCACCAGTGTCCTGAACGACTGGTTCCGCCCTCGACGTCGACTGTAGCACCTCACTTACAGGAGCTCGCCTACTCTTCCTCGTCAAAGACCTCTCGGGCTCTTCATCATCGTCAGGGAGGTCAATAATGTTGGGAGCTGTACAAAGTTCAAATTGCCAAAATCACGTCACCCAGTGGTGCACGATGCAGTTGAATCGACCAAAGAAAGATAGTATGGTAGAAATCATACCCGGATTAGAAGTGACCGCGTCCTCCATCACCTCATCATCATCCCTGTAAGCTGAGGTCCCGGAAGTGGCAGCGCTAACAATTCCAAAGTTCGTCCAGATAAACAAGAAAAACAAACAGCGCGGGGCGTCGAGTGAATACAAGGAGAGACACTCACGCGGAGGCGACAGGGATATCGATCTTGATCTTCGGCAGCGCCTTCCGAGTCTTCGGTTCTGCAACTTTGGGATGCTTTGGCGCCTTCTCAATCGTGGTTGGTGAAGAGATCTGAGGACGCTTCGAAGACTGACCAGCCTGAGCAGTAGCCTTGTTGCGGGCACTCGGCCGATCCTGGTCAAGCTTGGATCGTCTCTCTATGCGAGGAGGCGGCTCGACTTCTTCCTCATCACTCGAGTCGTCGCTTCCTCCATCCCCTTCACCATCGGAAGTCCACTCGCCACTTTCGCCACCACTCGCCTCGCCTTCCAGAGCTTGCTCTTGCTCCCCGTTGGGCATCGAATACATTTCAATAATGGCCTGAAAGAAAGCAGGGAGAACAAAGTCAATCGACGCAATACAGACAGCTGCGCGAGTGAATTAAAATTACAAGCAAAAACTCAGAATCAGACCTGCTCTGGTGCACGCGACTAGTCGAATGGGGGAACTCTCCTGGCTCCTCTGGGGTTGTCCTTGTTCCCGGTAATGCTCGACAGCCACTTCTCCAGCGTGTCGTCATCGACCTCCTCCGGGTGGATCCGAGTGGAGTCTTCTAGACCTGAATACATCCACATCGGGTGGTCTCGGGCTTGGAGAGGCTGGATGCGCCGCCGAAGGAAGACCTCCAAGAGATCCATACCAGTGACCCTGTCACGAATGAGCTGGACCACTCGGTTGACCAACACCTTCACGTGCGCCTTCTCCTCCGGGAGCACCTTCAAAGGGGAAGGTTTTTCCACTCGGTCCATGGTGAAGGGAGGGAGGCCAGTCGATTGCCCTGGCGTCGACTGATCTTTGCAGTAGAACCAGGTCGACTGCCACCCGCGAACTGAATCGGGAAGAATCATGGCCGGAAAGGAGCTTTTTCCCTCGTCTGGATGCCAAGACCCCCACACATCTGGATCACTTGGGTCCTCTCGTCACCCGGGTTAGCCTTTTTCACTGTCTAGGAGCAACAAGTGAAAATATGCTTGAAAAGACCCAGTGAGGTCGACAACCCAAGAAGTTCTCGCACAAGGAAATGAACGTGGCAAGATAAATGATTGAGTTGGGGTTAAAGTGGTGGAGTTGAGCCCCGAAGAAGTTCAGAAACCCTCGGAAGAAAGGATGAAGAGGCAAGGAAAACCCACGGTCGACGTGGGTGGCAAGAAGAACGCGCTCACCCTCCCGGGGCTGCGGCTCGGATTCCTTCCCCGGAAGCCGCGCCGAGTCGTAAGGGATCAGCCCTCCCTCGGCTAGGTCGTCGAGGTCTTCTTGGGAGATCCTCGAGTGGATCCAGTCGCCCTGGATCCAACCCCTTGGCAGGCCAGTCCGCGAGGAAGATCCGCCCCGGCTCGTCGCCTTCCCCTTCGATTTCGCCGTCGCCTTCTTCGCCCGCTCCAGAGCCGATGTCCTCTCCTTCACCATTGTCGCCGATGAGACGCGTGTGGTGCGGTGGCGCTGGGGCGAGAGCGAGCGCAGCAGAGAGGCGTGAGGAGGAGAAGAAGTAATGGGGCACACTGTTCGAGGGACTCCGGTCCAACGCCTTATATGAGGCCGCTTCCGAGTGGTTGACAGGTAGGCCCAGATGGCTCCGTCAAATCCCGTAACGACCGCGCGAGCGATACGTGGTGAAAAAGGTGGCGCGGGGATCGAGGCGGCTCCGCTCCATCCCATCCGATTACTGCGGCCTCCCCTGTCCTGCATGCTTCCCGAAATTCGTATCCCACTAAATCCGCGGGCAGCAAACAAACTTGTCAAACTAAAAGATCTCCTCCGCACCGTCACTCGGAACCTTACAGGTAAAGAAACTCACTCGACGAAGAATTAAGAATGGATCAAGGCGACTGAAAAGGAAGTTGCTGTCGTCACTCGGGTCCATTGACCCGAAGCAAGATATGCTCACGGCATGAAAAACGAGTCGGAGAGGTCCTCAACTCCTTCCCCACTCAAACCTCGATCCATTCGGGGGCTAATGATGAAGCTATGAACCTAGGGTAGGGTCATGGACCTGCCCTAACTGCCCTACCCAAGGACATCTCTAGAAGAAATCGCCTTTCAATCGACTTGAAGGTGTCCCACTCGACAAACTCGAAGACACTCGACCAAGAAGCAATCACTCGACCAAGACCCAACCACTCAACGGCCAGGAGACCTAAAGGCGCCCTGCACGCTAACGGTCGGTCATTAAGTAGCTTTTATGGTCATCATAGCACTTTATTACCAGCGTTACCAGTAACGCCCCGCCTTAATGTACATTGAACCCTTCGTAACGTGGGTTGGCCGGGGTCCTGGCGCACTCTATATAAGCCACCCCCCTCCTCCGAGACAAGGGTTCGCACCTCTGTAACTCATACACACATAATCCAGTCGACCGCCTCCGGGCTACAAGACGTAGGGCTTTTACTTCCTCCGAGAAGGGCCTGAACTCGTAAACCCTACATCCTTACAACCTCTCCATAGCTAAGACCTCGCCTCTCCATACTTACCCCCTACATTACTGTCAGACTTAGAACCACGACACTACCCATATCATCAATATTAATCAAGTAGGACGTAGGGTTTTACCTCAATCAAGAGGGCCTGAACCTGGGTAAAACTTCGTGTCCCCTGCCTCCTGTTACCATCCGCCTAGACGCACAGTTCGGGACCCCCTACCCGAGATCCGCTTGTTTTGACACCGACACTAACCATAGCATGAAACATATGGATCCAAATCAGCCCCTTACGAAGCAATGCATAAACTAGGGTTTAAGCTTCTGTCACTCTAGCAACCCATCATCTACTTATTACTTCCCGATGCCTTCCTCTAGGCCCAAATAATGGTGAAGTTTTATGTAGTCGATGTTCACATAACACCACTAGAGGAGAGACAACATACATCTCATCAAAATATCAAACAAATACCAAATTCACATGACTACTAATAGCAAGATTTCTCCCATGTCCTCAGGAACAAACATAACTACTCACAAAGCATATTAATGTTCATAATTAGAGGGGTATTAATATGCATATAGGATCTGAACATATGATCTTCCACCAAGTAAACCAACTAGCATCAACTACAAGGAGTAATCAACACTGCTAGCAACCCACAGGTACCAATCCCAGACTTAGAGACAAGAATTGGGTACAAGAGATGAACTAGGGTTTTGAGAGGAGATGGTGCTGGTGAAGATGTTGATGGAGATTGCCCTCTCCCGATGAGAGGAGCGTTGGTGATGACGATGGCGAAGATTTCCCCCTCCCGGAGGGAAGTTTCCCCGGCAGAACAGCTCCGCCGGAGCCCTAGATTGGTTCCGCCTCGTGGCGGCGGAGTCTCGTCCGGAAAGATGGCTTATGATTTTTTTCCTCATCGAAAGACTCCATATAGCAGAAGATGGTCATCGGAGGGCCACCAGGGGGCCCACGAGGTAGGGGGCGCGCCCCCCACCCTCGTGGACAGGGTGTGCCCCCCCAGTGAGCTTCTTGCGCTCAGTATTTTTTATATATTCTGAAAATGACTTCCGTGAAGTTTCAGGACTTCCGTAAAATAAGAGAGAATAGGCATAAGTATTGTGACATAATGTGTAATAACAACCCATAATGCAATAAATATCGATATAAAAGCATGATGCAAAATGGACGTATCAGGTACCAAAGTAATCCAGGAGTGGATCACTGGACAGCGGTCAAGAACATCCTGAAATACCTGAAAAGGACTAAGGATATGTTTATCGTTTATGGAGGTGACAAAGGGCTCGTCATAAATGGTTACGTCGATGCAAGCTTTGACACTAATCCGGATGACTCTAAGTCACAAACCGGATATGTATTTTTATTGAATGGTAGAGCTATCAGTTGGTGCAGTTCTAAACAGAGCGTCGTGGCGTGATCTACGTGTGAAGCGGAATACATAGCTGCTTTGGAAGCAGCAAATGAAGGAATCTGGATGAGGAGTTCATATCTGATCTAGGTGTAATACCTAGTGCATTGGGTCAAATGAAAATCTTTTGTGGCAATACTGGTGCAATTGCCTTGGCAAAGGAATCCAGATTTCACAAGAGAACCAAGCACATCAAGAGACGCTTCAATTCCATCCGCGATCAAGTCAAGGAGGGACACATAGAGATCTGCAAGATACATGCAGATCTGAATGTTGCAGACCCGTTGACTAAGCCTCTCTCACGAGCAAAACAGAATCAGCACCAAGACTCCATGGGTGTTAGAATCATTACTGTGTAATCTAGATTATTGACTATAGTGCAAGTGGGAGACTGAAGTAAATATGCCCTAGAGGCAATAATAAAGTTGTTATTTACATTTCCTTGTATCATGATAAATGTTTATTATTCATGCTAGAACTGTATTAACCGGAAACTTACTACATGTGTGAATACATAGACAAACAGAGCGTCCCTAGTTTGCCTCTACTTGACTAGCTCGTTAATCAAAGATTGTTAAGTTTCCTAGCCATGGACATGTGCTGTCATTTGATGAACGAGATCACATCATTAGAGAATGATGTGATGGACAAGACCCATCTATTAGCTTAGCACTATGATCGTTAGTTTATTGCTATTGCTTTCTTCATGACTTATACATGTTCCGATGACTATGAGATTATGCAACTCTCGAATACCGGAGGAACACCTTGTGTGCTTTCAAACGTCACAACGTAACTGGGTGATTATAAAGATGCTCTACAGGTGTCTCCGATGGTGTTTTTTGAGTTGGCATAGATCGATATTAGGATTTGTCACTCCATGTTTCGGAGAGGTATCTCTGGGCCCTCTCGGTAATGCTCATCACTATAAGCCTTGCAAGCAAAGTGACTAATGAGTTAGTTGTAGTATGATGCATTATGGAACGAGTAAAGAGACTTGCCGGTAACGATATTGAACTAGGTATGATGATACCGACGATCGAATCTCGGGCAAGTAACATACCGATGACAAAGGGAACAACGTATGTTGTTGTGCGGTTTGACCGATAAAGATCTTCGTATAATATGTAGGAACCAATATGAGCATCCAATTTATGCTATTGGTTATTGACCGGAGAAGTGTCTCGGTCATGTCTACATAGTTCTCGAACCCGTAGGGTCCGCACGCTTCACGTTTGATGACGATTGGTATTATGAGTTTATGTGATTTGATGTACTGAAGGTTGTTAGGAGTCCTGGATGAGATCATGGACATGACGAGGAGTCTCGAAATGGTCGAGACATAAAGATTGATATTGGGCCATGTTGTTCGGACACCAGAAGTGGTCCAGAGAGTTTCGAATAAAACTGGAGTCCCAGAGGGTTACCGGACCCCCCGGGAAGTTAGTGGGCCACCATGGGCCTTAGAGGAGAGAGGGTCGGCCAAGAGGTGGCGCGCGCCCCCTAGTCCGAATTGGACAAGGGGTGGGGGCGGCACCCCCCTCCTTCCTTCTCTCCCCTTCCTCCTTCCTTCCCCTCCTAGTCGGACTAGGAAAGGGGGGAACCTACTCCTAGTAGGAGTAGGATTCCCCCCTTGGGGCGCGCCCCTTGAGGCCGGCCGGCCCCCTCCTCCCCTCCTTTATATACAAGGGAGGGGGCACCCCATAGACACACAAGTTGATTTCTTAGCCGTGTGTGGTGCCCCCATCCATAGTTTTCCACCTCGATCATATTGTCTTAGTTCTTAGGCGAAGCCTTACGTCGGTAACTTCATTATCATCGTCACCGCACCATCGTGCTGACGAAACTCTCCCTTGGCCTCAGCTGGATCTAGAGTTCGAGGGACGTCACCGATCTGAATGGGTGCAGATTGCGGAGGTGCCGTCCGTTCGATTCTTGATCGGTTGGATAGCGAAGACGTTTGACTACATCAACTGCGTTACTAAACGCTTCTGCTTTCGGTCTACGAGGGTACGTAGACACACTCTCCCCTCTCGTTGCTATGCATCTCCTAGATAGAACTTGCGTGATCGTAGGAAATTTTTTGAAATACTGCGTTCCCCAAGATGAAGGTCTACAAAGAACTACTCACACATCATCGGAGAGGCACGAATGGAGGTGGTGAACCCCATCCGAGATGGTGTCTAGATTGGATCTAGTGGTTCTGGACTCTTTGGCAGTTGGATGAATATTTCGTCGACTCCCCTAGGGTTTTGGGAATATTTCGGTATTCATAGAGCAAAGAGGCGGTCCGGGGGGCACCCGAGGTGGGCACAACCCACCAGGGTGCGCCTGGACCTCCTGGCGCGCCCTGGTGGGTTGTGCCCCCCTCGGGGCAACCCCAGGCTCAGCCAGGGCCCATTGTGTTCCTTTTGGCCCATAAAAATTCTCTGAAATGTTTCGTGGCATTTGGACTCCCTTTGATATTGATTTTTTTGTGATGTAAAAAACATGGAAAAAACTACAACTGGCACTTGGCACTATGTCAATAGGTTAGTACCAAAAAATGATATAAAATGATTATAAAACATCCAAGATTGATAATATAATAGCATGAAACAATCAAAAATTATAGATACGTTGGAGACGTATCAAACAGCAAGAAAGAAGGACAGGGGATTTCTCCGTGATACGGTGGTTAACAGGTTCGGGAAGTATATATAGATTTTTTATCTTGGGGGACAAGCAAACGAAAGAAAAACGGATTCCGTAAGGTGTCCTAGGTGGGCGCAACCCACCTGGGGGCGCCAGGCAAGCCTGGATCTTTTGCCCATCAGGGTACGCTTCCCGGTAGTTTCTTATTTTCCTATTTCTCTAAATATTCCAAAACTGACAAAAAATATATTTTTGCGGGTTTTTCGGAGTCCGTTTACTTACCGTATCACGTACATCCTTATTTCACGATTCTAGACTGTTCCGGAAGGACTCTTTTATGTGTTATTCCAATGTCATAGTTTGGATAATATTACTTTCAACATTAATGGCCGTACCTGAGATATAATGTTTTATTCGTTGCCCATTGACAACCTTCGGGTTAGTACCTTCGGCACTATTTATTTTGATGGCTCCAGACCGATAAACCTCCTCGATAACGTAGGGGCCTTCCCATTTTGAGAGGAGTTTCCTGCAAAGAATCTGAAACAAGATTTGTACAAAAGAACATATTCTCCGACTTTACACTCACGCTTTTGGATTCTTTTGTCATGCCATCTTTTAAGTTTTTCTTTGAATAATTTTGCATTTTCATAAGCTTGGGTTCTCCATTCATCTAATGAGCTAATATCAAATAACCTCTTTTCACCAGCAAGTATGAAATCATAGTTGAGCTCTTTGATAGCCCAATATGATTTATGTTCTAACACAAGAGGCAAATGACAAGCTTTTCCATAAACTATTTTATAAGGAGACATACCCATAGGATTTTTATATGCTGTTCTATAAGCCCAAAGTGCATCATCTAATTTCTTAGACCAATTCTTCCTGTACATATTGACTGTCTTTTGCAAAATTAATTTTATTTCTCTATTGCTAAGTTCAACTTCACCACTAGACTGAGGATGGAAAGCACCATGAATAAAGTGTGAACCACCATCAGTCATTAAATATCTAGGGACTCCAAACCTTGGGAAAATAACTTCCTTAAGCATTTTAATAGAGGTGTTGTGATCAGCACTACTGGTTGGAATAGCTTCTACCCATTTAGTAACATAATCAACAGCAACCAAAATATGTGTATACCCATTAGAGGAAGGAAAAGGTCCCATGTAATCAAATCCCCAAACATCAAATGGTTCAACAGCAAGTGAATAATTCATAGGCATTTCTTGACGCTTACCGATATTACCTATTCTTTGACATTCATCACAAGATAAGACGAACTTACAAGCATCCTTGAAGAGAGTAGGCCAATAAAATTCAGATTGCAATACCTTGTGAGCAGTTCTATCTCCGGCATGATGTCATCCATAAGCTTCGGAGTGACATTTCCGTAGGATTTGTCCCTGTTCATGTTCAGGTACACAACGTTTAATAATACCATCTACTCCTTCTTTATAAAGATGTGGGTCATCCCAAAAGTAATGTCTTAAATAATAGAAGAATTTTTTGGTTGATAAGTAAAGCTAGGTGGTAAATATTTAGCAACAATGTAATTAGCATAGTCAGCATACCAAGGAGTATTATGAGCAACATTTATTGCAGCTAATTGCTCATCAGGAAAACTATCATCAATAGGTAGTGGGTCATCAGGCACATTTTCAAGCCTAGATAAATTATCAGCTACGAGGTTCTCAGCTCCTTTTCTATCAATGATATGTAAATCAAATTATTGTAACAAGAGAACCCATCGAATAAGTCCAGGTTTAGCATATTTCTTTTCCATAAGATATTTATAGCAGCATGATCGGTGTGAACAATTACTTTGGAATCAACAATATAAGGTCTAAATTTATCACAAGCAAACACCACTGCTAAGAATTCTTTTTCAGTAGTAGCATGGTTTCGTTGAGCACTGTCTAGAGTTTTACTAGCATAATGAATAACATTCAATTTCTTATCAACTCTTTGTCCAAGAACAGCACCAACAGCATAATCACTAGCACCACACATAATTTCAAAAGGCAAGTTCCAATCTGGTGGTTAAACAATAGGTGCAGAAATTGCACTAACCTTTGCTTTGTCCACTTCAATACCTCTTTGAGAAATTTTATGACCCAAGACAATGCCTTCATTAACCATAAAGTGACACTTCTCCCAATTCAAGACAAGATTTGTTTGTTCACATCTCTACAAAACTCGATCAAGATTTCTTAAATAATCATCAAAAGACTTCCCATAAACGGAGAAGTCATCCATAAAAACCTCAACAATCTATGAAAAGTAGCAGGTGAAGGAAGTATGCCCTGGAGGCAATAATAAAGTTGTTATTTGTATTTCCTTATATCATGATAAATGTTTATTATTCATGCTATAATTGTATTAACGGTAAACTTAGTACATGTGTGAATACATAGACAAAATAGAGTGTCCCTAGTATGCCTCTACTTGACTAGCTCATTAATCAAAGATGGTTAAGTTTCCTGACAATAGACATGTGTTATCATTTGATGAACGGGATCACATCATTAGGAGAATGATGTAATGGACAAGACCCATCCGTTAGCTTAGCATGTTGATCGTTCAGTTTTATTGATATTGCTTTGTTCATGACTTATACATATTCCTTTGATTATGAGATTATGAAACTTCCGAATACCGGAGGAACACCTTGTGTGCTATAGAACATCACAACGTAACTAGGTGATTATAAAGATGCTCTACAGGTGTCTCCGAAGGTGTTTGTTGGGTTGGCATAGATCGAGATTAGGATTTGTCACACCGAGTATCGGAGAGGTATCTCTGGGCCCTCTCGGTAATGCACATCACTATAAGCCTTGCAAGCAATGTGATTAATGAGTTAGTTGCGGGATGATGCATTACGGAACAATTAAAGAGACTTGCCGGTAACGAGATTGAACTAGATATGATGATAACGACGATCCAATCTCGGGCAAGTAACATACCGATGACAAAGGGAATAACGTATGTTGCTATGCGGTTTGACCGATAAAGATCTTCGTAGAATATGTAGGAGCCAATATGAGCATCCAGGTTCTGCTATTGGTTATTGACCGAAGATGTGTCTCGGTCATGTCTACATAGTTCTCAAACCCGTAGGGTCCGCACGCTTAATGTTCGATGACGATTTATATTATGAGTTATGTGATTTGATGACCGAAGTTTGTTTGGAGTCTCGAAATGGTCGAGAGGTAAAGATCGATATATTGGAAGGCTATATTCGGACATCAGAATGGTTCCGAGTGATTCGGGTATTTTTCGGAGTACCGGAGAGTTACGAGAATTCGTCGGGGAAGTTAATGGGCCTTATTGGGATTTAGTGGAGAGAGGGAAGAAGGGCCACAAGGTGGCGCATGACTCCCACCTACCCAAACCGAATTAGACAAGGGGTGGGGGCGCCCCCCTTTCCTTCTCCCTCTCCCTTCTTTCCTTCTTTCCCACTCTGAAAAGGAAAGGGAATCCTACTAGGACTTGGGAGTCCTAGTAGGACTCCCTACACTTGGCGCGCCCCTAGGAGGGCCGGCCTCTCTCCCTCCCTCCTTTATATATGTGGGAATGGGGCACCCCAAAGGCACTCCAAGATTTGTCTTACCCGTGTGCGGTGCCCCCCTCCACAGTTACACACCTCGGTCATATTGTCTTAGTGCTTAGGCGAAGCCCTGCACCGGTAACTTCATCATCACCGTCAATACGCCGTCGTGCTGAGGGAACTCTCTCTCTCCCTCAACTGGATCAAGAGCTCGAGGGACGTCATCGTGCTGAACATGTGCTGAACCCGGAGGTGCCGTACGTTCGGTGCTAGGATTGGTTGGATTGCGAAGATGTTCGACTACATCAACCGCGTTACTGAACGCTTCCGCTTTCGGTCTACGAGGGTACGTAGACACACTCTTCCCTCTCGTTCCTATGCATCTCCTAGATAGATCTTGCGTGTAGGAATTTTTTTGAAATACTGCATTCCCCAGCAGCAGGTGCATTACATAAACCGAAAGGCATACGTCTATAAGCATAGGTTCCAAAGGGACAAGTAAAAGTGGTCTTTTCTTGATCAGGTTGAGAAACGGGTATTTGTGAAAAACCAGAGTATCCATCAAGGAAGCAAAAATGTGTGTGCTTAGACAATCTTTCAAGAATTTGATCATAAAAGGCAGAGGGTAATGATCTTTTCTAGTTGCTTTGTTTAATTTTCTAAAATCAATTACCATTCTATAGCCTGTAACAATTCTTTGTGGAATAAGCTCATTCTTATCATTAGGAACAACAGTTATACCTCCTTTCTTAGGGACATAATGAACATGACTTACCCATCTACTATCAGCTGTAAGATAGATTATACCTGCTTCTAGAAGTTTTAAGATTTCCGTTCTTACCACTTCCTTCATTTTTGGATTTAACCGACGATGGTTATCAACAACGGGTTTAGCATCAGGTTCCATATTAATTTTGTGCTATCATAGAGTGGACTAATGCCCTTTAAATCATCAAGTTTATATCCAATAGCAGCTTGGTGCTTCCTTAGAACTTTCAACAATCTTTCTTCTTCATGTTCTGAAAGGTAAGCACTGATAATAACAGGATATATCTTCTTTTCAACAAGATAAGTATATTTCGAAGTGTCTGGCAATTATTTTAATTCAAACATAGGATCACCTTTAGGTGCAGGAGGACCTCCTAGAGTTTCAATAGGCAAATTGTGTTTAAGTAGAGGACGTTGTTCAAAGAAAATCTTATCTATTTCATTTCTTTCATGCATGTGTAAATCATTTTCATGGTCTAGAAAATATTGTTCTAGTGGATCAGTAGGAGGCACATCAATAGAAGCAAGACCAATTAATTCATCTTTACTAGGCAATTCTTTTTCATGAAGCTTTCTGTTAAACTTGGAAAAATTAAACTCATGAGACTCATCACCAAAACTAATACTAACAGTTTGTTTCTTACAATCTATTCTAGCATTAACAGTGTTCAAGAAAGGTCTAGCAAAGACAATGGGACAAAAGTCATCTTGTGGGGAACCAAGAACAAGAAAATCAGTAGGGTATTTTATTTTCCCACACAAGACTTCAACATCTCTAACAATCCCAATTGGTGATATAGTGTCTCTATTAGCAAGTTTAATAGTAACATCTATGTCTTCTATCTCTGCGTGTGCTATGTCATTCATAATTTCTTCATATAAGGTGTAAGGAATAGCACTCACACTAGCACCGATGTCACATAAACCATTATAACAATGATCTCATATTTTAACTGAGACAACGCGCATGCCAGCAACAGGTCTATGTTTATCCTTTTTATCAGGTTTGGCAATTCTAGCAGCTTCTTCACAAAAGTAAATAACATGCCCATCTACATCTTCTTGAAGGAAATATGCCCTAGAAGCGATAATAAAGTTGTTATTTATATTTCCTTATATCATGATAAATGTTTATTATTCATGCTAGAATTGTATTAACCGGAAACTTAGTACATGTGTGAATACATAGACAAACAGAGTGTCCCTAGTATGCCTCTACTAGACTAGCTCGTTAATCGAAGATGGTTAAGTTTCCTAGCCATAGACATGTGTTGTCATTTGACGAACGGGATCACATCATTAGAGAATGATGTGATGGACAAGACCCATCTATTAGCTTAGCACTATGATCGTTTAGTTTATTGCTATTGCTTTCTTCATAACTTATACATGTTCCTATGACTATGAGATTATGCAACTCCCGAATAGCGGAGGAACACTTAGTGTGATATCAAACATCACAACGTAACTGGATGATTATAAATATGCTCTACAGGTGTCTCCGATGGTGTTTATTGAGCTGGCATAGATAGAGATTAGGATTTGTCACTCCGATTGTCGAAGAGGTATCTATGGGCCCTCTCGGTAATGCACATCACTATAAGCCTTGCAAGCAATGTGACTAATGAGTTAGTTGTGGGAGGATGCATTACGGAACGAGTAAAGAGACTTGCCGGTAACAAGATTGAACTAGGTATGATGATACCGACGATCGAATCTCAGGCAAGTAACATACGATGACAAAGGGAACAACGTATGTTGTTGCGCAGTTTGACCGATAAAGATCTTCGTAGAATATGTAGGAACCAATATGAGAATCCATGTTCCGCTATTGGTTATTGACCGGAGATGTGTCTCGGTCATGTCTACATAGTTCTCGAACCCGTAGGGTCCGCACGCTTAACGTTCGATGACGATTCGTATTATGAGTTTATGTGATTTGATGTACCGAAGGTTGTTCAAAGTCCCGGATGAGATCACGGACATGACGAGGAGTATCGAAATGGTCGAGACATAAAGATTCATATTTTGGAAGGCTACATTCAGACACCGGAAGTTATTGGGCCTCATGGGCCTAATGGTGGAAGAGAGGAGGCATGTCAAGGTGTGGTGTGCGCCCCCTAGCCCAAACTGAATTGGACTAGGGATAGGCGGCAGCCCCCCTTTCCTTCTCTTCTTCCTCTCCTTCCTTTTTCTCCTACTTGGACTAGGAAAGGGGGGAACCTACTCCTACTAAGAGTAGGATTCCCCCCTTAGGCGTGCCCCTTGTGGCCGGCCCTCCTCCTCCTCCCCTCCTTTATATACGGTGGAGGGGGGCACCCCATAGACACACAAGTTGATCTTTAGCCGTGTGCGGTGCCCCCCTCCACAGTTTTCCACCTCGGTCATATTGTGGTAGTGCTTAGGTGAAGCCCTGCGTTGGTAACTTCACCATCACCGTGATAACCCACAAGTATAGGGGATCAATTGTAGCCTCTTTCGATAAGTAAGAGTGTCGAACCCAACGAGGAGCTAAAGGTAGAACAAATATTCCCTAAAGTTCTATCGACCACCGATTCAACTCTACGCACGCTTGACGTTCGCTTTACCTAGAACAAGTATGAAACTAGAAGTACTTTGTAGGTGTAACGGGATACGTTTGCAAGAATATAAAGAGCATGTAAATAAAAACTAGGGGCTGTTTTAGGTAAAGAAGAAATAAAGTTAGTATAGAGAGTGTGGAAAAGTGGTGGTAGGAGTTGCGAAATTGTCCCTAAGCAATTGACTACTTTACTAGACCGATAGCAAGTTTTATGTGGGAGAGGCCACTGCTAGCATGTCAACCCTAACTTGGAATTCTATGCACTTATGATTGGTACTATTAGAAAGCATCCGCAACTACTAACGTTCATTAAGGTAAAACCCAACCATAGCATTAAGATATATTGGTCCCCTTCAATCCCGTATGCATCAATTTCTATGCTAGGTTGAAGCTTCTGTCACTCTTGCCCTCCAATACATAGTCCTATCAACATACAACTAACCTTATGGTGTGATCCACGCGCGCGCTCATATGATGGGCACCAAAGGATAGTAACATAACCACAAGCAAATTAAACAAATCATAGCAATTCACCAATTACCGATAGGACAACGAAAATCTACTCAGACATCATAGGATGGCAACACATCATTGGACAATAATATGAAGCATAAAGCACCATGTTCAAGTAGAGGGTACAGCGGGTTGCGGGAGAGTGGAACGCTGTAGATAGATGGGGGAAGGTGATGAAGATGTTGGTGAAGATGACGGAGGTGTTGGTGTAGATCGCCGTCACACGATGATGGCCCCGGCGGCGTCCAGCGCCACCGGGAGAGAGGGGGGAGAGCCCCCCTTCTTCTTCTTCTTCTTCCTTGACCTTCTACCTAGATGGGAGAAGGGTTTCCCCTCTGGTCCATGGCCTCCATGACGGCGGAGGGGTGAGAGACCCTCCGAGATTGGATCTGTCTCTGTGTCTCTCTCTGTTTCCGCGTTCCCTAATTTTGCCCTTTCACCGTTTCTTAAATTCCCGGAGATCCGTAACTCCGATTGGGCTGAAATTTTAACATGATTTCTATCCGGATATTGGCTTTCTTGCGGCGAAAGAAGGCCACCAACCTCCTTACGGGGTGGCCACGAGGGCCCAGGGCGCGCCTGACCCCCTAGGGCGTGCCCCCAGCCTCGTGGCCCCCTCGGGCATCGTATCGCGTTGATTCTTCTTCCCAAAAATCAAATATATTCCAAAAAAATCTCCGTCAGTTTTTATCCTGTTTGGACTCCGTTTGATATGGATTTTCTGCGAAACAAAAACATGCAACAAACAGGACCTGGCACTAGGCACTGGATCAATATGTTAGTCCCAAAAATAGTATAAAAAGTTGCCAAAAGTATATAAAAGTTGTATAATATTGGCATGGAACAATAAAAAATTATAGATACGACGGAGACGTATCAGCATCCCCAAGCTTAATTCCTGCTCATCCTCGAGTAGGTAAATGAGAAAAGGAAAAAAATTATGTGGAATGCTACCTAGCATAATCTTGATCATGTAATCTAATCATGGCATGAATATTAAGACATGAGTGATTCAAAGCAATAGTCTATCATTTTACATTAAGAAAATAATACTTCAAGCATACTAATAAAGCAATCGTGTCTTTTCAAAATAACATGGCCAAAGAAAGTTATCCCTACAAAATTATATGGTCTGGCTATGCTCCATCTTCACCACACAAAGTATTCAAATCGTGCACAACCCCGATGACAAGCCAAGCAATTGTTTCATACTTTTGATGTTCTCAAACCTTTCAACTTTCACGCAATACATGAGCATGAGCCATGGATATAGCACTATAGGTGGAATGGAATATGATGGTGGAGGTTGTATGGAGAAGACAAAAAGGAAGAAAGTCTCACATGGACGCGGCTAATCAACGGGCTATGGAGATGCCCATCAATTGATGTGAATGTGAGGAGTAGGGATTGCCATGCAACGGATGCACTAGAGCTATAAGTGTATGAAAGCTCAAACTGAAACTAAGTGGGTGTGCATCCAACTTGCTTGCTCATGAAGACCTAGGGCATTTGAGGAAGCCCATCATTGGAATATACAAGCCAAGCTCTATAATGAAAATCCCCACTAGTATATGAAAGTGATAACTCAAGAGACTCTCTATATGAAGAACATGGTGCTACTCTGAAGCACAAGTGTGGTAAAAGGATAGTAACATTGTCCCTTATCTCTTTTCTCTCAATTTTTTATTTTTTTTCTCTTTTTTCTTTTTTTCTTTTTTTGTAGGCTTCTTTGGCCTCTCTCTTGTTTGGGGGGGGGGCTTCTTTGGCCACTTCTATTTTGATAACCTCACATGGAACAATGTTCTAATAATGATGATCATCACACTTTTATTTACTTACAACTCAATATTACAACTCGATACTAGAACAAAATATGACTCTATATGAATGCATCCGGCGGTGTACTGGGACGTGGAATGATCTAGCGTAGCAATGACATCAAAAAACGGACAAGCCATGAAAACATCATGCTAGCTATGTTACGATCATGCAAAGCAATATGACAATGGTGCTCAAGTCATGTATATGAAGATGATGGAAGTTGCATGGCAATATATCTCGAATGGCTATGGAAATGCCATGATAGGTAGGTATGGTGGCTGTTTTGAGGAAGATATAAGGAGGCTTATGTGTGATAGAACGTATCATATCACGGGGTTTGGATGCACCACCAAAGTTTGCACCGACTCTCAAGGTGAGAAAGGGCAATGCACGGTACCGAAGAGACTAGCAATGATGGAAGGGTGAGAGTGCATATAATCCATGGACTCAACATTAGTCATAAAGAAATCACATACTTATTGCAAAAATCTATTAGTCATCGAAACAAAGTACTACGCGCATGCTCCTAGGGGGATAGATCGGTAGGAAAATACCATCGCTCGTCCCCGACCGCCACTCATAAGGAAGACAATCAATAAATACCTCATGCTCCAACTTCGTTACATAACGGTTCACCATACGTGCATGCTACGGGAATCACAAACTTCAACACAAGTATTTCTACAATCCACAACTACCCACTAGCATGACTCTAATATCACCATATTTATATCGCAAAACTATTACAAGGAATCAAACATATCATATTCGGTGATCTACAAGTTTTATGTAGGATTTTATGACTAACCATGTGAATGACCAATTCCTGTCATCTCTCTAAATAGATATAAGTGAAGCAAGAGAGTTTAATTCTTTCTACAAAAGATATGCCCACGCTCTAACAAATATACGTGAATCAAAAGAGCAGTCTACAAATGGCGGTTTTCTATGTGAAGAGAAACAGGCAACCCAAACTTCAAATGATATAAGTGAAGCACATGAAGCATTCTATAAAGCCATACCCAAAATATATAAGTGAAGTGAAAAGAGCATTCTATAAATCAACCATGGACTATCTCATACCAGCATGGTGCATCAAAGAAAAGTGAAAACTAAATGCAAAAGATGCTCCAAGATTTGCACATATCACATGAACGAAACAAATCCGAAAACATACCGATACTTGTTGAAGAAAGATGGGATGCCTTCCGGGGCATCCCCAAGCTTACAAGCTTGAGCCTCCTTGAATATTTACTTGGGGTGCCTTGGGCATCCCCAATCTTGAGCTCTTGCCTCTCCTCCTTCTCCTCATATCGAGACCTCCTCGATCTTTGATCACTTCATCCACACAAAACTCAACAAAAAGCTTGATAAGATCCGTTAGTATAATAAAGCAAATCACTACTCTAAGTACTGTTGCAAACCAATTCATATTTTGTTTTTGCATTGTAGCTACTGTAATGTAACTTTTCCATGGCTTAATCCACTGATATAAATTGATAGTTTCATCAAAACAAGCAAACTATGCATCAAAACAGAATATATCTTAAACAGGACAGTCTGTAGTAATCTGAACATTCACCATACTTCTGTTACTCCAAAAATTCAGAAAAATAAACAATTTGTATAGAAATACAGTGCAAAATGTTTCAGAACCGTTTGACGTTCGAGTAAAAAAATGTAAAATTGCGCACTATAGCCAAAGTTTCTGTCTTGCACCGCACAAACCAACAAGCAATGTAAACATCCTAAAGGCAAATCTTGGCACATTATTTTTATGATACAATGGATTTGTACAAGGGGATAATTATTTTTGTTGAAAAGTTTTGTAATCAAGGGTCACAAAGTTTCTATGGGCATGAACAAAGTTTAAGGCTAGCTCCCACTTTAACAATACTCGTCTTTCTCACTTTCGCTTTCTTTTTGAAAAAGTTTTAGGTTCCCCTATTTATTTGTTTTTGTTTTTAAACTTTATAAAAGCACACAACAGAAATAAATGACTCTCTAAAACTTCCGAGTTGTCTCCCTGGCAGCACTTTCTTTAAAGCCATTAAGCTAGGCATAAGGTGCTCAAGTAATGAATCCACCTAGATCCCAAGGTATATCAAAGCCAATTTGAATTAGCAATGATTTGGCATTTAGTAGTGAGCACAAAGCAACATATATCATGTAATGACAAAGTCTAACTATCTTCCTATGCATCGGCATGTCATAAAAAACAATTCATGCACACAAAGTAAAGGCCAATGCATAGCATAAGAAGTTTCTTGCAATTTTATCATATTGGAAACATAGAGAGGCGGGGATTTGTTCCTCTCTCATAATAATTGCAAGTAGGATCAGCAAGCACATGCATATTATATCTATCAAAATCATCATGTGTAGTAGTGAAACACACCCCATCAATATAATCCTTAATAAGGGCAAACTTCTCCGATATAGTGTAGTCGGGAGAATTCAAAAAGATAATAGGACTATCATGCGTGGGTGCAATAGCAACAATTTCATTTTAACATAAGGAACTATAGCAAGTTCATCTCCATAGGAATCATTCATATTGGCATCTTGGCCACAAGCATAGCAAGCATCAAGTTCATCAAAAGGGGATATTTTAAATGAATCAACGGGATCATAGCAATTATCATGGCATTCATCCTTCGTTAAGAACGAAGGAAATTAAACAATGTATGAGTTGAAGAGTTACTCTCATTAGAAGGTGGGCATGGGTAGCTAATCCACTCTTCCTCCTTTTGTTCTTCGCTCTCCTCATCATCTTTTTCATCCAATAAGCCCACAGTTTCATCAATTTCTTCTTCCATAGACTCCTGCAAAATATTAGTCTCCTCTCGGACAGCGGAGACTTTCACAATAAATTCATCAATATCATAATTGTATTTATAATTCTCATAGCAATATTTAAGGATAGCTAAATTTTTAGGTCTATAAACTGAATCATCAAAATGTTCAAACTCATTAAACAAAGATTCAATTTCACAAGCACCCTTAAAAGCAACAAATTCTTCTATTCGTTCCACATCATAGTAATCATATATACCATTAGGATAAGAAGCTAAGGTTTCATTATCATTAAATTCACATGAAAAGGGAAGGTGTGGAGCCTTCATCCTAGAGCAACAAGTATAATCATATCTCAAGCATAGTTGCCGAGCATACCAATGCAACATATAAATTTGATCCCATAATAGTTTCAATTTTTGAGTCAAGCGATAATCCCTAAAGTATTCACGTTGATCCAACGTGTCTCCCATTATATAATTGAATGTGGTTTTCTCAGGATTATTAAAGTAGTGCATAATATCTTTCACATAATGAGCATCGAGGGTTTTAGGAGGTTCCCCATCTCCATGAGTAGCAAGTAAACCTATTTTTTTGGTATTTTGCATTTCCTACCAATAACTAAAGATGGAAAACAAGAGCAAAAAATAAAAACTACTTAGTGATAAAGCAAACAAGCACACACGAGAATATTCGCCCCACGCTATAACTCCCCGGCAACGGCGCCAGAAAAAGGTCTTGATAACCCACATGTATAGGGGATCAATTGTAGCCTCTTTCGATAAGTAAGAGTGTCGAACCCAACGAGGAGCTAAAGGTAGAACAAATATTCCCTAAAGTTCTATCGACCACCGATACAACTCTACGCACGCTTGACGTTCACTTTACCTAGAACAAGTATGAAACTAGAAGTACTTTGTAGGTGTAACGGGATAGGTTTGCAAGAATATAAAGAGCACGTAAATAAAAACTAGGGGCTGTTTTAGGTAAAGCAATAAAGTTAGTATAGCGAGTGTGGAAAAGTGGTGGTAGGAGTTGCGAAATTGTCCCTAAGCAATTGACTACTTTACTAGACCGATGGCAAGTTTTATGTGGGAGAGGCCACTGCTAGCATGTCATCCCTGACTTGGAATTTTATGCACTTATGATTGGAACTATTAGCAAGCATCCGCAACTACTAACGTTTATTAAGGTAAAACCCAACCATAGCATTAAGATATATTGTTCCCCCTTCAATCACGTATGCATCAATTTCTATGCTAGGTTGAAGCTTCTGTCACTCTTGCCCTCCAATACAGAGTCCTATCAACATACAACTAACCCTATGGTGTGATCCACGCGCGCGCTCATATGATGGGCACCAAAGGACAGCAACATAACCACAAGCAAATTAAACCAATCATAGAAATTCACAAATTACCGATAGGATAATGAAAATCTACTCAGACATCATAGGATGGCAACACATCATTGGATAATAATATGAAGCATAAAACACCATGTTCAAGTAGAGGGTACAACGGGTTGCGGGAGAGTGGACCGCTGTAGATAGATGGGGGAAGGTGATGAAGATGTTGGTGAATATGACGGAGGTGTTGGTGTAGATCACCGTCACACGATGATGGCCCCGGCGGCGTTCCGGCGCCACCGGGAGAGAGGGGGAGAGAGCCCACCTTCTTCTTCTTCTTCCTTGACCTTCTCCCTAGATGGGATAAAGGTTTCCCCTCTGGTCCATGGCCTCCATGGCGGCGGAGGGGCGAGAGCCCCTCCGAGATTGGATTTGTCTCTCTGTCTCTCTCTCTGTTTCTGCGTTCCCTGATTCTGCTCTTTCATCGTTTCTTAAATTCCCGGAGATCCGTAACTCCGATTGGGCTGAAATTTTGACACGATTTCTATCCGGATATTGGCATTCTTGTGGAGAAACAAGGGCACCAACCGCCTTACGGGGTGGCCACGAGGGCCCAAGGCGCGCCTGACCCCCTGGGGCGCGCCCCCCTGCCTCGTGGCCCCCTCGGGCATCGTCTCGCGTTGATTCTTCTTCCCAAAAATCACATATATTCCAAAAAAATCTCTATCAGTTTTTATCCCGTTTGGACTCCGTTTGATATGGATTTTCTTTAAAACAAAAAACATGCAACAAACAGGAACTGACACTTGGCACTGGATCAATATGTTAGTCCCAGAAATAGTATAAAAAGTTGCCAAAAGTATATAAAAGTTGTATAATATTGGCATGGAACAATCAAAAAATTATAGATATGACAGAGACGTATCACACCGTCAACACACCGTCGTGCTGACGAAACTCACCCCCGGACTCAGCTGGATCAAGAGTACGAGGGATGTCACCGAGCTGAAAGTGTGTAGATCGCGGAGGTGCCGTGCGCTCGGTACTTGATTGGTTGGATCGCGAAGACGTTCGACTACATCAACCGTGTTACTAAACGCTTCCGCTTTTAGTCTAAGAGGGTACGTAGACACACTCTCCCCTCTCGTTGCTATACATCACCTAGATATATCTTGCGTGATCGTAGGAAATTTTTTGAAATACTGCATTCCCCAACACTTCTTCCAAGAGATCTTTAACCATAGCAATACTAGGTTCTACTTTAATTTGTTCATCAGTTTTTGGTGTTCTAATATAGCTTTTGTTGACCACAGTTGAAACTTTAGCATGTTCCTTTATCCTAACAGGGAAAGGTGGTTTCTCAATATAAGCAGAAGGAACAATGGGATCAACATTGTAAAGTATAGTTTCTTATTTAACTAGCACCGGTTCTTTGATTTTTCTTTAATAGGTGGGTGATATTTAAACCACTTCTCTTTAGGGAGATCAACATGAGTAGCAAATGATTCACAAAAGGAGGCTACTATCTCAGAGTCAAGTCCATATTAACTCTCCCGCATGTTGGGGAACGCAGTAATTTCAAAAAAAATCCTACGCACACGCAAGATCTATCATGGTGATGCATAGCAACGAGAGGGGAAGAGTGTTGTCCACGTACCCTCGTAGACCGTAAGCGGAAGCATTATGACAATGCAGTTGATCTAGTCTTACGTCTTCACGATCTAACCAATCCTAGTACCAAAAGTACGGCACCTCCGCGATCTGCACACGTTCGGCTCGGTGACGTCCCACGAACTCTTGATCCAGCTGAGTGCTGAGGGAGAGCTTCGTCAGCACGACGCCGTGATGACGGTGATGATGAAACTACCATCGTGGGGATTCACCTAAGCACTGGACTCCCCTTTCCTAGTCCTACTAGGAGGAGGAAGGGGGAAGGAAGGAGAGGGAGAGAAGAGAAGGAAAAGGGGGCGCCGCCCCCCCTTCCCTAGTCCAATTCGGACTAGAGGGGAGGGGGCGCGCGGCCCTTCCTTGGCCGGCCCTCTCTCTCTCCAATAAGGCCCATGTGGCCCATTAGTTCCCCCTGGGGGTTCCGATAACCCCCCGGCACTCCAATAATTATTCGGTGACCCTCGGAACTTATCCGGTGTCCGAATATAGTCATCCAATATATCGATCTTTATGTCTCGACCATTTTGAGACTCCTCGTCATGTCCGTGATCATATTCGGGACTCTGAACTATCTTCGGTACATCAAAACATATAAACTCATAATACCGATCGTCACTGAACGTTAAGCGTGCGGACCCTACGGGTTCGAGAACTATGTATACATGACCGAGACACGTATCCGGTCAATAACCAATAACGGAACATGTATGTTCATATTGGCTCCTTCTACGAAGATCTTTATCGGTCAAACCACATAACGATATACGTTGTTCCCTTTGTCATCGATATGTTACTTGCCCGAGATTTGATTGTCGGTATCTCAATACCTTGTTCAATCTCGTTACCGGCAAGTCTCTTTACTCGTTCCATGATGCATCATCCCGCAACTAACTCATTATTCACATTGCTTGCAAGGCTTATAGTGATGTGCATTACCGAGAGGGCCCAGAGATACCTCTCCGATACTCGGAGTGACAAATCCTAATCTCTATCTATGCCAACTCAACAAACACCATCGGAGACACCTGTAGAGCATCTTTATAGTCACCCAGTTACGTTGTGACGTTTGATAGCACACTAAGTGGTCCTCCGGTATTCGGGAGTTGCATGATCTCATAGTCATAGGAACATGTATAAGTTATGGAGAAAGCAATAGGAACAAACTAAACGATGATCGTGCTAAGCTAACAGATGGGTCAAGTCAATCACATCATTCTCTAATGATGTGATCTCGTTAATCAAATGACAACTTATGTCTATGGTTAGGAAACATAACCATCATTGATTCAACGAGCTAGTCAAGTAGAGGCATACTAGTGACACTTTGTTTGTCTATGTATTCACACATGTACTAAGTTTCCGGTTAATACAATTCTAGCATGAATAATAAACATTTATCATGATATAAGGAAATATAAATAACAACTTTATTATTGCCTCTAGGGCATATTTCCTTCACCGCAAGCATCCGCAACTATGAGAAAATTATTAAGAATAAATTCTAACCATAGCATTAAACTTTTGGATCCAATCGATCCGTTATGGAATAGCGCATAAACTAGGGTTTAAGCTTCTGTCACTCTCGCAACCCATCATCTAATTGCTACTCCACAATGCATTCCCATAGGCCCAAATATGGTGAAGTTTCATGTAGTCGACGTTCACATGACACCACTAAGGGAATCACAACATACATACTATCAAAATATCAAACACATATCAAGTTCACATGATTACTTGCAACATGATTTCTCCCGTGACCTCAAGAACAAAAGTAACTACTCACAAATGATAATCATGCTCAAGATCAGAGGGGTATTAAATAGCATATTGGATCTGAACATATAATCTTCCACCAAATAAATCATATAGTAATCAACTACAAGATGTAATCACCACTACTAGTCACCCACAAGCACCAATCTATAGTTCTGGTAACAAGATTGAACATAAGAGATGACTAGGGTTTAAGATGAGATGGTGTTGTTGAAGATGTTGATGGAGATTGCCCTCCCCAAGATGGGAGAGTTGTTGGTGATGATGATGACGATGATTTCCCCCTCCGGGAGGGAAGTTCCCCCGGCGGAATCGCTTCACCGGAGGGCAAAAGTGCTCCTTCCCAAGTTCCGCCTCGACACGGCGGCGCTCCATCCTGAAAGTCCTCTCCTGATTTTTTTTCCGGGTCAAAATGACTTATACACCAGAAGATGGGCACCGGAGGTGGGCCTGGGTGAGCATAATCCACCAGGGCGCGCCTAGGCTCCCTGGCGCGGCCAAGTGGGTTGTGCCCACCTGGTGGGCCCCCTCTGGTAGTTCTTTGCTCCAATATTATTCATATATTTAATACAAAATCTCCGTGAAGTTTCATCTTGTTTGGAGTTGTGCAGAATAGGTGGCCTGAGATAGCTTTTCCAGGTCCAGATTTCCAGCTGCCGAAATTCTCCCTCTTTGAGTATACCTTGCATATTATGAGACAAAAGGCATTATTGTGGATAAAAACATCATAAATAATAGTAAGAAAACATGATGCAAAATGGACGTATCAGTGCCATAGTTTTAGTTGAACTGCACAAAAAAGAGATTGGAATGACTCAAGGGCCTTCCTTGTACTGCCACATTGTAGGATCCAAAGTATGTCTAGAGGGGGGTGAATAGACTACTTGACCAAATAAAAATCAATCATTTTCCCAATTTTAAGTCTTGGCGGATTTTAGCAACTTATCACAAGTCAAGCAGTCAACCTACACATGCAATTCTGCAAGTACTAAAACAAGTGGTAACAGATAGTTTTGTGATAGGATAATTTGTAACGAGCAACAAGTAACAAAAGTAAATAAAGTGCATCAAGGTGGCCCGATCCTTTTTGTAGCAAAGGACAAGCCTGGACAAACTCTTATATAGAGAAAAACGCTCCCGAGGACACATGGGAATATCATCAAGCTAGTTTTCATCACGCTCATATGATTCGCGTTCGGTACTTTGATAATTTGGTATGTGGGTGGACTGGTGCTTGGGTACTGTCCTTACTTGGACAAGCATCCCACTTATGATTAACCTCTATTGCAAGCTTCCGCAACTACAACAAAAGTATTAAGGTAAACCTAACCATAGCATGAAACATATGGATCCAAATCAGCCCCTTACGAAGCAATGCATAAACTAGGGTTTAAGCTTCTGTCACTCTAGCAACCCATCATCTACTTATTACTTCCCAATGCCTTCCTCTAGGCCCAAATAATGGTGAAGTGTCATGTAGTCGACGTTCACATAACACCACTAGAGGAGAGACAACATACATCTCATCAAAATATCGAACGAATACCAAATTCACATGACTACTAATAGCAAGACTTCTCCCATGTCCTCAGGAACAAACGTAACTACTCACAAAGCGTAAACATGTTCATAGACAGAGGGGTATTAATATGCATATAGGATCTGAACATATGATCTTCCACCAATTAAACCAACTAGCATCAACTACAAGGAGTAATTAACACTACTAGCAACCTACTAGCACCAATCCCGGACTTGGAGACAAGAATTGAATACAAGAGATGAACTAGGGTTTTGAGAGGAGATGGTGTTGATGAAGATGTTGATGGAGATTGCCCTCTCCCGATGAGAGGAGCGTTGGTGATGACGATGGCGATGATTTCCCCCTCCGGGAGGGAAGTTTCCTCGACAGAACAACTCCGCTAGAGCCCTAGATTGGTTCCACCAAGGTTCCGCCTCGTGGCGGCGGAGTTTCCTCCGAGAAGATGGCTACTTATTTTTTTCAATCGAAAGACTTCATATAGCAGAAGATGGCCACCGGAGGGCCACCAGGGGGCCCACGAGGTAGGGGGCACGCCCAGGGGGGTAGGGTGCGCCCCCCACCCTCGTGGGCAGGGTGTGGCCTCCCTGGTGAATCTCTTCCGCTGAGTATTTTTTATATATTCTGAAAACGTCTTCCGTGAAGTTTCAGGGCTTTTGGAGCTGTGCCGAATAGGTCTCTAATATTTGCTCCTTTTCCAGCCCAGAATCCCACCTGCCGGCATTCTCCCTCTTCATGTGAACCTTGTAAAATAAGAGAGAATATGCATAAGTATTGTGACATAATGTGTAATAACAGCCCATAATGCAATAAATATCGATATAAAAGCATGATGCAAAATGGACGTATCAACTCCCCCAAGCTTAGACCTCGCTTGTCCTCAAGCGAAAAGCCGAAATCGAGAAATATGTCCACCTGTTTAGAGATAGAGGTGTCGATAAAAATAAAATACGGACATGTGGGCATCATGATCATTCTTAGAATAGCAACTTATATAATTCTTGTCATATGATTTCTTATGCTAGAGTAATAATTCAATCACAATTTCAAGTATGAATCGTAAACTTCATTGAAAACTAACAAACTATAATCTCGGTCATTGGAGCAATTGCAATTTATCATAACATAGGAAAGAGTCAATGTATAAGAGCTTTTCAGCAAGTCCACCTACTCAACTATCATATAGTCTTTCACAATTGCTGACACTCACGCAATACTTATGGTATGGAGTTTTAGTCGGACACAGAAAAAGATAGGGCCTTATGGTTTTGCCTCCCAACGTTTTACCTCAAGGGTAGTGTCAACAATAATAGTTCATGAAAACTCACATCCAATTAGCCATATATACCAGGATCTTTCCAACATACTGTGCTTGCCAAAGGATAAAATGTAAATGGGAAGGGTGAAGATCACCATGACTCTTATGCAATGTAGGAGATAAAATTAAAAGATAGGACCTTCGTAGAGGGAAGCAGAGGTTGTCATGCGCTTTTATAGTTGGATGCAAAAAATCTTAATGCGAAAGAACCTCACTTTAGATTGCCACTTGTGATATGGACCTTTATTATGCAGTCTGTCGCTCTTATTTCTTCCATATCACACGATCGTATAAAGCTTATTTCTCCCACACTAATAAGTCATACATATTTAGAGAGCAATTTTTATTGCTTGCACCGATGACAACTTACTTGGAGGATCTTACTCAATCCATAGGTAGGTATGGTGGACTCTCATGGCAAGACTGGTTTAAGGGTATTTGGAAGCACAAGTAGTATCTCTACTTGGTGCGATGAATTTGGCTAGCATGAGGGGGAAAGGCAAGCTCAACCATGTTGGATGATCCATGACAATATAATTTATCTCAGATGTAAGAAAACATAACCCATTATGTTGTCTTCCTTGTCCAACGTCAACTCTTTAGCATGTCATATTTTAATGAGTGATCACAATCATAAAAGATGTCCAAGATAGTATATTTATATGTGAAGACCTCTCTTTATTACTTCCTATTAATTGCAACGATGACCAAAACTACTTTTGTCAACCCTCAACAACTTTTATTCATCATACCTTTTCTATGTGAGCTCATTACTCTCCATAAGGCTCACATGATCTCTTTGTTTCTTTTTATTTCTTTCTCTTTGGATCATGGCAAAATAATCAAGCCCTTGACTCAACACTAATTTTTATTATATAGCTCATGGACTCGATTACATAGAAGGATTATAAAGCAAGACTCACAAGTAGATCATACTAAGAACTTTTATTCTACTAGATCAATATATTACCAAAAGGATCGAACTAAGAAAAATGATAAAGATAAAAATGATGGTGATACGATACCGGGGCAGTCCCCCAAGCTTGGCAGTTGCCAAGGGGAGTGCCCATACCCATGTGATTATGTCTCCTTTGTTGGTGAAGAAGGTGGAGTTGTTGATGATGGATAGTCGCACATCGAGTGTAGGAGGTCTTTCTAACTTGCGGATAATACCTTTGAGTGTGATGATATGCTCCTTCAACAAAATATTTTCACGTGTGAGATACTTATTTTGTCTACGAGCTAACTCAATCATCTTGAAAGCTTCGATCTCTGTTGGGGTAAGTAGATTGTGATCAAGTTGAAGGGTGTCTTCTATTGCCGGAACTTGGTCCTCCATGGCCTTCTTGATCCCTTCATCCTTGTTGATCTCCATGGGTTCTTCTCTCTTCAGCTCTATCTTCATTAGGCAAGCATCATTGCCCTCATGGTTGGAGGAGGAGGGAGACGACATAGTGCCTGGCCTTGACAACCCTGACAGAAAAGAGCTCGAAACAAAGACGGGAGATATTTGCGTGATACGGGAGTCAAAACCTCTGGGAGATTATATAATGAATTTTTACTGACCAAAATACGTGTCGTGTACGAAAACGGAGTCCGGAGAGCGCACGTGGTGCCCACGAGGTAGGGGGGCGTGCCCAGGGGGGTAGGGCGCACCCTCCACCCTCGTTGAGCCCTCGTGTCCTTCCCGGACTGCTTCTTATTTTTCTTTTTTTCTAAATATTCCAAAACAGAGAAATATTGCCTTAAAACTATTTTGGAGTCAGTTTACTTACCATACCACATACCTATTCCTTTTTGGAGTCTGAAACGTTCCGGAAAGTGTCCCTTATGTATTCCTCCGGGGTTACGGTTTCAATAACATTGGTTTCAACATTTATGGGATTACCTGAGATATAATGTTTGATTCTTTGACCGTCCACCACCTTCGGATTTGTGCCTTCGAAGTTGTTGATTTTTATGGCACCGGAACGATAGACCTCCTCGATAACGTAAGGACCTTCCCATTTAGAGAGAAGTTTTCCTGCAAAAAATCTTAAACGAGAGTTGTATAGCAATACATAGTCACCTACATTAAACTCGCGCTTTTGTATTCTTTTGTCATGCCATCTTTTAACTTTTTCTTTAAACAACCTGGCACATTCATAGGCTTGGGTTCTCCATGCATCAAGTGAGCTAATATCAAATAACCTCTTCTCACCGGCAAGTTTGAAATCATAATTGAGTTCTTTAATAGCCCAATATGCCTTGTTTTCTAGTTCGAGAGGTAAGTGACATGCTTTTCCATAAACCATTTTATACAGAGACATACCCATAGGATTTTTATATGCAGTTCTATAGGCCCATAATGCATCATCAAGTTTCTTGGACCAATTCTTTCTAGATTTATTAACAGTCTTTTGCAAAATTAATTTGAGCTCTCTATTACTCAATTCTACTTGACCACTAGACTGTGGGTGATAAGGAGATGCAATTATATGATTAACATCATATTTAGAAAGCATTTTACGGAAAGCACCATGAATAAAATGTGAACCACCATCAGTCATTAAATATCTGGGGACTCCAAACCGTGGAAAAATAACTTCTTTAAGCATTTTAATAGAAGTGTTATGATCAACACTACTAGTTGGAATAGCTTCTACCCACTTAGTAACATAATCATCAGCAACTAAAATATGTGTATATCCATTATAGGAAGGAAAGGGTCCCATATAGTCAAAGCGCCAAACATCAAATGGTTCAATAACGAGTGAATAGTTCATAGGCATTTCTTGATGTCTACTAATATTACCAATTCTTTGACATTCATCACAAGATAAGACAAACTTACGGGCATCCTTGAAGAGAGTGGGCCAATAAAAACCAGATTGCAATACCTTATGTGCAGTTCTATCTCCAGCATGGTGTCCTCCATAAGCTTCGGAGTGACACTTGCGTAGGATCTGTTCCTGTTCATGCTCAGGTACACAACGTCTAATAACACCATCTACTCCTTCTTTATAAAGATGTGGGTCATCCCAAAAGTAATGCCTCAAATCATAGAAGAACTTTTCTTTTGATGGTATGTGAAACTAGGTGGTATAAACTTAGCAACAATGTAACTAACATAATCAGCATACCATGGAGCAGTATGAGAAGCATTTATGACATTTAATTGCTCATCAGGAAAGCTATCATCAATAGGTAGTGGGTCATCAAGCACATTTTCTAACCTAGACAAGTTGTCTGCAACGGGGTTCTCAGCTCCTTTTCTATCAACAATATGTAAATCAAATTCTTGTAGCAAGAGAACCCATCTAATAAGTCTAGGTTTAGCATCGTTCTTTTCCATAAGATATTTAATAGCAGCATGATCAATGTGAATAGTTACTTTAGAATCAACAATATAAGGTCTGAACTTATCACAAGCAAATACAACTGCTAAAAATTCTTTTTCAGTAGTAGCATAATTTCTTTGAGCATTGTCTAGGGTTTTACTAGCATATTGAATAACATTTAATTTCTTATCAACTCTTCGCCCTAAAACAACACCTACATCATAATCACTAGCATCACACATAATTTCAAAGGGTAAATTCCAATCAGGTGGCTGAACAATAGGTGCAGAGATTAATGCTTTCTTAAGTATTTCAAATGCTTCAACACAATCATCATCAAAAACAAATGGTATATCTTTTTGTAATAAATTAGTCAGAGGCCGAGAAATTTTTGAGAAGTCCTTAATGAACCTCCTATAAAATCTGGTATGACCAAGGAAACTTCTTATACCTTTGATGTCCTTGGGACATGGCATCTTCTCAATAGCATCAACCTTGGCTTTATCAACCTCAATACCTCTTTCAGAAACTTTGTGCCCCAAGACAATACCTTCATTAACCATAAAGTGGCACTTTTCCCAATTCAAGACAAGATTAGTTTCTTCACATCTCTGCAAAACTCGATCAAGGTTGCTCAAGCAATCATCAAAAGAAGATCCATAGACGGAGAAATCATCCATGAAAACCTCACAAATCTTTTCACAAAAGTCAGAGAATATAGCCATCATGCATCTTTGAAAGGTAGCAGGTGCATTACATAGACCAAAAGGCATACGTCTATAAGCAAAAGTACCAAAAGGGCAAGTAAAAGTAGTCTTTGATTGATCTTTGGCTGACACAGGTATTTGAGAGAAACCAGAATAACCATCTAGAAAGCAAAAAATGTGTATGTTTGGATAATCTTTCTAGCATTTGATCGATAAATGGTAAGGGGTAATGATCCTTTTTAGTGGCCTTATTTAATTTGCAAAAATCAATTACCATCCTATAACCTGTAATAATTCTTTGAGGAATCAATTCATCTTTATCATTAGGAACGATAGTAATACCTCCCTTCTTAGGGACACAATGGACAGGACTTACCCACTGACTATCAGCAACGGGATAGATTATACCTGCCTCAAGGAGCTTTATTATTTCCTTTCTTAACACTTCTTTCATTTTAGGATTCAGCCGTCGTTGATGATCACGAACTGGTTTAGCATCTTCTTCCAAATTAATTTTATGTTGACATAGAGTGGGACTAATGCCCTTAAGATCATCAAGAGTATACCCAATAGTAGCACGGTGCTTCTTCAGAGTTTTCAATAATCTCTCTTCCTCATGCTCTGAAAGGTTAGCACTAATAATAACAGGATATATCTTTTTCTCATCAAGATAAGCATATTTAAGAGTATCAGGTAACGGTTTAAGCTCAAACACGGGATCACCCTTGGGTGGAGGAGGATCCCCTAGGATTTCAACAGGCAAATTGTGTTTGAGAATAGGTTCATGTTTAAAGAATACTTCATCTATTTCCCTTCTTTCATTCATAAACATATCATTTTCATGGTCTAGCAAATATTGTTCTAAAGGATCACTAGGAGGTACGGCAATAGAAGCAAGACCAATAATTTCATCCTTACTAGGTAATTCTTCTTCACGGTGTTGTCTACTAAATTTATAGAAATTAAATTCATGAGTCATATCATCTAAACCGATAGTAACAACATCTCTTTTGCAATCTATGGTAGCATTAACAGTGTTTAAGAAGGGTCTACCAAATATAATGGGACAAAAGCTATCTTGTGGGTAACCAAGAACAAGAAAATCAGTAGGATATTTAGTTTTTCCACACAAGACTTCAACATCTCTAACAATTCCCATTGGTGAAATAGTATCTCTATTGGCAAGTTTAACTGTGACATCAATATCTTCTAATTCAACATGCGCAATATCATGCACGATTTCTCTATATAGGCTAATAGGTATTGCACTAGCACTGGCACCCATATCACATCAGCCATGATAACAATGATCTACTACTTTAACAGAAATAACAGGCATGCCTACCACAGATCTAGGTTTATCTTTAGCACCAGGTTTAGCAATTCTAGCAGTTTCATCACAGAAATAAATAACATGCCCATCAATATTATCAGACAAGAGATCTTTAACAATAGTAATATCAGGTTCAACTTTAATTTGCTCATGAGGTGTATAAGTTTAAATATTGCTTTTACGAACCACAGTTGAAGCTTTAGCATAATCCTTTATCCTAACAGGGAAAGGTGGTTTCTCAACATAAGAAGTAGGAACAATTGGATCATTATAAGTGCGAAAATACTTCACACACGACCAATGCTCTCACGATTCTAGGACGATGGCTTATCCAACAGTGTAGTGCAGTTTTGCCTTTCCAATGGATGGTGGGATATGTTGTGTCGTCTTGAAATCGTTCCAGGGTGTCGTCTGTATATCAACGCTCTTATAAGTGATAGTCGTTTCTTCAACTTTAATAGGTGCAGCTACTTTTACTTCTATGGGAGGATGATATTTAAACCACTTCTCCTTGGGGAGATCAACATAAGTAGCAAAACATTCACAGAAAGAAGCTACTATCTCAGAGTCAAGTCCATATTTAGTGCTAAATTTACGGAAAGCATCGGTATCCATAAAAGATTTAACACAATCAAAACTAGGTGTCATACCTGACTACTTACCTTTGTCGAGGTCCCAATCTTCAGAGTTGCGTTTAATTCTTTCCAATAAATCCCATTTGAATTCAATAGTCTTCAACATAAAAGAGCCAGCACAAGAAGTATCAAGCATGGTGCGATGCTTATCAGAAAGCCGATCATAGAAATTTTGAATAATCATTTTTCTTGAGAGCTCATGATTGGGGCATGAATATAACATTGATTTAAGCCTCCCCCAAGCTTGAGCGATGCTTTCTCCTTCGCGAGGCCAAAAATTATATATATAATTGCGATCACGATGAACAAGATGCATAGGATAAAACTTCTGATGAAATTCCAATTTCAATCGTTTGTAATTTCAAGACCCCATATCATCACATAGCCTATACCATGTCGATGCATCTCACTTCAAAGATAAAGGGAAGACCTTCTTCTTAACAACATCTCCGGGTACACCTGCAAGCTTAAATAATCCACAAACTTCATCCACATATATTAGATGCTCATCAGGATGTTTTGTTCCATCTCCTAAAAAGGGATTAGCTAGCAGTTTTTCTATCATACCCGAAGGAATTTCAAAGTAGAAATTTTCATTTTCAGTAGGTTGAGGAGCAACTCTTTGCTCTACTGGTCGGGGTGAAGATACCCCGAACAAGCCCCTCAGAGGATTACTTTCCATAGTAACAAGTGACAGTAAATTTCAGCACACTATATAAATTTTTCCTTACCAAATTCCACCGACCAAAGGCGCTTCACTCCCCGGCAACGGCGCCAGAAAAGAGTCTTGATGACCCACAAGTATAGGGGATCTATCATAGTCCTTTCGATAAGTAAGAGTGTCGAACCCAACAAGGAGCAGAAGGAAATGATAAGCGGTTTCCAGCAAGGTATTCTCTGCAAGTACTGAAACAAGTGGTAACAAATAGCACTACAAAAAAAGACACATCCCTGACATTTTGGGCCGAACAAAATTTTTTTCTGTCATACATATGACACTTCTATGACGATAATTGTGACAAAACCCGGTATCATCATAGATGTGGTGGGCTCCGACTTCTATGACAAAAAATCATGACAGAAAATGGGCTTTTCGTCCTGGGCGGGCCAGAGACGCAGCTGCATGACATTCTTTGGGCCGTCCATGACGGAAAAAACCGTGGTAGAAGCGAGGGGGAGGAAAATTTCGGGGAGTTCCCAGTTACGGTGGGAGGTCGGGGGCCGAGCGATGTGCGTTTCTCTCGTACACATACGCGCGTGTGTGCGAGGCGTTGGCTCTAACTGAACCCGAGCGAGGCGTTGGGCTCTAACTGACCCGAGCGATTGCACTGTAGGCTACACGTTACTGAATCCGAGCGATCGATCAATGGCTGTTAACTGAACCCGATCGAGCGATTCCTTGGCTACTGCTGCTAACTGAAGCCAATCGATGGGATGAATAGTGAGCGTTGTGGGGGGGTTTGGATGAACAGTGAGCGGTGGTGTTGCCTCTGGATGAACAGGACCCCGTGGTGTGGTGGAGGGTTGGATGAACAGTAGATGGTGGAGGGGTGCCCGTGGAGGGGTGGATGAACAGGACCCCGTGGTATGGAGGGCAGGATAAACAGTAGACGGTGGAGGGGTGCCCGTGGAGGGGTGGATGAACAGGACCCCGTGGTGTGGAGGGCAGGATGAACAGTAGACGGTGGAGGGGTGCCCGTGGAGGGGTGGTTGAACAGGACCCCGTGGTGTGGATGGCTGGATGAACAATAGATGGTGGAGGGATGGTTGAACAGTAGCCGATGGAGTAGCGCGCGGTGGAGGCTGGATGAACAGGAGCCCGTGGAGGCTGGAGGAGGTCGACGGTGGATGGACAGTAGCTCGTGGAGGCTGGAGGGGGTCGACGGTGGAGATGAACAGTATCCCGTGGAGTCCCGTTTTGCGGTACCCACACCCCTCCCGATGAACAGGACCCCCGTTTCGACCGTAGCGCTCTAACACAAGTCCGTTTCCTCCGTTTTGCGGTACGCCACACCCCTCCCGATCAACAGGACCCCCGTTTCGGCCGTAGGAGGTCTGTTTCCTCCGTTTTGCGGTACGCCACACCCCTCCCGATCAACAGGACCCCCGTTTCGACCGTAGGAGGTCCGTTTCCTCCGTTTTGCGGTACGCCACACCCCTCCCAATCAACAGGACCCCCATTTCGACCGTAGGAGGTCCGTTTCCTCCGTTGTGCGGTACGCCAGGCCTCGTTTCCATCGCCTCTTCCGTCCAAGCCCTCCCGATGAACACGACCACGCATTCTGTTCCGACCCATGAACACGACGACGACGTTGTTTCTCCATTCCGACCCAGCCATGTACACGAGCCCTCGCCATATGTATGCGCGAGTAGGCGTTCGAGACCCCGCCTGTATGTACACATACGTGGCCGTATTTTCTTTCTTGCACCCTGGCTGCTGTACGTACGTGTACATGCTACATGCGCGCCTCTACTACGACATGTGCGCGCCTCTACTACGACACGTGTGCGCCTCTAATACGACATGTGCATGCCTCTACATCGACCAGTATGTACGTACACGTTCGCGACCAGAATGACAACGCTACGTACGCTTTGACCAGGTGGGTCCCGACTGTCAGGCACTTCCTTGCCTGCGAAGATGTAGCTGGTGGGTCCCAGCAGTCAGGGGGCGAATCGTTTTTTTTGCCCGGACGCACTTCCTTGCGTGCGAAGATGTAGCTGGTGGGTCCCAGCAGTCGGGGGGCGGTGGGTCCCAGCAGTCAGGGGGGCGAATCGTTTTGGTTTTCTTTTTTTTGCCCGGACGCACTTCCTTGCGTGCGAAGATGTAGCTGGTGGGTCCCAGCAGTCAGGGGGGCGAATCGTTTTTTTTGCCCGGACACACTTCCTTGCGTGCGAAGGTGTAGCTGGTGGGTCCCAGCAGTCAGGGGGGAAATGTTTTTTTTCACGAAATACGGTGGCCCGTCCGGTGGGTCCCTGCTGTCAGGTGGAGGAATCATTATTTTCCACGTAATAAGGAGGCACTTCCTTGCTGCCGCCGTGGACCCAGCTGTCAGCCTCTCCGCGTACAGTCCATGTCCGATGGAAGTCGTTCCTTGACCACGTTAACCACGCCGCACCGAGAGCACCAGGGCGGTGGACGACGGCGAGGCCTAGGAAGGGGACAACGGGGAGCCGAGGAAGACGCGGCAATGGAAGCCCCCGCACGCGCGGAGAGGAGTATGAGGGTTCACTGGTTCGGCTGCGGTGTGAGGCTGCCCTCGCCGCAGGGCATGGCCAGTGGTGGGAATAGTAGGGGGCGGTGAGGCCTCCGCGGCAGCACAGCCGGCCACGGGAGGCAGGAGCATGCGGCACGACTGGCGCTGCTTTGGGCAGCTGGAGCAAGAAGACCAGAGGTTGAAGAAGCACTACGGCCGTTGGATGGACATCGTACGGTCAGTGGAGCTAGAATCGTTCATATTGACTAAAGTTGACAAAGGCCCTCGTCCTAGTCAACTTAGTAGGCCCACAAGTCAGCCTCCCACCATGGTGGGTCCCGGCTAGCAGGGGAAGTATTCATTTTTTGTCCATAATAAGGAGGCACTTTCGGTGGGTCCGAGCTGACAGCGGGGGGAATGTTTTTTTTGCGAAATACGCTGGCCCGTCCGGTGGGTCCGAGCAGTCAGGGGGGAAACGTTTTTTTTTGCGAAATAAGGTGGCCCGTCCGGTGGGTCCCTGCGGTAAGGTGGAGGAATAATTATTTTGCGCGTAATAAGGAGGCACTTCCTTGCGGCCGCCTGGACCCAGCTGTCAGCCTCTCCACGTACAGTACTCTTCCGATGAAAGTCGGTCATTGACCACGTTGACCACACCGCGCCGAGAGCACCAGGGCGGCGGTCTGGACGACGGCGAGGCCTAGGAAGGGGACGACGTGGAGCCGGGGAATACGTAGCAGTGGAAGCCCGCGCGGAGAGGAGTACGAGGGTTCACTGGTTCGGTTGCGGTGTGAGGTTGCCGTCGCTGCAGAATAACAGGGGGTGTGGGTGAGTAGAGGGATGGCCTGGCTAGCGGTGGGAGTAGTAGGGGGCGGTGAGGCCTCCGCCGCATCGCAGCCGGCCACGGGAGGCAGGAGCACGAGGCACGACCGGCGCTGGTTTGGGCGGCTGGAGCAAGAAGACCAGAGGTTGAAGAAGCACAATGGCCGTTGGATGGACATCGTACGGTCATGGGAGCTAGAATCGTGTATATTGACTAAGTTGACAAAGCCCTCCATCCCCGTCAACTTAGTAGGCCCACAAGTCAGCCTGCCACTATAGTGGGTCCCAGCTAATAGGGGGAGTATTCATTTTTTTGTGCGTAATAAGGAGGCACTTCCTTGCGTGCGAAGATATAGCTGGTGGGTCTGAGCTATCAGCGGCGGTAACGTTTTTTCGCGAAATACAGAGGCCCTTTCGGTGGGTCCCAGATGTCAGGTGGAGGAATCATTATTTTGCGCGTAATAAGGAGGCATTTCCTTGCGTGCGGCCGTGGACCCAGCTGTCGGCCTCTCCACCTAAAGTCCACTTCAGATGCATGTCGGTCATTGACCACGTTGACCAGGCCGCGCCGAGAGCACCAGGGCGGTGGACGACGGTGAGGCCTAGGAAGGGAATGACACGGAGGCAGGGAAGACTCGGCAGTTGTTTCCCACGCGGAGGGGAGTACGACTGTACGAGGGTTTACTGGTTCGTCTGCCGTCGCCGGAGAATAACAGCAGTTGTGGGTGAGTAGAGGGATGGCTAGGCCAGCGATGGAGTACAGTGGGGCGGTGAGGCCTGCGCGGGAGCAGAGTCGGCCGCGGGAAGGAGGGAGCAGGCAGTCCCGCCGGCGCCTGTTTGAGCGGCTGGAGCAGGAAAAGCAGAGATTGAAGAAGCACGACGGCCATTGGATGGTCATCCAACAGTCACTGCTTGTGCATCAACCTTTTTTTAGGAAAGCCTCAAATATGTGGGAAACAGCATACAGCCCATCTGCCATTATTTCTAATAATTTACAGCCCATTTGCTAATTATTAAGGTTTTTTTGGAGCCCATATTCTTTTTGTTAGCATTGCAGCCCATATTGTGGCCACGGTTAAAAAATTATACGAAATTTTGCATATTTCGGTGCGGTCCGAACTTTTTTTGATCCCGAAATTTTGACTCACATTCAAACTGATTTTAAAAATAAATGTATATCAATATAAAATCCAACAAATTCTCCACGCATAAAAATTAGGGATTTTTGTATTCGTGCCCCTAGTTGGGTCACGCTCGACTGATTTGCCCCTATTTTTTTCAACAATTGCGGTTTTTCCCAGCTCACTTCACTCGCCTTGTGTTTTTGCCCTTCCGGAGCGGTTCCGGCCAGTGAGCAGTCGCCATGTGGCGAACCGTGATTGGTTGGAACTGCCCCGAAAGGGCAAAAACACAAGGCGAGTGAAGTGAGCTGGGCAAAACCGCAATTGTTGAAAAAATAGGGGCAAATCAGTCGAGCGTGACCCAACTAGGGGCACGAATACAATTGTTCCTAAAAATTAATGTAATTTAAAATCTTGAAATGAAAAAAAGATATTTGAAACTAATTGCCGGTTTGATGTGTTTTAAAAATGTACAACCCATTTCTCATTACTGATGGGCCATTTTCTCGGCCAGCCGAATGAAAGCTCTCCTCGTCTTGAAAGATTTGCAACCCAACTGACCTGACAAAGCGACTTGCTTGGCAAATCACAAAAAAAAACTGGGGTGTGGTTGTGGACCCAGCTGTCAGCCTCTCCACGTACAGTACTCTTCCGATGGAAGTCGTTCCTTGACCACGTTGACCATGCCGCGTGGAGAGCACCACGGCGGTGGACGACGGCGAGGCCTAGGAAGGGGACGACGCGGCAGTGGAAGCCCGCGCGGTGAGGAGTACGAGGGTTCACTGGTTCGGCTGTGGTGTGAGGCTGCCGTCGCCGCAGGGCCTGGCCAGCGGTGGGAATACTAGGGGGCGGTGAGGCCTCCGTGGCAGCACAGCCGGCCACGGGAGGCAGGAGCATGCGGCACGACCGGCGCTGCTTTGGGAGGCTGGGGCAAGAAGACCAGAGGTTGAAGAAGCACTACGGCCGTTGGATGGACATCGTTGACCACGCCGCGCCAAGAGCACCAGGGCGGTGGACGATGATGAGGCCTACGAAGGGAACGACACGGAGCCAGGGAAGACACGGCAGTGGCTGCCCATGCGGTGGAGAGTACGAGGGTTGACTGGTTCGGCTGCCGTCGCCGGAAAATAACAGGAGGTGTGGGTGAGTAGAGGGATAGACAGGCCAGGGATGCGAGTATGATGGGGCCGTGAGGCCTTCCCGGCAGTGCTGCCGGCCACGGGAGGCAGGAGCAGGCGGTTCCGACGGCGCTGGTTTGGGCGGCTGGGGCAGGAGGATCAGAGACTGAACAAGCACGATTGCCGTTAGATTGACATCTAACGGTCTGACGCTGGTAGAGTCGATTGTTGACTAAGTTTCTTTTTTGAGAAACCTTGTGTACGCATGAACTTAGTAGGCCCACAAGTCAGCCTCCAAATCTATGGCAGACAACATAAAGCCCATTTGCTATTTTTTATAATTTGCAGCCCATTTGCTGATTCTTAAGTAATTTATTACAGCCCATTTTCTGCCTAGGATCATGGTCAAAAAGTCCAACCTTATTTTGCATATTTCAGTGGAGTCCAAACTGTTGTAATCCCGAAATGATAAACATTTTTTTAAGAACTTATTGATTTGCCAAAAAAATTGTTTTGTTTTTGTAAGCAAATAAGACGTGGGACAAATTTAGTTGGTTTAAGGGAAAACCAGTGGTAAAAAAATCAGCGCTAGGTGGGAAAAAACAACAAAAATAAGGATGTAAATATGAAAAGGGAATTTTATGTGTTTTCAATATAATGATACGTGTATACGAACTAGTAAAACTATAGGTAGAGCTTAGAAAACGGATGTAGGACATGCGTTTCAAGAGGAAAATAGAACTGGGTTGTGTGTTTGATTCAGTAAAAAAACTGTCTGCGGATGTTGTAAGACAAAATATAACTAACGCTGGCGGGCCAAAGGCCAGTAGATACCTGCTGGATCTTTGTGCCCCGTTGTCATCATGGGTTGGGCCTATTAAAAACAAAACAACCCTGGCAATCTACAGCCCAGGTGAAACTTGCTCGACCTGAAAAAAACAATATACGTGCTCAATAAACGAGAGAATTCTGCAAGTACAGACTGATAACTGGGATGCAGCATAGATATTTTTTTTATCGTGATAATAAGTGCATGCACTTGTTTCGAAAAAATTGGAGAACTGGGAATTCGAACGGCGGGTGCTTATGCTACCCATCAAATAAAAATCAGGTGCCTGAAAATTCGTTTCGAAAAAAATGATTTAGCTTTATATCCACGTCGACCCTCGGCATGATGGTTGGAAGCAAATGCAAGTTCATACCAAAAGATCGTTAACAACAATACCAACTTGCGGACGACAAGGTAGTACAACTACCAATACCAAATTAACTTATAATCTTTTTACTCCTGGCCCTAGTGTTCGTTTGGTAGAAAATCTTGCAGAGGACCAGCTCCCGCTCCTTCTCTTGCTCCAGGTCCCCGAGGTGGTACTGGTGCATCACCCAGTTGGTCCTCTGCTGGTCGAAGTTCTTGTTGGTGTGCAGCACCAGAACCTTTTTTGCTGCCCATCTGCCGGCCGTTGACCATCACCGGCAAGGTATTGCCGGTCTTGTGCCACATCGCGTGCATGCCGCACTCCGACTGTATCTTGCGACGCGTCCACGTGCCCCTTTTGAACGCCCTGGAATTGCGCTCGAAGAAATGCTTCCTTAGGCCACTCAGTGTGATACCTGCAGTATTGTGGAATACAGGTTTTAGTGTACCTAGTTGGCATTTTCATAACATGTCTGGCATGTTGCAGTCACTTGTTTCACTTTTTATTAACTGTCAAATTGTAATTGCTTCACCAGGTCTGCGTGTAAAAATAAAAATAGAGCTATAAACAAAAGAATATGTTTGTGCAAGTAGACGGCCGTTCGGTGTCTTACCTGGAAGTTTCTCAGGTTGGGTGTAACATATGTCGTGCTCGCTGTCGATGGTTGGTATGAACAAATCGATGAGAGACTGAAATCTCGCGCTGTCAGCACTCACTTTGGCCTCAAGTTTCTCAGGTTGGGCCAATCCTTCTTCAACTTGCATCGGTAATTCCAGAATACCCGAACACGCCGCCGGGATTCTTGTGTCACCTCACGCGCAGCGTGTTGCCATGTCAATTCAATGTGTGGACATGATGAATAATTTGACCGACGTATACTAGTACTGCTACTGTACTACTTACTAGTCGTATTTAGTGTCACAATTTATACATAGGTTTAACTAACAAGTACGCACTTGAAGCCTAATTGATATATATATATATACATATGGCTTCTGCACAGCATCTCCATCATCATTATCAGTACATCCTACGCAGGTGAGTTAGGATGCACTTGATCCCGGGAAGGTATCTATCCTTCAAACCAAAGGAGTGCTTTAAACTAACAACAGTACATAATATCCAACAAAAGAGGGTCGTGCTACAGCAGCAGAATACATGGCTCAGTCTACATATCAGTACGAATCAAGTTGTGCATATTTGGTGTTGGCATGAACCACATCGCCGCATGTCGGGTTTGCAAAAGTCATCCATCGCATGGAAGCTTGATGCCTTTCACACACTGAAGATTATCTGGCAACAAGCTGTGTCGACGAATCTCTGGATATGGTGATTCATGAAACCCATGGTATGATGTGTAAACATAGCCCCCCCTCGCGAATGGAAGTTGCATAGCATAGTAATCATCGCCGGTGATATGATCGATGATTGGTTGGATGATCGGATAATTGAGCCCGAGGAACAAGGAGTGGTTGCCGAGGCTGTAAACCCGTCTCCAGTTGAATACGCCTGGCCCAACGGAGCTGGGATCTTTCTCGAACACGAAGCAGCCATAGCCATCAATGTCACAAACGCCCCACGCATTGTACTGCATGTGGTTTGATGTAATGGTTTGGTCAATTTGGTACGTGCGAATGAGCATCAAATGACCGTCGTCAGCTGAACGAACGATAAACCACCACCCATCGGCTGGTATGATTCCAGGTCCTGGAATCATGAAAGCCAGCGCATTTGCGTCTGCTGCAACAATTCAAATTGGAGACCAAAAGGACAAAAATAAACAATCATGTTCAGAGTATGTGTGGAATTAAGATTATTATAACAGTGACACATATCATAGACAGAGAATTGCAATGCCGTGGTCATAATCATACCTCAAGTTAAAAAAATAAGCCAATGGCTTTCATATTCTAGCAATATGTCATGGTTCAAACATCATGTAACAATGAGAGGAAAACAGCTATGACAGCGCCTACTCATATTCTACCATAGCACTTACTACTATTGTTCTCATATCAACTCTAAGCAATAACATGCATTGTTATAAAAATCTTGTAAACGAGAGTAACATATAGCAATCATGATGTTATGCTCATAATATGTATTCTAACCATCATTAGATGCCAATTGTTCTCATATCAACTCTAACAATAACATGTGTGGTCATAAAAATCTAGGAAATGAGAGGAACATATAGCAATGATGTGGTTATAGACATGCTATGCATTCTAAATTTGTAACAAATGAACAGGCAGTCGTATTCTTAAGGTAAAGATGAGATGAGATGAGATACAACAATTACACGACGATAGATTCCACCAGTATAGGTAGCCAATCTGTGCGTCGACCGCGTAAACGATGCCATCGTGCACTATAGCATCAGAAAGAAATGTTTCCTCAACAGGATTGATGATGAACCATAACCATGTATGGCGACCGGATTCCAGATAGACTTATCCCTTGTTGAACAAGGCAATGAGCTTGTAATCCATGTAGTCTTCTGATGGTGTGGGCACTTCACAGATTACAACTTTCTGCAAACAGAGGTCGAGCCAAAAGCTTGACGCGTCTCGTGCGTAGTAGGCAGGAGTGTCCGGCGGGCCGCGAGGCTCGATGGGGGCGGTATCCAAAGATGGAAGGGTGATCTCTCGCTGGGTGTAGATATCCACGAGACGCCATGGACTACCAGATTGGTGGATGAGGACGACCTAGTTGGCCTTCATGCCCACCCAGTAGTGGCTGCGCATGAAGGGCAGGTTGACGGGTAGTGGTAGCATGTCGAGGGGCACCACGGCAACCTCCGTAGGATCGTCAAGTCGGTGTCTGGGCCACCTGCGAGGATCGGGCATCAGCAAGCAGGGTGTCTTGAAAAGAGCCGGCCGGTTGCAGACGAGTAGACGGTACAAAGACACCGAGCATGCGGCCAGACGGACGGTGCTGAGTAGGTCCATACGACTACATATCTGCTCCAAGAGAACATCGGGGAGGGAATTCCAATCGCGGCTCTGCGTGTCAGTCGGTTCTGCCATTGGGGTTTTCGGTGCCTGCGAGCCAGCGGGGAAGTGGATTCGGGCGGGCGAGGGAAGTAGCTTCTCCTCGTGTGGCCGAGCAGTGAGCGGGGGGGTATGGTACGCGTGAGCTACCAAGGAAGATGGCGCGGGCGGGCGAGCAGTGAGCGGGGGTAAATGGTGTGCGGCCGACGATGTGGAAGAGAGGAGGAAGAAGAAGAGAGGAGGAGGAAGAGTGGAAGAAGGGGAAGAAAGTGCATTCAATCTCAATTCTACTAGTACTACTACCAGGATATACCGTCCTTCGGAGTGTAAATAGTTACACCGATGACATGTGGGTCTACCACAACAGGGCCCATATGTCAGTTAATGGAGGACAGAGGTGCGTAGGCGTATTTGCGGAAGCGTGCTCTACTGGCAAACATGATGGCAGTACTGGGTAAGGCTGATTTAGTAACACCAACACGTTGGTTCATCTTATTAATTACATGTCCCATCCGCTGCAGCGTGTATTGTCACTTCACTGCGAAGACTAGTTGAATAGTTCTCTCTGACCGAGATGGGGAATAAATGGATCGCGAGGACTTCCTTTCTACAGTATCCCTATGCCTCTACGCTCACTTCACTCATTTTGCTCCGTACCTAGTCACTTGTTGAAATCTGTAGAAAGACAAATACTTCGTATTTGAGAACAGAGGGAGGCTTTTACTCCGTACTACTCCCTCCATTCCAAAATAGATGACTCAACTTTGTACTATATTTGGGAATAGAGGGAGTATCACCATATGGAGGGAACAGAGGAAGCTTGAAATATGAACATGTCAATGGGAGGGAGTAAGCCCCATGCATGCATGCATGCAACATGCAACACTCACACGTACACATGGACGCACGCAACACTCACGCACCCATGCTGCACACAGCACACGACGCAACACACACGCTCACGCTCAAGTGCTCAACCTACTCCCTACGTCCGTGAAAGACTGTACATTTAGAGATTTACACATTGACCAGGGCATAATTAACGCCCAAAAGTAGCAGACTTATGTGTGCATGCGACCATTGAGATAAGAAGATTAAATGAAGGCCGTTGCATGCTGTAATTAAGGATAGACATGTAGCCTATACCTACAGCACAAGTTGGTGCATTAGTCAATCAATATCGATTTAGTAGATTAAAGGCTAAATGCATTGGAAGTGTAGATGTACATCATGTAGTACACTCTTTGTTGGAAGACCGAGGGAGGACACGTGCATGCACTCACATACACAACCAGGGCGGTTCGTGCGCAAGGGTTGGACTCGTGTCGCGCCTGCGTAAAGTTTTGTTTAACTGATTTCTTTGCTCTACCAACTGACAGGTGGGACCCAGAAACCAGGTGACAATTTAACTAGTCAACAAAGTGCCACGTCGACTATGTGGCCGGTCAGTAGGGTGCAATACGGTGCTCTACGATGAGCTAGTGATCGCATAATCGCCGCAAAACTATATATAGTGACCGTAAAGAGCGTACTGTTACATACGTTGACCGCCAGTGTATTTTTCTCGTTTCAAATTAAGCCATATTAATCGAAAAGGACACAGTATGGACTACTACTAGTAGTACTAGTACTGCTTTGATGTGTCCTGTCAACTCGCAGGAAGAGGAGAGGGTTTTGACTACAGCACCCTCTCCCTCTCCCTTGCCCTCGCCCTCGCGGTGGACGTGCAGCAGTTCAATTGGTGTCAGATTGCCAGAAGCATATTGTACTATAGTATCATCATTGTTGGACCTTCCGAAGAGGCGAAGAGCCAAGTGCAAGGTTCACACGAGTATGAACTGTTGAACCTCCCGAAGAGGCAAAGAGCCAAGCGCAAGGTTTTATAGGAGTTGTCGTCCTAGTAGGAGTGTACTAGTACAACTATAGCGAATGATGCTACTGTATGATGCCGCCACGTCACGTATATCCAAAGTTGTGCCACCTTTTTTTCTCAAAGAGCGTGTTGGAGCCCGTGCAACAACCACACAAGTTGCACATAGACATAACACATTTACTAGTAATAAATTCTAAAGGACAAATGCAAGTATGCCACACAAGTTCATCTCCAACTCATGTGATAAATTTGTGCACGACTAGTCTACATATATTCACAGCGCTACCGTTCGCAATTACCGTACTCCACTTACACGTTATAGATGGGATACATGTCCTCCTCCAGGTTCCAGTCCCAAGTGTTCTTCATGGATGGCAAGATCCATAGCGGTGGGCAACGGGAACCATTGTCACAGCTTTCTAGTCCGGTTCCACATGATGGAGACTCATCCAAGCTGAAGCGGCATAAATCAGGGATAGCGTGTCCCAGCATGTCGTTCATCCGGTGGTGCGCATTGAAGACACAACCATGCTTCATGAACGGCAGGCCTTCCGTGTCGTGCACGGAAGGTGGCATCCACTTCCTAATGGGGTAGCTGTCCCCGATGAAAAGCGAGTACTCTCCAAGAGTGTTCCTCGGCACCCACGTAGCATCACGGGGGTCGAACTCGGCGCCGTTCATCTGGTACACGCGGCATCCTAGATCTGGACACATGGTGACGTACATAGTCAAGGTCCATGCATAATAATGTTGTGCTCAAATGTGGCTGTCTGTAATACTGTGCAGCAAATAGTACTACTCCGGTATAGGGGAAGTAAAATAACCGGCTTATTATATATAGCCACTCTTGGCTACATGGATGAGATAGTAAGACATGGAAAAACAAAAATGGTGGCAGCTAGTGGGTTCAAGTCTTCAAGGGCCTAGCTAGCTATACGCGTCCTCCAAGGTAAAAGGTACTCCTACTAGTACTACAAAGTATACTACTAGTACAACAATGAAAGAGAAGGCGAGAGGGTTAAAAAATGGAATACCTGGGTAGATGGTGACGGTCCGATCGTGGTAGATTATGTGACCATGTTGCACATCAGTGGTACCATTGGTAACGACTGCTAAGATAGTTGATCCCAATATTCCAAAGTCAGCTACAAGGTTCTAGGTTAGACCAAATCGCGGATGCAAATGCACATCCAGGATCGGCGATCTTATTTTGATCGGGGGATGACTGGTCCCTGCAAAATAATGGAGTACCGTTAGGGATGCAAATGATGGTTTGTGCATTCGTTTGTAATCTCCCGTACCGTAGGATGTCAACCAGATGAAACAAGTCCCCTGGCTTGTCACCGCGAAGATGCGGCCTAGATGGCGCACGACATCTTCGAACGTGTAGGGGTACAAATCTGCCGCCGCCAACATGCGCCAGCCTCTGCCGTTACTGCCTCCTGCATTGATGGCAATCCTTATGTCGAACACCGCGATGAGATAGTAATCGTCGTAGCCGCGTCGCTTTGTCGGCGGGTCCGCAATTTCTATATTCTTCAATCTCATGTAGGTATCATCATACGTATTCTTGCCCAGCCAGTCCGGAAGGCCGATCCCAATGGTGGAGAAGGTGTCTACCGGAACGGCCGCACTGCTGTGGATGTTGTGCAAAATCATGGTGGTATCCGGCCGGAGGTATGCAAGCCAATCTTCGTTGGCACCGACCCAGACCTATATATAAGACGGTGGGCAGCGGAGAAATTACGGGATGGAAATGGAATAACTAAATACTACATGATCAAACTCCATTACTGACCTGCTCATCGGACAAAATCCGACTACCTCTCAACGTCGTCAACTCTAGCAGAGTCAACGTGCAACCATGGCCAGGGAGCGGTGGACTATTCAAAGAATTGTCCCATAGAAGAACCTTCTCCTCGAGGACGCATGGAAGACCAACAAGCATGGCCTTTTCCCAAGCCTGTTTAACCAGCGTCTTGAAAAAGTTGGTGCAGGAAGCACCGAGTCTTGCGGCGGTGAGGACGTCGGAGCGGCGTGCGATTTCTCCCAGAGAATCATCGTCCAAGGTCTCCCAGCCCCGACGAGGAGGAGAACCGCCTGGCGAATCCATGGGAGCAGCGACGAACTGCCTTCTCTTCGGGGGGAGGGGAACTGGCGAGGAGGAGATAAGATCGTAGTAACCGCAGGGCCTCGTCCCTTCCAACTGTAGATCGTTCCTCAGCAAAGGGGTGAGGCTATTATTTACTACTCTAAATAATAGCACTAGTAAGAAATTTTTGGCACTAGGTAGTAGTTTTTGGTACCATGGAGTACTAGTACTAGCATTATGGAACGTTATGGGATTGCATTATACTGTAAATAATAGCACTAGTAAGAAATTTTTGGCACTAGGTAGTAGTTTTTGGCGTGGATTAAGAAATTTTGGGTATGTTTTTGCCTTTTTTTTACACGCCAACTAGTGTCAAAAAACGTCGTACATTATGTGACGGAGGAGTACGTACTCGTACTATAGCAGTACTAGTACTACTTTTCTCAACTACTCCTCAAAAAAGCACCCAATTAATGCTCTTGTTTTTCTCAAAAAAGTATGTTTACCAATGCATTAATTGCAATGCATGCATGCATAAATTACATTCATTGGTCAATTTTCTCTTAATACTCCCTCCGTCACAGTTTATAGGGCGTCTAGCCCAGATCGCTGGAACCAAGGGATGCAGCGATTGGCTCCATTTCATCCATAGCGTAGTTAATTGTATGCGCCTAATTAGCTGAGAAGTTAATGATTCGGTAAACCCCACCTCCAATAAACGAGCAGCCTCCTTGCATGCATTGGTGGAGACCAATTCCACACCATGTTCACACCCCGGGTTTCCACCCCACGTTCACACCATGCATGCAGCTAGTACTAGTACTCCTAATTACTCATGCATGGTGTACTACTAGGCAGTAAATGAAACGCGCCTTAATCCTTCTCGATTCTGAAAATGCATGAAATCTGAAAGGTGCCTTATAAATTGTGACGGAGGGAGTACTTGCATGCAATGATTTAATGCACCTTGGAATCTAAACATGTGATGGGAAACAACCAAATTGAGCCTTATAAAATGGAAAAACTAAAATTTTGAGATGAGCCCTATAAACCGGAAAGGAGGGAGTACTGTACTTCTAGTCTAGTCTTGTATAGTGCACCAGTTTTGAACTCTTGAATCTCAGGGCCAAGGAGCTACAGTTGGAAGTGGAGGGTACTACTGTTCTCTAGAACCATCGATGTACTATCAATGCAGGGGAAGTACACCTGCGTAGTGGCCTAGTGAGTACTCTCGGTGCTCTATTCAGCCGCTCCTCTCATGTAGCTGGCCTACTCAGCCGCTCCTCTCACGCACACACTAGCAGCCTGTTTATCAGCGACGGTTACTACGGGGGCAGAACATTTGAGTTATTTGATACAGCGAGACTAGGCTTTTTGCTTCCATCTGTGGAGGTGTAATGGATCTCGTCGAACTTTGTTAGTAGTTCCTTCTTTATGAATGAGATGAAGCAAAGCTTTTGCCTCCGTTTCAAAAAAAACACGTCAAGAGGAATTTCTTTTATAGTAGAACCGATAATGGAGTGAAGTCCATGCATGCAACGCCACAAGCTACAGAGTAGTAGTAGTAGAGCACTTTACGTACAGAGCCATATTGCACAGTTCCCAATGCCCCGCCAGGCTTTTCCGGCTCCTCGGGCTTAATTGGGAGGCGCTGGTTTAAATATGCTACTAGCTGGAAGCTGCAAGCGAGGTGCGTCTAGGGAGAGCACGCGAGCCATGGGATGCTGGGAAGGAAAACCCGTTCACGTGGCTAGGCTGTCCAGACTCCAGTGCACCCAGATTGTGGGGCCGCACGTCCGTTTGACTTCAAAACTCAAACTACCCGTGTAAAATATTGGCTCGCAGCGAAGTGTAGTACTCCCTCCGTTCCAAATTACTTGTCGCAGGTATGGATGTATCTAGATGTATTTTATTTCTAGATACATCCATTTCTGCGATGTATCTAGATAGTATACTATTTTAAAAAAAAAGGCCGCCATGCGTTCGGCCGGGATCGAACCCACAAAACGAGGTATACACTCCCGCGACCACTAGTAGTACTCGTTGGAGTACAACGCAACCTAGAATCGCCTTTTGCCGCTAGTAGTACCTACATTGTTCCTTACAAGAAACCCCTAAGAGCATGGTTAATAGTATAGCCAGCTGCTGGCTATAAGCCAGTGCCATGTCATCTACAGCCCATCTTATAGCCAACATGTAGTAGTGGTTTATTTCTTATAGCCCGCTGACTCAGCTCTATTGTACTTGCTCTAATAATGCAAGAAACCACTAAAATGCCAAGAAACTACTACCACTTGCATACGTGGCAGACTTAAGATAAGACTACCTTATCAACCATTGTACTCCTCTTACCAACAAAAATCCTCGAGTGACCTCCTACCTCCGGCCCGTCCACCTAGTCATCCTCGGCCATGGGACGCAGCTACCACCGCCGGCAGAAGGCGAGGTCAAAACCGCCGGCGGTGCGGAGCCCATGTTGCGGCAGCCCGGATGCCAGCTCCTTCCGGCGCTCGCGGCTGCTAGCTAGCCAAGATAGCTCCGTCCAGCTGCTTGTCTGCAAGGTTTGCTAGCTAGATTGGCACGGCAGCGCGGTGGCTTGCTCGCACGCGCCGCGCTAAGGCCAGCCATCTGGCTCGAGCAAAGGCCAGTGCGGCAGCTTGCTCGCTCGTGAGTCACGCTCGGGCCAGCCTGCCAACCCGTGCGGAGGCCAGCGCGGCGTCCGGCCCGTCCGGCGGAGCGGTGGCCAACTCACTCATCACCGCCGCCACCGACGAACACGCATCAGTACTGTTTGAAGTAATGTTCAGGAAAAATAATGATTTGAGGGGGAATAACAGGATAGAAGGTCAGATGTGGGTCCCTCGTGTCAATGGTCAAACAAAATGTGTTGGTTTAAGCTGCCTCGTCAGCACGGACATGTGGGCCAACCCTGTCATAAATGGGTTAAAACGAACCTAATCGGTAGGAGTACTAGGTAGTTTTTGGCGTGGATTAAGAAATTTTGGGTATGTTTTTGCTATTTTTGTACAATAGATTCCTCCTAGGGCTGGTTGAAAGTGGTAGTTTTTTGTTAAATACTCTACATATTGTAAGTAGGAGTGAAAGTTAAGCTTTGGAAGCCAATAAGCAAGGCTAGTTACATAGTGCATATGTGTACGTGATTGAAAGTAAATATCAACCATGAGTGACTAATATCTTGATGGAAAACTCGAAAGTATGGAATACTAGGAAAAGAAATGCATGGTTGGAAATACTAGCAATGTTCATGTCCGTTGCAACGAATCACAATTAGACTAATACTTATTCACAAACTTGGTACAAAACACTCTAATTTTGATATACATATGTCACTAGAGATATATTATGTTTCAATTAGAATATATTCCTTGGGCTGTTTTGGTGAGGTCAGGGAGGGATGTGGTTGGTTTTAAGATACTAATTATGGGGTTTTCTGCAAATTGGTAGACAAGTGGGATGTTGGTGAGAAAAGGCAACAACTTACCTCACAATCGTTAGGTGTAGATCTAATGGTCAGAAACGACGGATGGCAGACACACCAACATCACCAACTTAGTCTTGTGTAGGAGTACTAGCAAGATCCATGCATGCACGGAACATCAAGATGCATTTTTTTATAAAACACTTGTTGTGATTGACCCTTGCGGGAGTAATCCCATGTGTAAAAACTAATGATATCTCGAGAAATATGAGATAAGGTGAAGAGGAGTGGGGTGTGGTGGTGGTTGGTGGTTGGACTGAGCGGAGGCATGGGGATTGACGACGACGGCAGCGGCCATCAGGCCAGTTTGTTCCAGAGGCTTCCTTTATTAATTGCTCAATAATGAGGTTTGTTGGAGATAAGGATGAACGGGGGAAGGCCTTGTCTACAAATGTGGAGAGGGGTGCGGGTATATTTTAGTTTAATTTCCATCCGTCAGATATAGATCGGACGGTCTATATTGCAAGATGGCACACGTACCATCATCACCAACTCAGTTTTTTATAAGAGAAGAAATATAAGTATGGAGATACAAACGTATTGTCGATACTTGCTTCCGTAAACTAGCATCTACATTCTATTCAACGCCTCGACATGTGGGGCCTTAGCACAATGACTTCTCAACTGTGTAAAACGAAGATTTTCCCGTCGCCGACAAGGAGGGGGTGACGGCGGCGCGCTTTTTGGCTTTCTCTAGTCCTAGTAGTCATACTAGGTGTTCTAAGCATGTGTAGATTTATTCTTTTTCACGTCTCGTGTTCGCCGTACTGCCACGACTGTTCATGAATAGACAGTAAGTTATTCACGGGGAAACCCTTATTGAGCGTGTTTGAGAGAGAGAGAGAGAGTACGTGTGTGATATGTTAGAGACTGAGGCAATGATAACAGATTCTTTGTGTCTATGTGTATGGAGGATAGAGAGAGACATGTACATGGGGATTTGTGTTGTGTAACGTGGAGACACATATACATAATTAGGGAGTGAGTATGTGAGATACACATGCGGACATGAGGAGAGATGAGGATCCAGGTAAATGGGTGTTTGTGCGTGTCTGTGTGTGTTTGTGCACGCGTTTGTGTGTGAGAGGCAGAGAGTGTATGTGGAGTAGAGAGACCACTGATGATGTAAACCTAGTATAAGGGAAGGGGGATGGTGTGACATGTGTAGTAGCGAGATAGCACGGGTGCGGGTGGGGGGAGCAGACGATTTGGAAGAGACATCGAGTGTGTGTGTGGGAGAGGGGTGTGAGAGCGAGAGAAAGAGAGAGCTAGCGACGGAGAGAGAGAGTGAGAGGAAGAGAGGGGGCGAGAGGGTTCGTTTGTGTCCATAAATGGTGTATAGATAGGGAGACAATGTTGATGTTGTCCGAAATTGGCCTATGAACGGATACGCAAGGGAAGCAAGTCATCGTGTGTGTGATAGGGACTTCATGAGAGATCTAGAATAGATGGTGTAGAGAACAATGTGCGAAATCGAGAACGATTATACATTAGGGAGCTATGCAAAGAGTCACGACATATATGTATACGGGGAAAGAGCTGGGGTGGGTCCGCATGTGGGAGAGATAGAAAGAGGAGAGTGGTGCACAAGGAGACAAAGTGTGCTTGTTTGCAGTGGGGGTGGTGTGTGAGGTGAGTGCGCGAGAACCACATAACTAGGGAGATAGACGTTTGGGGGTGACGTTTTGTGTGTATGGGAAATATACACTCTACATAGTGTGTGTGCTTGGGTAAGAGAGATAGCGGGAGACCTAGAGAGTGAGGGAAGAGATGTGTGCATGCCCGAGAGACAAAGTGATAGAGACCTATGTTGGGGTCCGGACTTTACAAGAGAGGAGGGTGTTAATGTGCTCGTGTGTTGGTGTTTGGGGGAGAGAACGACTTCTCTGTGTGTGTGTGTGTGTGGTGGGGGAGGGGGGTTGACTTCACATAAAGAGTGAGGTGTCTATATTTGAGGGACTTTAGCGTAATTGAGATATTGTGCACTCATGGTTGGTTAATTTGTTTCACAGTTTGTACTATGAGATAACGATACTTTTGAACATGCGTGATATACCTTGATGTACCAGAATTACAAACCTAAGATTGGAATTTTGGAATTCGACTCCATCATTAGCTTTTGTAATTCATTTAAACGGAGGTACATTTTTTAAGCCGGGGTTTCGTGATTTCAAATTCATATATCGAACCTAGAGATATACACACACGGGCATGTTCAAACTTTATAATCATCCACTTTATTCATACACATACACATTTTTGCTTTTGTCATCATATTTAGGATAAACACATTTGGAATTTCATTTGAATTGGACCGTATGATGGTATTTGCTTGTACTGGCTCAATGATCCATATTTGAATTGAATGGACAATCTAAGTTTCGAGTTGGAGACATTGATTTTCAAAGCTTGCACATTTTTTGCGTGTAAAACAAACAAATTGTTGGCCATGATATCATAGTCGGCCATACGAGAGAAGAATACTTATAATTTTAGGCGCCAAAAGCTTTCAAACTTCCCGCTCACATCGAAATATCACGCGCCCGAAAGTTTAGCCCTGCGATATTCCTATTTTACCCCTGCCACATGAACGGAAAAGGGCTGCTTTGGTAACTCCATTGTTTTCCCCTCTTTGCCCCCAACATTCTTCCCCAGAGCCCCTCCCCTTCCCCTCCCTGACCCCCCCAACCACGGCAAGCCGCTGAATCTAGTCCTCCGCCGCAGCGGTGGACCTCACACCCCGCCGGATCTACCTTCCGCACCTTGGAACCCCCAACTGCCAACTCACCACTTCACCGGAGCCGCTTCAGCGACTGGCTTTCCCACCGCTCCAGATCTCCTTGACCGCCATCATGTTCCACCGCACCGGATCTGCTTAACCAGCTCCCTCATCAACCACAGCATAGGCCCTTCACTGACTCCCTCGTCCGCCCCTTCGCTGGCCCTTCATACAAGCCCTCGTCCGCCGCAACAGATCCGCCTCACCGAAAGCACTGTACAACGCGCCCGCCGAAGCCTTCGTCCACTGCACCGGACCCGCTCCACGGATGCCATATTCAACTCCACCGGCCCTGCTTTACCCACGCCACAGCCTCATCAGGTTATTTCAATTTGTACTCCTTTCGGTTTTTCTCTTTATCGTGCAACTGTTCACTTACCACAGATGAGCTTTCTTGTATGTCGACAGGCGCCGCAACCGTAGCACCGGAGCCGCTTCAGCGACGGCGACAGCCGGCCCAAACTCAACCGCAACACGAGCACCATCGACGATCCTTAGCTATCAAGTATGACAACGATACCCATACACCACCGAGAATCAGGTACTATTATCCAACGGCCGGCGCCTACATTCACTTTTATAGCATAAGCAACGCACCTTTGAATTTCTTTAGGGCATCATTCAGTTTTTCATGAGACGCGTTATTCTACTTGCACCAGTAGGGCCATACTTCTGGCAGTGAACATGTTACATGTGCTAAATTACATACCAGTGCACATATAGTTAATATGCTTTAGTTTTGTTCTGATGCCACCTGTTGGTTCCATCAGACTGCTTAATGTCTCTATGCTTAATTACACATCAGCAAACTAGCATGTGGTTCCGCTACTTTTTGTTCGTTTTACCCTACATTTTCGATGCTAGCTATTACATCACTGCTCCGAGCCTCTGTTCATTACTTGTTTGTATGTTCTTGATCTTCCCAAGTTGCATGACTAATTTGATGCTTCTATTAATTATGGAGCTGCCAACCCCATCAAGCAAAATATTTGTTCTTTTGGGGCTGGCACCTCAAACAAGCATAAAAATATAGGGAAGCAGATATACTCCCTCCGATTCTATTTACTCTGCGCATAACTCTTGACCCGCATACCAAGGAGGGCAATGGTTTAATTTTTATGGACTAATTTGCCAATTAATTAGGGCAGAGGCGGATGGGGCGGGGCACAAAAGGAAACCAGTGCTAGGAACCGGCAACGCGCAGACTAATACGAGAAAACTGAGAAAAAGTTATACGCAAAGTAAAAAGAATCGGAGGGAGTATTGTCGTGTATGCACACACCCTTCTTTCATTAGTTTAGATGAACCATTGATGATCAATTCGGACTAGTGCATGCGATTAAAATTAATTTTACCTAAATAGATGGTGCAGAATAAACTACAACAACTAGATTTGCAACCACGGGATGCTGACGATATCTTCAAAGAACATTGCAACAGCAGCTAGGCTTCACAGCAACATATGGTAAGCCAGTGTGTTTTAGTACATGTGAAATGTAATGCGAGTGGGCTGCTTTCTTGGCTTGTGCCCTCAACGTGTAATCCTACCGAATTACAAATAGTTCAGTTGTCTACTTTGCTGTATTGCTTGATTCGAATGCTTATTTGTTGTTACGCTATACCTGAGTTGGCCAATATGTCAGCAGTGCCTGCTGTACTATCGTAAAGAAATGCATGCCTATTTCATTTAAGTCCTTAACTTTTCCTCTCAACTTCATCACAAGACTGTCTTCGTAGTTTATATGAGGCCACACTGTTAAGTACTTTCTCAAATTATTTCAACTGCTTAAATGCCTTGGCAACTTAAATATAGCGGTTGTACACTCCCTTTCAACTAGGGATGTCAACTGGGTCCGGTTTAATCCCGATTAAAGTCCACTAGTGGTATGATAGTTCAAAAGAGTTTTTGTTTTTTTGAGGAAAATGAACTAGGGAGGTAGAAAAAACTAACTAGATGGGACTGGCGGATTTCGTTTATTTTCTACTTACATCCCTAGTTTCATCTTACCATTTTAATTTCTTTTCAGCTGATGCTGCTTCGAACCATTTAAATATAGTTTGCCATGCTCGGCAATAATTCACCCGTCGTTTACCATGTAAGCTTGCTGCCTGGATCATATGATAACTATCTCTTACTGATGTCCAGCGGAAACCTTTCAGGATGCCGTTCACACTAGGACACAATGTACAACCCCAGAATCTATTTGTGGAAGCAGTGCGCCATCCATGTTACCAGATGGTAGCAGTTCAGAGGCAACACCGCCGGAGAGCAGTCTGAGCAAAGATATTATAGTGCTTGAGGCTCTACTAGAGGCAGAAAGAGATGGTGTGGCTGCCATGAATGAGGTAATCTTTATCTTGAGGCTGGAAATTGCGGAATTAGCGGCACGCATTATGCAAGCAACCCAAGAATTGGAGGAAGTAAGAATGTTGCATTTGAAGACGGAGGAGGTCCTGCTATTTCTGCTATCTGAAGCCCAAGATAATCCCGGTTCTTCTTCAGATACCAGTTGAAATTTTCATTAGATTATTGTACTTGCATGTTGTGTCATGTCTCTGAATGGATTATGTTGCAAGACCCCCTATGTTGTCCATGTGTTGTAATGATCCGAATTTTTTAGGCAGGTAATCCTCAGTACTTGTATGATTGACATAAGGTGAACTGTTTTTCGTGTGAGCATATTGTATTGGATGAAATAACTATTTGACTCAGAGTGTATCCAACCTACTGAATTCGAAGATCACGACATTTCTAAATCATAATCATATATAAATGTGGAATAAATCTTTGTTGTGGTTTTGAAGAAATAAATAACAAAACGTATAATTATCTGTGGATATTCGTAATCGAATACAAATTGGATTTGAATTTAGTTTGCCAGGTCCCAGGGCAAACGTGAATGCTAATTCTCCCAAGTTTTGAACGAAGCGGCTAAACACCCACTATAATTTGTGGGCTGCCCGAAGCAAGTGTTTGCGAGATGGAAATTACTGTCTACCCCTGACACTTGACATCCTTATCGACAGGATTTACACTGATGTCGATAGGGGTAGACTAGTAACTTCAATCAGACGTGACACGACGGCCTCTGAGCCCATTCAGACACGGTGGGCGCCAAACGTGGACGGCAAAACACATTTGATTCAAGCTCGTCCGAAAGACATGTGTCTCTTCCTCCATTTCCCCATTCATACACGGTGGGCAGCAAAACAAACTCTCCTCGTCCGAAATCGATGTAGGCTTATATTTTAAATAGGGACAGATGTGTAACTTCCATCAGACGTGACACAACCGCCCTACCTGTCAGCCCCGTTCATACACCGTGGGCGCCAACCGTGGGCGGCAAAACACCCACTCCTCGCCCAAAATAGTTACCGGCAAATATTTGGGAGATGCGAGATTACCGTCCTATCCCCAACCGACGCGATGTCCGAAATTTTAAACGGGGGGTAAGTTCGTAACTTTCCCCCATTTCAGAGAAGCGCGTCCCAAAGTTTGAGATCCCCCCTCCCCTCCATTTCCCCATTCATACACCGTCGGCGGCACGACAACCTCCGCATTGCGGCCAGCCTCCTTCGTCCGCCACCCCATCCTCCACCTTGCCGGAGCTGCTACCCCTACCCCGTCGTCCTCTGCAAGAGATGGACGTCTCTCATCCACGGCGCTGGACCAGGATCCTTTCATCGCCTCCTCTCGCTTCATCGGCGCCGTCGTCCACCTTGCCGTTGCCGCTCCTACGACCGCCTCGCCCACGGCAACATGATATATCCCCCGACCCGACTGTCTGCCGTCTAAAGTCTTCTTCCCCGCCGCCGACAGCCATCGCACCCGTAGCACCCTCAACGTATCAGCATAGGCCTACACGGCGTCGCAAGAGAGCTGGTACTCTTCCATATGTGCTTAAGTTATTGATCTCACCCGGAAAATAGATCGTAATTTGTTTACTGTACTTTTCTTGTCTGTACCAAATCGTAGTGGCTAGTTGAAAGCAAACATTGGTTGCGAAGTAGCTTTGTCTGGTTTGCACCTTCAGATCCGCCATGGCACGGGCACTATACTCGTAAAGCTTATGGTTTCCCCCCTTCATATTCACTACCATCATCGTAGGTGCTTCTTATCGTGCTAGCACTGCTCCTCAAGACCTCAACCCAAATCTTACGTGTTGAAATACGAATCTGATATGATGCTAATATCACTAAAACAGAGAACGTTTAATTGGTCACCTAATGTTCCTATATTCATTTCGAAAAGCATGTGCGCCACCCACTGGTCCAGCTAATTCCACTTTCCTAATTTTTCTCTTGATGCTTAGGGTTTTCCCCTTTTATATACTCTACTATGATCTGCGTAGGTGCTTTCTGTCATACTAGCATTACTCCACCCTTGAAGCTAAAAAACACAACACTCAGAATTCGAAAGCTTAGTTGTTCAAATATGATTGTGATATGATACTGATATCAGTTAACCGACAAATTTAATTGGTTAGCTAAAGGTCCCACTTGAGTTTCCAAATGCATGTCGCGACATATATAGAGACAGCATAATTGCATTTCTTTGTCACTTGTTGACCGTACTTTCTTGTCCATACCAAATCTTAGTTGTTATTTCAAAGCAAACATCGGTTGCTAACTACCCTTTGCACGGTTTGCAGCTTCAGATCTGCCATCCCACTGCCACGGTCAACACTGTACTCATCATGCTTATGTTTTCCCCATTTTATGATGACCACAATCAGCCTACGTGGTTCGTGTCGTAATAGCACTGCTCCACCCATCGAGCTAAACAAGCTTAGTTGTACAAATTCATATCTGATATTATTGTTGATATTAGTAAAACTGGGAGATGTTTAATTGGTTAGCTAAATGTTCCTACTTTAGTTTCGAAATGCATGTGAGCCACATATGGAGAGACCGGAAAGAATAGTATTTCTCTGTGCGCTCTGGTTCATCATGGGTGGCCAACCGACATTGTATTAAAAGACTTGTAATATCTTCAATCTGCTTGCTCTTCTGCTCTTCATTAAGATGATACTCTTCTCTTGCGGTCGACTGGTCAGGTCGAGTTGTTCTCCCTTAGTATATTTTGAATCTGTCAGGTCAGGTCGACTTGTTCTTCTTTACTATATGTTGAAGCTATCATCTGCGAAGTGTCATCACTTCTGGAGCTCTCATATTTTGAGTAGTAGGCCACATTATATTAATGCACACAACAAATTACAGCATGCATGCCATCTTTTAAAAGAATTGCAGAGATAGCACAAAGGGTTTTATAGGGAGGCAGTATTGGATTAGAATCACTTCTGCATTACAAAGAAAATCTCACTTGTTTTTATGTTTTCATGCATGTCAGATGTTGAACATTATCAAAATGAATATGAGAATGGGCGCACGAGAGGAATATTGCGGAACGATCCACTGGCTATCAAACTTGGCATGGTGGAGGATGGCCTATCTTATTCACCCATCAAGGTGCTTGCTCTAACTTTGCAAAGTTTTATTGGTCGCACATATTTTGCATCTGACCTCTTGCATTACTTCTACTTTGTTACACCATCTGCTTAGTTTAAGCGTCATATATGAGTATATGCCATACCTATCCATTTTCTGTAACTATTCCATGTGTCGTCACACTATGTTTTTCCAGTCAGATGTTGTTCTTTCGTAATAGGTGTTCAAAAGGAAGAGGGTGAGTGCAGGTGGTCAAGGAGTACAAACTAGGTATTTGGAAAAGGTAGTGATACCTGTTAAATCAGATAGATCAGCAGCTACAGAAAACACAGGCCCAACTGTACCACACTTTACCCCTACTCCAGTGGCCAAACCCCTATTAGAACTGCTGGGAGCCCAGCGTCAGGTATTTTCTATGATATCAATTCAAAATTTGAACTCCTAAATTTCTGCTTGTGCCTTACCTTCTCTCTTGTATGAAAACTAATTTCAGATGAATCTCCTTGCTCAAAGGATCATACGATCTCAAAACAATAATGGGCTCTGCATTTCTCTTGTCAGTACCTCTCTCCCTTTTGCCTTGTGACGCTGTACTTAATTAATTGCTATTTGATTATGTATCATCAGTCTGCACCTGAGCTTCATTATCCTCTGTTTCTTCCAATATTATTTGATCTATATTTACTCTTTGCAAAATGTAGAATAATGGCAACGCTTATAAAGAATTTTCTTTGGGGAATTTATTGCATTATCCTTCCATCAACATGGAGAAGGGCTTTGTCCAGCTCGTGTTAACATGTAATGTAAGTTCATCCTTCTCAAACCTTCAAACTTTGTTCTAGTATAGATTAGGATAGGCATCATTTCCTCCACTGTTGTTTGCTTTGCTGTTTACATCTGATTGGATGTTTGCAAAAACTACCAGTTTCAAATTGTAGTTGTAAAAACATGTTCCTTATGCAGAACAGATCCATTTATTTTCTTATATAATTGTGAAACCTGTTACGTGTCTCCTTGTTTCTCTTTCAGACTCGTATCTCTTACGCCAGGCAGAACTTTAGGGAAGATAGTGAGCCAAACCATTTTGAGGACAGCGAGATGACCCCAACGTCCTGTCTTGATGAAGACAGTGAGTTGAAGCTACTCACCAGCAGGTGTGAGACAACCTCTGTGCAGTCGCTGCCTCAATCAGTTCGACTTCTTCAGTCTCAACTTAAAGCGGAAAGGCTTGCTTCGGCTCAGCTCCGGCTTGAAGTCAAAGATGCAATGAAGATGTCAGAGGACTGCCGTGCGCACCATCATGCCTTAAATCTAGTGTTGATGCATCTATCGTTGACACAACTGAGGTCTACTCAGCTTCTTCAGTTGTTTGGGGGGGCCCGACCTGGCCAGGCCTAGTGCCTTCTGAAGTGCTCTCAGTTTCGGATATTCTTTTGTCGGCGCGTTTATTTGCACTGGTGGCGAACTTTGATGCCCAGTGGATGTAATATGTGTGATAGCCGTGATAGCCTAGCGTAAGTTGCTTGCTTATTTATTTCCTTGTTGTCTTATTTATTTGTTTGCTTCTAGTCATTGCAGTTCTTTTTCCGCGGTTTGCTAGTGGCTGCATTAACCTATTTTTTAAAACTAGGCCACAATAACCATGGGCTAATATTTACTGTAGTGACACTGGGCCTCCTACGGGCCGTAGAAATAGTGGGCCTTCTACGGGCCGTAGAAACAATGGGCCTTCTACAGGCCGTAGAAACAATGGGCCTTCTACGGGTCGTATCATCAATGGGCCTTATAGGCAATATGATCGATGGCCAAACATGGGCCAATAACAGGCCGCATTATGGCCGTAAACGGGCTAGAGTTGGAATTGTCCGTTCATGGGCCGACCATAACGAGCCATCGTTAATAGGCCGTATTTGATGACGCTATGAAAACGGCCCAACGTATTAACGGGCCACAAATGGGCCGACTATAACCACGGGCTGAATTTGGCCCACAAGCAGAAAATGACAGTAACGGGCCGTAAGTAAACGAATGCTGGAAATGAGCCCAAGAATAAATGGGCTCTGAGAAGGCTGAAAGATAACATGGGCTGGAAACAGCCCAACGGAATAACGGGCCGTTAATGGGTATAAAGTGATACACTGTTCGTCACGGGTCAGTTTCACCATGGGCCGTTAATGGGTGTAAAGTGATACACTGTTCATTACGGGACAGTTTCACCACGGGCCGTTAGTAGGCCAAGAGTTACATAGGGCCTCATATGGGCCGAAAGACGTCATGGGCCATACATGGGCCAGAAGTGAAAACGGGCTGGAATCATATTGGATGGCCCAGATGACGCTACTGGGCCTAATTCGGATAGGGCGTAACGGGCCTTGGGTTAGCGGGCTGTAAATGGGCTATATTCGAACAGGCCGTTAACAGGCTTTCCATGGGCTGGCCCGCCAGTTTTTGACCAAGTCAAACGGGCCGGCCTTTACACAGGAATGGGCCTCTGTTGGGCCGTGCCACGTGTCGACATATCATAGGCGCCTATCTGACCCACTGACGAGCTGACACGTGTTTCGTCCGGCCAATAAGAATTTTACACGTGGAAATTTCCCATTGGTCGGGGCTGTTAACGGGTTATCGGATCCAAAACCCGACCCAATAGCTTAACGGTGTTCCGTTACGGTGGATGCCACGTGTCGGTCACCCTTGACGAAAGCACTTCTGTGACGCGCGATTTATCGTCATGGAAGTGGACACTTCCGTGATGATAATTTTGGTAATGTCATGGAACACTTCTACGACAGCACAGGTATGACTATCTTGATTCTGTCATAAATTTGTCATGGATGTACATGCATGACAAAAAAGCGACCTACTGTGACAAACACGTATCATCACGAAAGTGTATTTTTTTGTAGTGTAGTTTTGTGATAGGATAATTTGTAACGAGCAACAAGTAACAAAAGTAAATAAAGTGCAGCAAGGTGGCCCAATCCTTTTTGTAGCAAAGGACAAGCCTGGACAAACTCTTATATAGAGAAAAGCGCTTCCGAGGACACATGGGAATATCATCAAACTAGTTTTCATCACGCTCATATGATTCGCGTTCGGTACTTTGATAATTTGGTATGTGGGTGGACCGGTGCTTGGGTACTGTCCTTACTTGGACAAGCATCCCACTTATGATTAACCTCTATTGCAAGCATCCGCAACTACAACAGAAGTATTAAGGTAAACCTAACCATAGCATGAAACATATGGATCCAAATCAGCCCCTTACGAAGCAACGCATAAACTAGGGTTTAAGCTTCTGTCACTCTAGCAACCCATCATCTACTTATTACTTCCCAATGCCTTCCTCTAGGCCCAAATAATGGTGAAGTGTCATGTAGTCGACGTTTACATAACACCACTAGAGGAGAGACAACATACATCTCATCAAAATATCGAACGAATACTAAATTCACATGACTACTAATAGCAAGACTTCTCTCATGTCCTCAGGAACAAACGTAACTACTCACAAAGCATAAACATGTTCATAATCAAAGGGGTATTAATATGCATATAGGATCTGAACATATGATCTTCCACCAATTAAACCAACTAGCATCAACTACAAGGAGTAATTAACACTACTAGCAACCTACTAGCACCAATCCCGGGCTTGGAGACAAGAATTGGATACAAGAGATGAACTAGGGTTTTGAGAGGAGATGGTGCTGATGAAGATGTTGATGGAGATTGCCCTCTCCTGATGAGAGGAGCGTTGGTGATGACGATGGCGATGATTTCCCCCTTCGGGAGGGAAGTTCCCCGGCAGAACAGCTCCGCCAGAACCCTAGATTGGTTCCGCTAAGGTTCCGCCTCATGGCGGCGGAGTTTCGTCCGAGAAGATGGCTACTTATTTTTTTCCACCGAAAGACTTCATATAGCAGAAGATGGCCACCGGAGGGCCACCAGGGGGCCCACGTGGTAGGGGGCGCGCCCAGGGGGGTAGGGCGCGCCCCCACCCTCGTGGGCAGGGTGTGGCCCCCCTGGTGAATCTCTTCCGCTGAGTATTTTTTATATATTCTGAAAACGTCTTCCGTGAAGTTTCAGGACTTTTGGAGCTGTGCAGAATAGGTATCTAATATTTGCTCCTTTTCCAGCCCAGAATCCCAGCTGCCGGTATTCTCCCTCTTCATGTGAACCTTGTAAAATAAGAGAGAATAGGCATAAGTATTGTGACATAATGTGTAATAACAGCCCATAATGCAATAAATATCGATATAAAAGCATGATGCAAAATGGACATATCAAATTCTAAGAGTATAGCAGCGGAATGTAAAATCATTGCATATGAAGGTAAATGGGAGGAGTTTGAGGAGAGCAAACACAATGTAGACACGGAGATTTTTGGCGTGGTTCCAATAGGTGGTGCTATCGTACATCCACGTTGATGGAGACTTCAACCCACGAAGGGTAACGGTTGCGCGAGTCCACGGAGGGCTCCACCCACGAAGGGTCCACGAGGAAGCAACCTTGCCTATCCCACCATGGCCATCGCCCATGAAGTACTTGCCTCACTTGTTTAGATCTTCACGAAGTAGGCGATCTCCTTGCCCTTACAAACTCCTTGGTTCAACTCCACAATCTTGACGGAGGCTTCCAAGTGACACCTAACCAATCTAGGAGACACCACTCTCCGAAAGGAAATAGATGGTGTGTCGATGATGAACTCCTTGCTCTTGTGCTTCAAATGATAGTCTCCCCAACACTCAACTCTCTCTCTCATAGATTTGGATATGATGGAAAGATGATTTGAGTGGAAAGCAACTTGGGGAAGGTTAGAGATCAAGATTCTTATGATTGGATTGGAATGTCTTGGTCTCAACACATGAGTAGGTAGTTCTCTCTCAGAAAATGAGTAGTCGAAGTGTAGGCATGTTTTGATTGTTCTCTCCACGAATGGAGGAAGGGCGGAGGGGTATATATAGCCTCCACACAAAATCTAACCGTTATACACAATTTACCAAACTCTGTGGGACCGAATAGTGAAACTCGGTCAGGCCGATTCAGTCCAAAATGTGAACGTTAGGCTTTTCGGTGGGACCGACATGATCAACTCAGTGGGATCGATTTTGTTAGGGTTAGGGCATAAGTTGATCTCGGAGAGACCGATCACATGAACTTGGTGAGAGCGATTTCAGTAATAGGCAAACAGAGAGTTGGTCAGGCAAACTCGTTGGGACCGATCGCTCATTTCGGTGAGATCGAAACGTTACAAAAAGGAAACAGAGAGTTTGCATTGCGAACTTGGTGGGACCGATCGCTCATATCGGTTAGACCCAAATGTTATGAATGGAAACAGAGAGTTTGCAGTCCCATCTCGGTGAGACCGAGATCCCTATCGGTGAGACCGAATTGATTAGGGTTTCTAGTTGTGGCTATGTCAAATGAACTCGGTGGCGCCGGGTAGATCAAATCGTGGGGCCGAGTTTGACTTTTGGTTTGGGACATATGTGGATATGAGAAAGTGGTTGAGGGCTGTTGGAGCATATCGTTAAGCATTTTGAGCAAGCAAACCATTAAGCAACACTTCATCCCCTTTTAATAGTATTGGCTTTTCCTATGGACTCAATGTGATCTTGGATCACTAAAATAAAAATGTAGAGTCTTGAGCTTGTGCAAATATGTGTCCTTAGCATTTTGAGGAGTCCATATCTCTAGTTCATGCCATGCCAATCATTGAACTTTCTGAAAAGATTATCTTGAATGGATATTAGTTTAATGAGCTATATGTTGTTAATAATTACCAAAACCACTCAGGGATTAGTTGCACTTTCACACACTGAAGTTGTTCATAGTTTTCGACGAATTGCCTTCATGGCAAGATATAGGGACCAGAAGAATAACTTGGTCTCACAAAGTCATCTCACACAGATTAGTAATGTCCTTCATCCCCGTGATCATGCTATGTCATACTATACTACTATTGTATTTTTTTTATAAACCTATTATATCACAA